>NC_140167.1:189040828-189555828 GCF_963971535.1 Notolepis coatsorum
AGACACAGAGAGAAAGAGGGAGGAGAGAGAAAGAGAAGAAGGAGAGACACAGAGAGAGGTAGAGACACATGTTGAGAGGGAGAGAGAGGGAGAGAGACAGACAGACAGAGAGAGAGGGAGGGGGAGAGGCAGAGAGACAGGGAGAGGGAAACACAGAGAGAAGGAGAGACACACATGGAGAAAGAGGGGGGAGACAGACAGACAGAGAGAAGAGAGAGAGAGAGAGAGAGGGGGGGAGACAGAGAGAGAGAGGCAGCAGTACATACTGCCTGCTGCACTGCAGCAAAAATCTACACAGTATACCATCGCCGCTGCACAACCTCCAGCTCTGCATAGAACAGACCCCTGAACGGATAGTGAAAGAGAGAAAAAGTGTGTGTGTGTGTGTGTGTGTGTGTGTGTGTGTGTGTGTGTGTGTGTGTGTGTGTGTGTGTGTGTGTGTGTGGTGTGTGTGTATCTGTGTGAGTGTGTACTATGATGGTGTGTGTGTGTGTGTGTGTGTGTGTGTGTGTGTGTGTGTGTGTGTGTGTGTGTGTGTGTGAAACAGGGACACAAAAGGAGAGGAAGACTGGAGGAGAAAGAGAGAAGATCAGTGTTGGTGAAGATGTTAGAGAACACATGTGTTGAGTGGAAATAGAAGAGATGAAGGAGAAGAGAAGATACCTGACCAGAGAGAGAGAGAGAAAGAGAGAGAGAGAGAAAGAGAGAGATAGAGATAAAGATAGAGGGAGAGAGAGTGAGAAAGATATAGAGGTAGAGATAGAGAGAGATAGAGGTATAGAGAGAAAGAGAGAGATAGAGATGGAGAAAGAGAGAGGGGTAAAGAGATAGAGATATATAGAGAGAGAGGTATAGAGATAAAGATAGAGATAGAGAAAGAGAGAGGTATAGAGAGATATATAAAGATAGAGATAGAGATAGAGAGAGATACAGATAGATAAAGAAAGGTATAGAAAGAGAGATAAAGATAGATAGAGATAGAGAAAGAGAAATAAGTATATATTGAGAGATAAAATAGAGATAGATATAGAGATAGATAGATAGAGAAATAGGGATAGAGAGATAGAGAGAGAGAGGAGAGAGAGAGAGAGAGAGAGAGAGAGAGAGAGAGAGAGAGAGAGAGAGAGAGAGAGAGAGCGCATCTCAAAGCACCTCCACGTCCATATGGTATTCAGACAGCACAGGGCACAGTAATGCACTGGGTCTAGCCTATTCTGAACCAAACTGAACCAAACACACACATAAAGGGAAAGCAACCCCCCCAAAAAAGAGTAATATTAGCTCACTTTGTGTCCGTCATGAAAAATATACAATATATGAAATATGTAGTACATGATATTTACATGATGTAGCCTATAAGAACACAGGAGAGGCGACGGACCGACTGACCTCGATTGTCCGGTGTTTATTTAAAATGTCGCTCCCCAATATATGCCGTAACCGGTACCGGTAGTAACCCAGCGGACATTTCCACGTCAGCTACGGTAGCCGCGTACAGTGACCGCCCTCGGACCGGCGTCTGAACAACAGTCCGATAACGGGTCGGAGTGAGCGTTCATATGGCGTCTTTTAACCAATGTTGTTTCAACTTTGTTCAGACTGCAGTGATGATAGATACGACACTCATCATGGTGTCCTTTATGAAAAGGTTGGTTGGTCTTCTCTGACACGGTATGCTTACTGGTAAGCTATCTCCTTTAATACGACATTATTATTGGAATAGAATGTTGGAACCTATGGATCCCGTTCTAGTGACTGGCTGGTCCTTAATGTCCCTTGAGTTTGCTCTGAACAGGGTAAATCTGCATTTTGCTATGATGCCCCCTAGCTCATGGAATGAACTCCAACAGCCCTTAAAGCTTGAGATTCTACCCTCTGTTGCAGAGTTTAAAACCTTGATCTCTTACCTTTGACAATCAAGTTGTACGTGTTTTAATTGATTGTGATCCCTACTTGTCTTATTGTTATGATTTTATATGCTGTGTGATTTGATGTGCCTTTTTTTGCTTAACTCTGTATGAACACTCAACATGACTGTAAATGAGGGCAACCTCAGTTGCCTTTCGAGTTTAAATAAAGGTTTGAAATTAAATTAAATCATGATTTTTAAAGGCAGGCTACGAATGCAAATTGGTAAACGCACTTCCTAAAGCTCATCCCTAAAGCACTTCTGCTCAAACGTGAAAGTGGAACAGATGCTTCGCAGAGGGTAGCGCCACTAGTGCCGAAAGCCACGGCGAGATCGACGTGCAGCCGGACACAAATGTAACTGGGCATCGGGGCGACTCCAACAACTTGCAGGAGAAATTACGGCCCACGCAGAAGTATATCTCGGCCTTAAAGGAACATGCCAACATTTTGGGAAATTAGCTTACCCTCTTCTCCAGAGAGAGACAAGAAGATAGATACCAGTTTCCTCTCTGTGTGTTCAGTAGAAAGCTATCTGGCTGTGCGTGAGACACACAAGTAAAGTCATCGACACAAACACAAACACAAAAACACACACAAACACACAAACCCAAACACACACACCCCAACAACACCATATATTTGATCTACAGGATTCAAAAGGTTTAGGGCTGCCCCCTCTTGCTCGATATACTATTGTTTTTTTTTTATTATCTTTTTTCCCCTTCTTTTTCCGTTTTTCTCCCATCCCAAGTTAGTCGTTATGCCAATTCCCAATCCCCTTCCTGGTCGTTGCGCACTCTACCCCCTACCGTCGGTCCGGGAGGGCGGAGACTATCAAATGCTTCCTCCGACACATGCGTACCCAGCCCACCGCTTCTTGTCACCTGGCAGCGCGGACTCTCACTGGGAGAGTGCAACGTGTGGAAGGTCACACTACCTCTCCCAGATGCCTCCCTCTCTGTGCAGGCGCCCCGACCGAACTGTAGGAGTCGCTGTTTACAACGACCAGGACCCACCCTCGCCGGGTTTCCCACCCGCTAACACTGCCAATTGTGTTAGTATGGATGGTCGGCCAACCCGGAAGCACCACAGCTGGATTCGATCCCACTGTCTCTGTGGTGGTAGACAGACGCTTAGTCCGCTGCACTACCCGGTAGGGGTGGACGGTATAAACGGTATACGGTATAAACGGTATGAATTTGCTCTACGGTATGGATTTTGACTATACCGTGTAACCGGTAGTGCAGCTCTAAAATAGCAATGACGTCATGTAACCACAGCGCGACTATTTCACTCGCATTTGCCCCTAAAAATAGATAGAATTAGTCATAGATAATAGATATGTGCGAACTGGAAAAAGTTATTTAGGAGGCTTCGCGCAGTGGGCGTGCCAGCCCCTACCGCACGCATGTAAACACGGGTCTAGTAGTCTAGTGGGACGGGACACGGGAGCTGTCGGCGGCGTCTCCCTGAGCTAACGTTAGCTTAGCTACCGTTACAAAATGACCCAGTCAACTATTCACTTTTAGTTTAATACATGATGAGGCATTGTCTAACCGAACGGTATCTAGTCGGCCAGCTACCGATAGCTCCTGACATCAACAAACGCTCCACAAAGTCTAGTAGAGAGAGACGTGTGTGTGCTACATGTTAGCCGTTAGCTCACGTTAACGCAAGTTAGTTCACCGTTCAAAACGAAATGTCCCATTGAACTAAATAATTCACTGAGGCGTTGTATTAACGTTATATATCCGGCTTAGCCGGATAGCTCCTGATATCAATGTCTTATAACACTGATTCGATGCGTATTCGAGCTGAGGGCTTGCTAACGTTATACCAATACAATAGGGTCCAGGTGCAGCGCCGGAGAATCCTGGCCGTAGCTCTGCTCAAGGCTACTCGAGTATAGGTCCAGGTGCAGCTCCGGAGAATCCTGGCCGTAGCTGGAGGCTACTAGAGTACACACAGACAGTGGAGCTTGTTGCGTGGTGGCGATGTCTCGCAGATAATACAAGTACAAGTCTAATTATATAATATATATATTTTATAAAAAAAAATATATATATATATATAAAATAAAAAATAAAAATTATCAAAAACGATGATACCGTGATATATACCGTTACCGTCTATGCTTCAAATTATACCGTGATATACATTTTAGACCATACCGTCCACCCCTACTACCCGGCCACCGATATACTATTATTTACTGAAAAGTGCTAAGCACATCTCTGGTAAGCACTACATTTAAAATGGTCCTTCCGTGCGAGACTTTCTGGAGTCGATGGCGGCCTGAGAGGGGTTCCATCTATGTGTCATCAGAGCCAGAGGGAGAGGCCACTCGAGCGTCTACTCTTAGGACCAGCCTGGCCCTAATCAGCAGTGATGCCACAGATTACTTGTAAAAGTAATCTGATTACTGATTACTGATTACTCCTTTAAAAAGTAATCTAAGTTACTTTACTGATTACTTGATTATCAGAGTAACTTAGTTACTTTGAAAGTAACTAGGTTACGAAGTCGTCGTCGTTCCCCCAACAGTTTTTTTTTAAACGCTTTATTGAAAGTGCATAAATTGTTTTTAACTTGTTTCTCTGCACATAACGTAAATTGTTAAACTAGTGCTTCAGCTTCTGTACCATCAAGTATGGTAAAGCAACAGTCTATGATGCTCACAGCATTAGAGCAGCCAGCCAGTGGTTTTACAAAACCAGTGTATCACATCTAACAAATGCAGGCTGAACTATTCAATTATATCAACTGTAACTATTAAATTGTTTTTATAAATGTCTCTCTATAAACATACAATCAGTCTCTCTTTAACATGTAAATTAACTGTAAATCTGGCAAATACGAGCTTTTGCTCTGCCACCATCAACCCTCCTGTACCTAGTCGAAGCGTCGGCTAGTGTTGTGATTCCAGATGCTTTCAATGCAATTGGATGTGCTGTTTTTAGCGGTAGACAGTATTTTGTTTCCTCCGCATATGAATGTTTTTTTCACCCGGCTTAGCTGACACAAACGTGAAGTAGTGACTGAGGCTACGTTTAGACGAGCGTTTTGGGATGGAAGTCTGAACAGAAACCGCAAAAGTCATCTTGCGGTTTCACTTTTAATTTTGCCAAGCGTTTTGGGGTGGAATTCTCCGACGACGGAGCCCTGCTGTCACACGATTGGCGCATATGTCACATGACGTGCTGTGAAGACCCGCCCTACTCTGACTCTGATTCGCAGACTGTGGATGGGGAATGTGATTGGACCAAAGCAGAGTCACTCACAGACAGAGGGTCCAGTCACGCCGCGGGACACATTCTTGTATTTAACCCTTTCACTGCCACACCACGTCACTCCCAAATAAGAAAAACAGCTCAAAATGTATTTTTGACTGTCGAAAACGAAATAAAATACTGCATTCCGCCTGCATTATGAATTTATGATGAGATAGTAACGAAATAGTAACGCACAGCCACTTGGACAAGTAACTGCAATCAGATTACTGGCTTTTAAAGATTAACGCGTTAGATTACTATTTTCGGGGAAAAGTAATCAGATTACAATAACGCGTTACTTAGTAACGCGTTACTGGCATCACTGCTAATCAGCCAGCATCACGTCCAGCTCCTGGACGCGGAGGCTGGGGAACGGCATTGCATGGACTCTGTCAGCGCGTGTCTGTCAGCTCGTAAGCGCTGCCACTGCTCCTGGACCAGGAGTGGATTGCACTGTGACTCCTCGGAACAAAGAGTTTCTGTGGGCCTCGCTTTATCTCCGAAAGCAGTGGGACGAATCTCATCGACGGGGCTGATGTTTTAAAGGTGCGCACGCAAAATGTTATTTTGGTCGCGTGGGATGAGGGCTCGTGGGAGCAACAGTGGCTCAGGAGGTCGAGCAGTCGCCTGGAAATCCAGAGGTTCACAGTTCGATTCCCGCTCCTCCCAGGCAGCGTGTTGAAGTGTCCTTGAGCAAGACACTTAACCCCGAATTGTTCCTGATGAGCAGGTTGGCACCTTGCATGGTTGCCTCTGCCGTCGGTGTGTGAATGTGTGAGTGAATGGGTAAAATGCGAGGAACAAATTGTAAAATGCTTTGGATAAAAGCGCTATATAAATGCAGCCATTTACTGTAGACTCAACCCATGCACAACGACATTGGAATAAGCATTCCGTCATTTAGCAGGTTGAGTCTACAAGGTACTGATTGCCGGCCCGGATTGGAATGTAGACTCAAACACAAAATGTCCTACTTATTCCACACGCACTTGTATGTGGTTGACTCTACCTGGTCCTTGTTTCAAATGATTGAAAATCTTAGTGCATCTTTTAGTGCATCTTAGTGCGTTTGTTTCTGTCAAAATAAATTTTGTTAATTAACTTACCACACACAAAACCTTATCATACCTTTTCAGAGGTGTTTGTCTGAGGACCTTTGGCAGATTGTACAGGGTACCAGACATCAATGTTCCACACTATTGAATTCTGAATTAATTTACAAACTAAATGGTAAATGGTCTGTAATATAGCGCTTTTATCCAAAACGCTTTACAACGTATGTCTCACATTCACCCATTCACTCACACATTCACACGCCGACAGGGGAGGCAACCATGCAAGGTGCCGACCTGCTCATCGGGAGCAATTAGGGGTTAAGTGTCTTGCTCAAGGACACTGCGACACGCTGCCTGGAGGAGCCGGAATAGAACCGGGAACCTTGTGATTACCAGATGACTGCTCTACCTCCTGAGCTACTGTCGCCCCACTACAAAACATATATTGAATACAGATAAAATAAAGGCAATGATGCATTTGTCAAGAAAGCCCAGGAATTAGCCCATTTACCCAGTAGTGTATCTGTGTGTGTATGTGTATGTGTGTGTGTGTGTGTGTGTGTGCGTGCGCGCGTGTGTGTGTGTGTGTGTGTGTGTGTGTGTGTGTGTGTGTGTGTGTGTGTGTGTGTGTGTGTGTGTGTGCGCTTGTGTGCTTGTGTGTGTGAGTGTTTTTATGCACTCACATAAACACATGGCCACACAAGGAACTTAAAAAATCTATTGTTCTGGAACAATGCCAATATTATTACAACATTAGCATTTCATTGGGCACATTCTGAAGAAATTGCCATATCATTGGCATGCCAATTAGCCATAATAACTCAGAGATTACAAAAGCCACTTGAAGATGACAACCTAAAAGCCTTAGGTTACATATTGCTTTCTAGGACACAGGCGTTGCATTCTAGAAATGTGTGCAGTCCATATTGAAATACATTAGTGTTATTGCTAAAGATAATTATATCACAGGTTCATAAAAATTGTATGTCAATGTCTCAATGTAACTGTCCCTAAATTGGGTTTTGGTGAACCAGTGGCCATATGAAACAGAGCACTAGTGAGATTACTTTTGAAACGGCTGAGATTTTGTTGTCTGAAATGTCCTGTTCAGTAAGCAGAAACTAACCTGGCAACATGGGAGAGCTTCAGCCTACACTCATTACAGATGAGAGGAGAGGAGAGGAGAGGAGAGGAGAGGAGAGGAGAGGAGAGGAGAGGAGAGGAGAGGAGAGGAGAGGAGAGGAGAGGAGAGGAGAGGAGAGGAGAGGAGAGGAGAGGAGATGAGAGGAGAGGTGATGAGACCGAGAGGAGAGGAGAGGAGGAGAGGAGAGGAGAGGTGATGAGACTGAGAGGAGAGGAGAGGAGAGGAGAGGAGAGGAGAGGAGAGGAGAGGAGAGGAGAGGAGAGGAGAGGAGAGGAGAGGAGAAGGTAGGAGAGGTGAAGAGACTGGGAGGGGAGGAGAAGAGGAGGAGGGGCAGGGTGAGATGTGTGTTTCAGAGCCTTGGGGCAGAAGCACAGAACAGATACGATGTGTGAGAGCCCAGTAGAGAGGGAGCAAGAGGGGGAGAGAGAGAAACAGCAAGGGAGAGATAGAGAGAGAAAATAAGGAAGAGAGAGGGAGATAGAGAGAGGGGAGAGGGGGGGTGAGTAGGAGACACTGTAAATGTTTCTGACAGATGAAAGGCTGAGCTTCTTGCCCAGCATCTTTGTGATGCTAGCAAAGGCTATGCTAACATTACAGGAGGCAGAACAGGTTTTAAACACAACCCTATGGCTATGACCTCAAGATGCACACTCTCAGTACAATACAGCTTTCTTCCCCTGGTGGCCATGTTGAGATACGCTTGTTTGAGATGCTTATTTTCAGAAATTATGCATCTCCAGACTCTTCTACCCAGATAAATTAAAGCCTGACTTAAAATCCCTATCCATAATTCAAATACATAACCAAAATACATAAGAAATGGGTACCTCCGAACATAACTATCAGGAATGGAGAAATCTTTTCTTTCTCAAGTTGATTGAATGGGCCTTTGATACAAGGGCTAGGCAACAGGTTAAATATAGCTTTTCTTAAATTCCATTTACTGTGCGGCTACAATGGGTTTGTTCACATTGGACATGTTTGCAAACGCCTGAGCAAAACAGACCTATCCTGTGAGTAAAGAACGTTCCAGAAAGCTTGTGTTTCTGTCTACAGATCGATACCCTACTACATTTATATACGGCGTGGGGGTCACTTTGCCTATAATAGCATAAATCAACATAACATAAAGCAGAGAGTAACGCGACGGTATTGTTTCAGGAATAAGTAGTAAGCGGTAGGGATGCACGATATTGATTTTTTGACACCGATACCGATAACTTTATTCTCCTCAAGCCAATAACCGATACCGATAACCGATATTTATTGTATTATTAAAAAAATATTTTGATCAAACATTTTTTATTTTTTTTCAACATGAAACAAAACATATCACAATACAATAATAATACGTCAAATGTATATACTCTCTTTTCTGGACTCTTTTCGTATCACAAACAGTACTGTATTTGCAAATCTGGTATGTCATAGATGTAGGCAGTACTGTCTATCTGTATGTCATGTATGTCATTATGTTATGATGAATTGTAAATGGGGGACCCTGATGTAAACAAGACGAAAGTCTTTCTCTGGTCTGCATCCCCTTAACAATTGTATGTATTGAGCTGTACTGTATTGTACCCATTCTGCAATCTGTTAAATAAAGTTTTCATTAATTCATTAATTTGCTGTCTCGTTATAACACAAGCTTAATTACGTTAGTTAGCATCCAAGCTAGCGTGATAACGTTAGTAGTTAGAAACGGCTAGGCTGCCTGCTTACCTGCAAAAATGTTGTCATCGTCCTGGACAGATAGACTTGTTAAATCATAATATCCACACTTTGTGCTGGTCCTCAGTAAATGTCCCGCCGCCCGCCGGCAGCTGGTTTTGGATTAGGTTAGCCTTTAGCTGCTCGGCATCGTCGGATTTTAATACACCATCGTAGCGGTGGTGATGTTTCAGGTGACTTATTATGTTGGATGTGTTATAGCTTATTGCCCCTTTCCCTCCTCGTAAAACTTCTGCATTTGTTACAAATAGCAAGCAAACTGTTTTCCTCTGAAACTTTGAAAAAGTCCGACGACGCCGCCATCTTTTTTTACTATCTTGCCTCAGTCAGTCTGAATGTCACCTGACTACGTCACAGCCAAGAAAGGGAGCGCTGGATTTGTGAAAAACTCCCTCTTCCTAAACCACACGCTATCAGTCGTACCACAGTACTGGCAAAACGGGAGGAGGCTATAATAAAAACAAGCGCCCTTCAACCCAATCCACCCACAACGGATTTCTTTTAACCAAAAAATGTATTATATATTATCGGAGCTATCAATAACGTTATCGGGTTTATCGGGATGACGTCATAATTGCTGATATCGGCCCGATAATTATCGTCCCGATAATTATCGTGCATCCCTAGTAAGCGGGGACTTCATCCCTATAAGGGTGGAGCGTTACCATTCCGGAGGGAAAAGGGGGAACAAGCAATCAGCCAAATTGCCTTCGATGTGTGAGAGTCCGAGTCAAAACCACACGACTGAAGAAACCTGCCCAGTGCCCAGACACAAAAGCCCCACACCAGACACCCCTTTGACAAGAATTAAACCTTTAAAGCACCCTGGACACCGGACTGTGCTGAACCCACGCCAGAGCCCCATAAACCCCGCCTCAGATCAAAGCTCTCTAGAGAGAAAGGGCTGTGACACACCTATTAATACAGCCCTAGAAGCCACTCTGATCGTATTAACTTCTGCCGGACTCTGCGGACACTACTTGACACCTCAGCATGCAGTCAGGAGAAGACGATGAACCTCCAGCAGAGTGTCAGCGGCACTTTGAAGAACATGTGTGCTTTTTCACGCTTCGATGCTGTTCAAACCTTTGGTCCTCTTAAATCAATACAAATCAAAAGTCTAAAGTTGTATTTGCATTCTTTCTCTCTCTCTATCCATCTTTCCTCCTTCATAAGAAGGTCGGTTCGCCCTTTCATTTTTAAGGCCCTTACTGTTTTTTTTTTATCCTTTATTTATCCAGGAATGTCCCATTGAGATACAAGATCTCTTCTTCCAGGGAGTCCTGACCAACACGGCACACAACAAGTTTCAACATAAAACAGGGCATTAAACAAAAAACATACAATTCAAATATAAATACAGAAGGCCATTTGTGCAGTGGCAAGGAGCATAATCAGATCAGCAATAGCATCAGGTAAAACAGTTACATGTTTCATAAAGGGCTAATCGTAGCATACCTTTAAAAGCATTCACAGTAGGAAGTGCCTGTAGACAAAGTTGTACTTGCAGCGTATTCCATAAAAAGGGAGCATAGTGGAAGAATGCAGCTTTACCAAGCTCTGACTGCATCTAAGGAACATTTAAAAGCATCCCATTTGCTGTTCGTCTGGTATTAAAAAAGCAAGTATAAAAGGACAGAAGTCTGGAGATATATAAGGGCAGCTTACCTAGCAATGACTTAAGGATAAAAATCAACATGTGTGATTGTCTTCTTTAGTACAGAGAGGACCATCCTAATGACTGATACAAAGTGCAGTGGTGGGTGCGAGAGCCTGCACCCGTTACAAAACGTATGGCAGTATGGTATGCAGAATCCAGCTTTTTAAGCAGGGAGGAAGGAGCATGCATATAGATTACATCGCCATAGTCTAATACAGGCAGAAAGGAACTCTGCACAATTCTCTTCAGACAGGAAACATTTCTTTAACCGGAAGAAAAAGTCCAGTTTAGGTCTAAGTTTTCTCAGTAGGTTCCCAATATGAACATCAAAGGCCATCTTTTCATCAATCCATATGCCCAGATATTTACTGGTAAGCTACCTCCTTATACTACATATTGGAATAGAATTTTGGAATATAGTATGGAACCCGTTGTTGTAGTGACTGGCTGGTCCCTCGAGTTTGCTCTGAACAGGGTAATGCCCCTAGATCATGGAATGAACTCCAACAGTCCTTAAAGCTCGAGATTCTCCCCTCTGTTGCAGAGTTTAAGACCTTGATCACTAATCATTGTACATGTTTTAATTGATTTGTTACCCCTTGCTTTTGTCTACCCTTGTCTTGTTGTCTTATGTTTGTGTGTTTATATGCTGTGCGATTTTTATATGCTTTATTTAATGATTGCTTATTTCTGTATGGAAGCTCAATGTGACTGTAAATGAGGGAAACCTCAGCTGCCTTTCGATTATAAATAAAGGTTTTTTGATCCACTTTTTCTCCTTATTTTTCTATTTTTTCTCCCATCCCAATTTCGTGATTCCAATTCTTCCCTCCCCTGTCTTGAACGTTGCTAGACTATGCCTCCCACTGGTCGGCTGTAGTGAGGATAGAAGCCTTGCATCACATATCCCCTCCGGTACACGAGGAGGCAGCCTGTTGCATCTTTTCACCAGACAGCTCGAACTCTCAGTGGCGAGGAGTAACGCGTGGGAGGCTCACACTGCCCCCGACACTTCCTGTTTCTGCTGTACAGGCGTCACCCAACCGACCTGTAGGAGTCGCTGTCCACAACGTCCAATCCCCACCCACCGGCTTTCCTACCCTCTAATAGGGCTGGGCGATATGGCCTAAATATGATATCACGATATTTTCTGACCTTTCGGCGATACACGATACACATCACGATGTTTTTCTTTTTTTCCCCAAACAATTCATTATGAGGCTTACCAAGACAGTATTTGAGTTTGCAAGCTAACATTAAAGACAAAATAAAATACCCATGCATTTAGCATTTTTATATTATATATTAGATTTAGATTATTGGATTATTAGATTATATATTGCATATATTTAGCAATGAGATATTATATGATTTAGATATGAAATATGATGAATTGAAAATGGTGGACCCTGATGTAAACAAGACGAAAGTCTTTCTCTGGTCTGCATCCCCTTACCAATTGTATGTATTGAGCTGTACTGTACCCATTCTGCAATATGTTAATAAAGTTTTAAATCAATCAATCAATAAATCAATCAATCAATAGCATTTTAGCATTTTTATGAAGCTACTGTATATTTGTATGTCTCTAAATGTTTTGATGAATTGAAAATGGAGGACCCTTATGTAAAAAAGCCGAAAGTCTTTTTCTGGTCTTCATCCTCCAGTCCACTGTTGTTGTATTGAGCTGTACTGTATTGTACCCATTCTGCAATCTGTTAATAAAGTGTTCATTAATTCAATCATTCAGCCGTCAACGGAATAATTTTGATTGACAGTCGAGTCTGCCAATTACGTCACACCGCTTGCACCCGCCCTGCTGTTCTTAGCACCAATCGGCAAGCGCTGTTCGTTTTTTACATTCCAGAATGTCCTCCATTGATTTTGACGAGAGCTCAAAAACAACAACAACAACGGTAGCTCCCCGCGGCCGACGATAAGATTACCAGCGCTCCGCAGATGACTAAACGAGGCATAATGATTTTACTGCAACGAATGTTATAATAAAAGCCTTTCCATACATCTGTCTGATTGAAAACTTTATTAACAGACCGCAGAATGGGCACAACTCGAGTAATGCTTGCTATCTATGTCGTCCTCGGACGTTTTGCTATGTTTGGGTAAATACGCTGATGTTATTGAACGTGTAACTATAACGTTAATGCCACAAAACGAATGCCTTTATCATAAGTAGTAACTTTGATGCAGTAGTGTATGTGTGTGGGGGCGGCGTTGTTCAAAAGTTTGAATGTGTGGACCAGATTGACGCGACACAATCCTCTTGGGCAAAACATCACGATATCCACGATACGTTAAAAAAGTGTATCGTTAATGAACTGTACCCGATATTTATATAATATCGTCATATCGCTCAGCCCTACCCTCTAACACTGCCAATTGTGTTAGTATGACAACCAGCCAAGCCGGTAGCAACGCAGAGAGCTGGGCTCGATACCAGTATCTCCTGCGTTAGTGGTGAGCGCCTTGCCCACTGCGCCACTCAGCCACCCGATTATAAATAAAGGTTTGAAATC
This sequence comes from Notolepis coatsorum, assembly GCF_963971535.1. NCBI lineage: Eukaryota > Metazoa > Chordata > Actinopteri > Aulopiformes > Paralepididae > Notolepis > Notolepis coatsorum. Next base: position 189,054,136 of record NC_140167.1, read on the forward strand.
TCTCTCTCTCTCTCTCTCTCTCTCTCTCTCTCTCTCTATCTCTCTCTCTCTCTCTCTCTCTCTCTCTCTCTCTCTCTCTCTCTCTCTCTCTCTCTCTCTCTCTCTCTCTCTCTCTCTCTCTCTCTCTCTCTCTCTCTCTGTCACTGTTTCTCTCCCACCAGTAGATTATAAATCAGAGGATGATGTATTGGTACGGTAGGGCAGCAGAAGACCACTGCAGCTCCATGTTGAGTGGGTATCATGTGACCAATCCTCTGGAGGGCAGGAAGGAGAGAGCGGTGAGATGTGTCACATGTCAGAGAGGAACCTACTTAGAGAGCTGGGTTGCACCCCCTGCTCCTCACGCAGCGCCACACCTCCACGCTCGTGGTGGTGGTGGTGGAGGGGGAGTGTCACGTAGATCCCACTATCGAGGACAGAGGATGAGCCAAATTATGACATGATTTATGGAGCTTCCATAAGACACGGGGCACCAAACCAGGTGGGGGAAAGCATGGGCTACATTATTATTATGGTCTATCCATCGTGTATATTTTGAGATGGTCCTCAATTTCCTGGTGTTTTCTGTGTAAAAAAAATAGTTGGCTGATGAGAATTGAGGAAGGTTTAAACAAAGTATACACTCTGAATTGAGGAAGGATTAATCAAAGTATACACTCTGAATTGAGGAAGGATTAAACAAAGTATACACTCTGAATTGAGGAAGGATTAAACAAAGTATACACTCTGAATTGAGGAAGGATTAAATTAGGTATACAGTCTGAATTGAGGAAGGATTAAATGAGGTATAGTCTGAATTGAGGAAGGATTAAATGAGGTATACACTCTGAATTGAGGAAGGATTAAATGAGGTATACACTCTGAATTGAGGAAGGATAAAATGTGTGTGTGTGTGTGTGTGTGTGTGTGTGTGTGTGTGTGTGTGTGTGTGTGTGTGTGTGTGTGTGTGTGTGTGTTGTGTGTGTGTGTGTGTGTGTGTATGTGTGTGTGTGCGTCCGTGCATGTGTGCATGTGTGCATGTGTGCATGTGTGCATGCGTGCGTGCGTCTTGGGACATTATACTACATCTACGGTACAATATTTGGTAGCATAGGTTAATTCACAAGATATGTATATATAACAGTAAATATATCACATAAAAGATCATTATGGAAAGAGAAGAATTTAGAGTAAAAGGAAAACGATACATACAGTGTGTATATATTTTATTTGATATAAGATGTGTCTGTTTTTTCACCAAACACTAAATATAGTTAAAAAATATTATTATATTATTATAGAATGTTCAAGGTTTAGTTATAGGCCTGTATGATTAAGTTACTCTGAGAAAAGCCCCAAAGCACCACTTTCATATTTCTAACTGATTTCAAGCATTAGGTCGTAGAAATATCCCGCAGTTAAGGTTTTATTTGTTGGTGACATTGCTGAAGGTCAGCGTGAGCCCAGAAATAACATATGGATTAGGTATAATCCATAATAATATATGGATTAGGTAGGGCGGAGAATAAGACAAAATAGAAGAGGTAAGAGAGTCACGTCAAGGAGCTCCAGAGGTCAAATAAAAGATATGAACTGTATCTATTGTTCTATTGTGCTATATTTAATTTAGTTTATATCCCATTTTATTCAACCTCTTTATTTACAGTTGTACAGCCCATTATCTGTCTGTTAATGTCTGTCCGTTAATGTCGCACCGAAAACGACCAAAGCAAATTCCTTGTATGTGAAAACTACTTGGCAATAAAGACCTTTCTGATTCTGATTCTGATCTGTCAAATAATACAGAACTGTATTATACTACAATAATGTATTGGAGTTTGTATGGGCCACCAGTCTGTGGTCGCCAGTGTCCTCTGCATCACCGTTGTAAGCTTGGAGGGTAACATCAACTCAAGAGACACTAACAAACTGCTGCCAAGTGCAGGAGAACTAACGGCTGGTGAACTTGAGAACTGTTAGGATTATCTGACTCTTGATAATAAACACTGCATGGACTCTGGTGCAGCGTGTTACTATGGTATGGTTAGGAGGACCATGTACAGTATACCATCATCACTATTACTACTGTCTGATTGAATCCTGCCACCCACTACTGGTCACTACTACTACTGTTATCACTATTGTCATTATTACTTGGACTTTGTTGAGGCTTATCTCAGCTTCTCCTGAACGCTGACTGACTGGGGCCATATAGTATACAGTAGAGTCTGTAGCATGCAGTCGAGTCTATATAGTATGCAGTAGAGTCTGTATAGTATGCTGTAGAGTATGTGTAGTATGCAGTAGAGTATGTGTAGTATGCAGTAGAGTGTATAGTATGCTGTAGAGTGTGTGTAGTATGCAGTAGAGTTTGTGTAGTATGCAGTAGACTATGTGTAGTATGCAGTAGAGTGTGTATAGTATGCAGTAGTTTGTATAGTATGCAGTAGTGTATTGTGTAGTATGCAGTAGAGTATGTGTAGTATGCAGTAGAGTGTGTATGCAGTAGAGTGTGTATAGTATGCAGTAGAGTATGTGTAGTATGCAGTCGAGTTTGTATAGTATGCAGTAGTGTCTGTGTAGTATGCAGTATAGTCTGTGTAGTATGCAGTATAGTCTGTGTAGTATGCAGTATAGTCTGTGTAGTATGCAGTAGTCTGTATAGTATGCAGTAGAGTCAGTAGAGTATGGCTGCACGATTCTTGCTAAAATGTGAATCACGATTTTTCTCTCTAAGAATTGAGATCACGATTCTCTCACACGATTCTTATTTTTCGGCATAATTTTAAAAAGTTAAGTAAAAAGTTTCAAGAAAATTTAATAATTTGAGTATGCAGTAGTGTCTTGTGTAGTATCCAGTAGAGTCTGTAATCAAATAAATCACTGTTAGCATCAGTTTATGTGATGGAAACAGCACATAGAAATTAGAGGGTGTTAACAAGATGTTAGAATTCGAATCTCTTTACTACCAGTACACGTATGTTTTTACCGGAAGACCAAGAACTTAGCATCTGTTTTTAACCCATCCATCCTAACTATATGGGTTAACAGTGAGCAGCATCAGTCCAGCACCCGAGGACCCGTTCTAATGCCTTGGCCAAGGGCACCGGCAGCCCACGCAAAGCCCCGGGGCAGCAGTGCAGTGTGGGTCCAATTAACCATTCAAGCCCCGAGTCGGGTTTGACTCGAGCTTTTATGAGGAAATGGAAGTTCATAAAACTGTCCATCAAGATTTCATTTGATGTTTCCATCTCGGCAAGGACATGACGCTTCTCCACATAACCGTTAAGTTATTCAGAAGACGCTCGCAAGGCGATGACATGACAACCACGACTCCCCACAAGTGGCCCGTTTTATTCCTCCTCTTACGCATTTAACATGGACACAGAAACAAAGCTGCTTCGGGGGGGGGGGGGGGGGGGGGGGGGGGGGGCTCTGAAGAAAGTGTGCACACAATGTCTGCATGTACATTTTCCCGTTACACGGGATTGGTCTGATTATGCTCACGTGAGAACCTATCTACGTTTGCATTTACATTTTGTCATTTAGCTGACACTTTTATCCAAAGCGACTTACAAGTTCTGTACAACAAGTTGGCAGGAAGGGTGAGTAAGATTGTTTGGCAAAAACAGTGTCGAACTTGAGTGCTACAATCTTGAGTAGCTACATAGTAGTATAGCCATATTAGTATAGTAGGTAGTAGTATAGGCAATTTATTTATCCTTTATTTATCCAGGAATGTCCCATTGAGATACAAGATCTCTTCTTCCAGGGAGTCCTGACCAACACGGCACACGACAAGTTTCAACATAAAACAGGGTTTTAAACAAAAAAACATATAATTCAAATATAAATACAGAAGGTAATTTGTGCAGTGGCAAGGAGCATAATCTCATCAACAATAGCATCAGGTAAAACAGTTACATGTTTCGTGAAGGGCTAATCGTAGCATACCTTTAAAAGCATTTACAGTAGGAAGTGCCTAGGTTGAACCTAAGCAAAACAGAATTGCTCCACCTGCCGGCCAAATCCTCCCCCCTGACCGACCTCTCCATCACAGTCGAGAATGCAGCTGTGACCGCGTCGCCGACCGCCAAGAACCTTGGTGTTGTCCTCGACGACCAGTTGAACTTCTCTGCTCACATCGCAGCGACAACCAGAACCTGCAGATTCCTCCTGAGCAACGTCAGAAGGATACGCCCCTTCCTGACAAAAGAAGCCACCCAACTCCTCGTCCAATCAACAGTCATCTCCCGCCTCGACTACTGCAACGCACTGCTAGCTGGCCTCCCGGCCACTGCCACCAAGCCTCTTCAACTCATTCAAAATGCAGCGGCCCGCCTGATCTCAAACCTACCGAAGTCGGCCCATGTCACCCCACTTCTTAGGGACCTGCACTGGCTCCCCATTGCTGCACGTATCCGCTTCAAGGCCCTCGACCTAGCATACCGTGCGGCAAAGGGAACCGCTCCCGCCTACCTCCGGTCAATGGTCTCTAACTACACACCCTCAAGACCCCTACGCTCTGCATCTTCTGGCCGCCTCAGATCTACTCCTATCCAAGCTCCCGGAGGGTCATCAAAAAGAAGCCGCCTATTCTCAGTCCTTGCCCCACAATGGTGGAATGAACTACCCATCCCAGTTAGGACAGCCGAATCCCGTCCAATCTTTCGCCGTCGACTAAAGACTCACTTCTTCAACCATTATCTGAAATGATAAAAAAAAAAATATATATATCTAACCCCGACTAACCTTAATGTCATGCACTTGTCCTAATAAACTAACCTACACTGTAACACGCAACACTTTGATGAACATTGTTACTCAGCTGATAGAGTTATACCCTTCTTGCTGTCTTGTCGCACAGAACTTGTAAGTCGCTTTGGATAAAAGCGTCAGCTAAATGACTAAATGTAAATGTAAATGTAATGTGCCTCTAGACAAAGTTTTACTTGCAGCGTATTCCATAAAAAGGGAGCATAGTGGGAGAATGCAGCTTTAGTAAAAAAAAAATAGTAAAAGACAGTATGAAGGTTGGTTTCTTATTTTTTTCTTTAATTTTTTTTTCTTGGGCGTGTTTCAGCTGTCCTGACTGGTGGGAATTTCGTTCCACCATTGTGGAGCGAGGACTGAGAATAGCCTGCTTCACTTTGATGATATCTCTTTGACATCTCAAACTCTGCCCTCTTTTCTTGATCCTCCAGTCACAACTGTTGCTTCCCTCGGAAGTGTAGTACAGTGTAGAACGTCTGTTAAGACTAATATTCCCGAGGGGAGCAACAGTTGTGATTGGATGAGCAAGAAAAGAGGGCAGGGTTTGAGAAAGGTCAACTCAAATCATTATTCTCACCCCATCGTGACTCACCCCATCCTGATGCTTCTCACGACAGCCTTCTGTAAACATGGGTTAGACAACGGTGACACAAATCACACTGTGATGAACTAATCTTTCTCCTCACTCATGTCTCATTCCAGACACTTTGAGAAAACATTATATTCAGCAGTGAACAAAACGCTGCGATAGATAAAACAAGTGTGAAGTAGGGCTGGGTGGTACTGTATGGTCAGAAAACATCATGTCAAGATAGTTTTCTTATTTTTGCTGTTTTTCCACAGCAAATTACAGCATGATTTGACATAATTTTTATGTATTTTCTTGTAATATTGTCATGGTGCTTTTCCATTCAAAAGGGGTATACTTGAATCCAGTTTCCCCCCCCAAAAAACCTTCATAATACCTCCTGTGAGGAACAATCTTTAGATTAACGTGTACAATACATGCAAAACATCACGATTCCTATATATTGTTGGATATATATGGATCCATGACAGTGTACCTTCATATTCAGTATACCTCCCAGCCCTGGTCTCAAGTCACAATCCAAACATCTAAGAAACAGATTATTATAATAATAATAATAATAATAATAATAATAATAATAATAATAATAATAATAATAATAATAATAATAATAATAATAATAATAATAATAATAATAATAATAATAATAATAATAATAATAATAATAATAATAATAATAATAATAATAATAATAATAATAATAATAATAATAATAATAATAATAATAATAATAATAATAATAATAATAATAATAATAATAATAATAATAATAATAATAATAATAATAATAATAATAATAATAATAATAATAATAATAATAATTAAAATAATAATAATAATAATAATAATAATAATAATAATAATAATAATAATAATAATAATAATAATAATAATAATAATAATAATAATAATAATAATAATAATAATAATAATAATAATAATAATAAATAAAAAGCTTTCTTCTAAACATGTTTTCATACATTGTCTTTGTGACGGAGAAGAAAAGATGCATTAGGCAGAGTAGCCGTGAAAACATCTCTCCCACGGCAATCAATTCAGTCCAGTCTTTTAAAGGCATTATAAGGACATGGGGGGGGGGGTTTGTTTAAAAAATTAAAAGATGGCCGCTTCAATCTATTAAGTGCATGTTTTTAAGTGAGGGGTGAGCAATGTCTCTGAAAGAGCGAGCACATCGTCGATGAATTTAAGTGCCGTTTGGGAAATACCATCAGCTTTATTGTTTTTAATCTCCCTCTGATACGTAAACAACATTACTGACCCATGACTGCTTTATTTACTTGAGGGGAAAAGCGTAAGCAGTTAGCGGGAAGGCAGCGAGAGGTTTGACCGGACAGAAATTAACTGACTGCGCTCTCGAGGCGCGACGGATCAGTTGGATTTAGAGGGGGAAATAGCTCAGCTATGAATTTTTTCTGCTTTAACTGTACACTGTAAAAAAGAAACGTTTATTTAATGGGAAATTCACTGTACTATTTTACAGATTACTTTTGTTTTTCTACTTTAAGTGTAAATGCCATAAAAATACAGTAAATTACCTATTATCAAATTATTAACCATTAAATAAAGGTTGTAATCTGTACATTTATTTGATTTTACTGTAATTTGACAGTAAGTATTTGGCAACCATTGATGCCAGACATTTACCGTTTTCTTGCAGCTTTTTTTCTTACAGTGTACCCTTACCTTGGTATGAACAGTTAGGTCTGGATATTCAAATCTACGGTGACAATACAAATAAATCTTTGTTCAAAAAAGGACAGGCGGACACACAAAGCTACTTGGCATTCACGTGACACGGCCCGGCGGTGTCATATTTCAGTCGGGCGCAAGATGACATTATGTATGTTTACCTGTAGCTGATAACGTGCCAGCTCCAAATGAGGCACCATGATTAAGTGTAGAACGTTTGTTAAGACCAATATTTGCCAGCTGAGTAACAGAGCAATGTGTAATGACACTGCAAAGACATGCAGAGGTCACCCAGCTTCCTTTACTGCACATCAGTGTACTGTCGGAGGTGTGTGTGGACACACACACACACACACACACACACACACACACACACACACACACACACACACACACACACACACACACACACACTAAATCTAAACACCAAAAATAGAGCCTATGAGAAGAGAGAAATTCAAAACCCCTCACAGCATCCAGCTGTGGCTGGTTGGCAGAAGGTGGCAGGATGTTATAGAAGTGTAATTATTTCCCCTTGCGCCCTAACAAATCTGTGATCACAAAAATATATTTGTCATCCTCTTAGGTTGGGGTGAGTCGTGAAGTCTCCATTGAAGTTAGGCTTCGGTTTTCAACAACATTTTAGGTGAAGATTATGATGAGATCCGGCGTTGCTGATTGGCCACATTCACCAACTAAGGTGTGTGTGGGGGTGGGGGGGGGGGGGGGAGACGTGTCACAGAGAGGCTGCAAGGTCACTGGTTCGACCTCCGGCGCCGACAGGAGGGTGTGTTCCAGTTGTGAGGGTGGTCGGTACTGCGTCCACAGTGCCCGCCATCTCTGCCGAGGTGCTCTTGAGCAAGGCGCCAAACCCCTCAGCTGCTCCGGGGGTGCTACACTGCGGGTGACCCCACGTTCTGACCCCTCTGAGGAAATGCATAGTGCGTTGGGGACTGTGTGTTTGTGTATCTAGGAGGCGGAGAGACAGGTTTCAACTGCCTTGTGTAAATTGACAATAAGATAATCGTTTATACAGTAGCACCTGTAAAGCAAAGCCCCACCAGGCCTCACTGTGATGGGAGAGAGACCAGCTCCCTGGCTGGCCTGTGTGGCCCTCCGCTTCAGCTGTCTCAGCCAGAGTCACCCCCTGGAGGCAAGCAGCCAGGACCACATGGCCCATCTCTCCTCTCACTCCCAGACTCTACTGCACACTGTTGTGGCCAGCATCCTCTTCTATGCTGTGGCATGCTGGGGAGGCTACATCAACTCAAGGGACACCAACAAGCTCAACAAGCTGGTGAGGAAGGCTAGCTCCGTGGTGGGAGTCGAGCTACCTAGACTTGAGGTGATGGTAGAGAGGGGGATGATAAGGAAGCTGGATGCCATCATGGAGAACCCCTACCACCCCCTCTACGACGAGCTAGTCAAGATGAGAAGCTCGTTCAGCCACAGACTCATCCCCCCCCGACACTCAACTAACCGCCTCGGACAGTCCTTCATACCAGCGGCCATCAGGCTCCACAACAGTGGGCAGCGACTAGCAGCCTCCAGGCCCCACAACAGGGGGCAGCGACAGCGACTGCTACCAGACATTGACCTGGGACTTATAGGAACCCAAGGGGGACAAAGTAGACTACCCTGGTACTTTGATTAATGTATACTCAGTAGATAGTAAATTATTATAACACTACCTCTTGCATACTGCACCTCATGTGACACTGTGAATAATGTGAATATTCCTCAGCTAGTCAGATAGTAAATTATATTGACCATATTGATCAAATTGTTTACACTGCCTGTGTTGTCTTTTACTACCTGTATACTGTGTTGTTTTACTACCTGTACCCCTCCCCCCTCCCCCCCATGCTGCTATGATGCCTGAATTTCCCCAAGGGGATCAATAAAGGAATATCTTATCTTATCTTATCTTATCTTACTACACAGACTCTACTACATAATACACAGACTCTACTACACACTACACCGACTCTACTACATAATACATAGACTCTACAGTGCACACTACACCGACTCTACTACATAATACACAGACTCTACTACATAATACATAGACTCTACAGTGCACACTACACCGACTCTACTACATAATACACAGACTCTACTGCACACTACACAGACTCTACTAGATAATACATACTCTACTGCACACTACACCGACTCTACTACATAATACACAGACTCTACTACACACTACACCGACTCTACTACATAATACAGACTCTACAGTGCACACTACACCGACTCTACTACATAATACACAGACTCTACTACATAATACATAGACTCTACAGTGCACACTACACCGACTCTACTACATAATACACAGACTCTACTACACACTACACCGACTCTACTACATAATACATAGACTCTACAGTGCACACTACACCGACTCTACTACATAATACACAGACTCTACTACACACTACACCGACTCTACTACATAATACACAGACTCTACTACACACTACACCGACTCTACTACATAATACATAGACTCTACTGCACACTACACCGACTCTACTACATAATACATAGACTCTACTGCACAATACACCGACTCTACTACATAATACACAGACTCTACTACACACTACACCGACTCTACTACATAATACATAGACTCTACTGCACACTACACAGACTCTACTACATAATACATAGACTCTACTGCACACTACACAGACTCTACTACATAATACATAGACTACTGCACACTACACAGACTCTACTACATAATACATAGACTCTACTGCACACTACACAGACTCTACTACATAATACATAGACTCTACTGCACACTACACCGACTCTACTGCACAATACACCGACTCCACTACATAATACATAGACTCTACTGCACAATACACCGACTCTACTACATAATACACAGACTCTACTACACACTACACCGACTCTACTACATAATACATAGACTCTACTGCACACTACACAGACTCTACTACATAATACATAGACTCTACTGCACACTACACAGACTCTACTACATAATACATAGACTACTGCACACTACACAGACTCTACTACATAATACATAGACTCTACTGCACACTACACAGACTCTACTACATAATACATAGACTCTACTGCACACTACACAGACTCTACTGCACAATACACCGACTCTACTACATAATACACAGACTCTACTACATAATACATAGACTCTACTGCACAATACACCGACTCTACTACATAATACACAGACTCTACTACACACTACACCGACTCTACTACATAATACACCGACTCTACTACACACTACACCGACTCTACTACATAATACACAGACTCTACTGCACACTACACCGACTCTACTACATAATACATAGACTCTACTACATAATACACATACTCTACTGCACACTACACATACTCTAATACATAATACACAGACTCTACTATATAATACACATACTCTACTACATAATACACAGACTCTACTACATAATACACCGACTCTACTACATAATACACAGACTCTACTGCATAATACACATACTCTACTACATAATACACACTCTACTACATAATACACACTCTACTACATAATACACAGACTATACTACATAATACACATACTCTACTACATAATACACAGACTATACTACATAATACACATACTCTACTACATAATACACAGACTCTACTACATAATACACCGACTCTACTACATAATACACCGACTCTACTACATAATACACTGACTCTACTACATAATACACAGACTCTACTACATAATACACCGACTCTACTACATAATACACCGACTCTACTACATAATACACAGACTCTACTACATAATACACCGACTCTACTACATAATACACAGACTATACTACATAATACACAGACTCTACTACATAATACACACTCTACTACATAATACACAGACTCTACTACATAATACACAGACTCTACTATATAATACACAGACTCTACTACATAATACACCGACTCTACTACATAATACACACTCTACTACATAATACACAGACTCTACTACATAATACACATACTCTACTACATAATACACAGACCCTACTACATAATACACACTCTACTACATAATACACAGACTCTACTACATAATACACAGACTACTATATAATACACAGACTCTACTACATAATACAGACTCTACTACATAATACACAGACTCTACTACATAATACACCGACTCTACTACATAATACACAGACTCTACTACACTACACCGACTCTACTACATAATACACATACCCTACTACATAATACACAGACTCTACTACATAATACACACTCTACTACATAATACACAGACTCTACTACATAATACACCGACTCTACTACATAATACACACTCTACTACATAATACACAGACTCTACTACATAATACACATACTCTACTACATAATACACAGACCCTACTACATAATACACACTCTACTACATAATACACAGACTCTACTACATAATACACAGACTACTATATAATACACAGACTCTACTACATAATACAGACTCTACTACATAATACACAGACTCTACTACATAATACACCGACTCTACTACATAATACACCGACTCTACTACATAATACACCGACTCTACTACATAATACACAGACTCTACTACATAATACACAGACTCTACTGCATAATACACAGACTCTACTACATAATACACAGACTCTACTACATAATACACATACTCTAATACATAATACACAGACTCTACTATATAATACACATACTCTACTACATAATACACAGACTCTACTACATAATTAGGGATGGGTACCGAATTCGGTACTTTTGAGGTACCAAACCGAAACACGTCGGTACTACCGAGTATCGAATCAAGTGAGAAACCGAAAAAAAAATTAAAAAGAAATTAAAAAAATATATATTATTATTTTTTTAATCTTTTTTTATTTTTTTTACTTTTTTCTTTTTATGTCAACGTTCACACGCACAATATATGCTTACCTAGGATTTGACTTGATTCAACAACAAAGCAGTCGGAGCAATGACAAGCCGAAAACTGTCGAAATTGTAGTTATTTGAAGTTTGGATTTTTTTTTTACGACTGAGGTAGGTAAATTAAATTTCTTGAGACTAAAGTACCGAAAAAAGGTACCGTTGGGTACCGGTATCGATTCACAGGTACCGGTACCGCCGTACCGGTACCGGTATCGGTTCAAATGTGAAAGGTACCCATCCCTATACATAATACACAGACTCTACTACATAATACACATACTCTACTACATAATACACTGACTCTACTACATAATACACTGACTCTACTGCATACTACACTGACTCTACTACATAATACACATACTCTACTGCATAATACACATACTCTACTACATAATACACTGACTCTACTACATAATACACTGACTCTACTGCATACTACACTGACTCTACTACATAATACACATACTCTACTGCATAATACACATACTCTACTACATAATACACAGACTCTACTGCATACTACACTGACTCTACTACATACTACACACTCTACTGCACACTACACCGACTCTACTGCATACTACACACGCTACTACATAATATACATGATCGACTGCATACTATACACTCTACTGCATACTATACACTCTACTATATACTATACTGAATCTACTGCATACTCCAGACTCTACTGTGTGCATACTATACAGCCCCAGTCAGTCAGTGTCCAGGAGAAGCTGAGTTAAGCCTCATGTAAATTCTGATTAATTCTAATATGTGGTACAGACTTGCTGCCTTCATTTAGCCTGCTTGCTCTCTCTCTCTCTCTCTCTCTCTCTCTCTCTCTCTCTCTCTCTCTCTCTCTCTCTCTCTCTCTCTCTCTCTCTCTCTCTATCTCTCTCTATCTCTCTCTCTCTCTCTCTCTCTCTCTCTCTCTCTCTCTCTCTCTCTCTCTCTCTGCCACACTGATTTGCATGTAAACTTGATTGTCTCTCAGGAGGAGGTGGAATGGAGGCCAGGATCTCATCCCCCTGCAGGTCCAGCTTCCCTACGACATTAACAGTCCAAATTAATTCATTGTGGAAATGTGATGATTCTCCTTCTCCATTAACATGTATGATGTGATTAGGATGAAACAGGGGTTATCTGAGAGGACAGGGCCTCTACGCTGACCTGAGACATGCAACTTCACCCCCCCTGTCCTTCCAATCACACATCATATAGGTATATAAGAACGTAACATATGACTGTTGTTACTGTTGTGTTACTGACTGTTACTGTTATTGTACTGACTCTACTCTTATTACAACAACTGTTATTGTACTGACTCTACTCTTATTACAACTGTTATTGTACTGACTCTACTCTTATTACAGCTGTCATTGTACTGACTCTACTATTATTACAACTGTTATTGTACTGACTCTACTCGTATTACAACAACTGTTATTGTACTGACTCTACTCTTATTACAGCTGTTATTGTACTGACTCTACTCTTATTAGAATAACTGTTATTGTACTGACTCTACTCTTATTACAGCTGTTATTATACTGACTCTACTCTTATTAGAAGAACTGTTATTGTACTGACTCTACTCTTATTAGAAGAACTGTTATTGTACTGACTACTATTATTACAACTGTTATTGTACTGACTCTACTCGTATTACAACAACTGTTATTGTACTGACTCTACTATTATTACAACAACTGTTATTGTACTGACTCTACTCTTATTACAACAACTGTTATTGTACTGACTCTACTCTTATTAGAAGAACTGTTATTGTACTAACTCTACTATTATTACAACTGTTATTGTACTGACTCTACTCTTATTACAACTGTTATTGTACTGACTCTACTCTTATTAGAAGAACTGTTATTGTACTGACTCTACTATTACAACAACTGTTATTGTACTGACTCTACTCTTATTACAGCTGTTATTGTACTGACTGTACTCTTATTACAACAACTGTTATTGTACTGACTCTACTATTATTACAACTGTTATTGTACTGACTCTACTCGTATTACAACAACTGTTATTGTACTGACTCTACTCTTATTACAACAACTGTTATTATACTGACTCTACTCTTATTACAACAACTGTTATTGTACTGACTCTACTCTTATTACAACTGTTATTGTACTGACTCTACTCTTATTACAACTGTTATTGTACTGACTCTACTCGTATTACAACTGTTATTGTACTGACTCTACTCTTATTACAGCTGTTATTGTACTGACTCTACTCTTATTACAGCTGTTATTGTACTGACTCTACTCTTATTACAACTGTTATTGTACTGACTCTACTCTTATTACAGCTGTTATTGTACTGACTCTACTCTTATTACAACAACTGTTATTATACTGACTCTACTCTTATTACAACAACTGTTATTGTACTGACTCTACTCTTATTAGTGTGGGTGACCTGGCGAAGCCAGGTTGCCACCCACACTATACATATCCATACTCTTTTTATTACAACTGTTATTGTACTGACTCTACTCTTATTACAGCTGTTATTGTACTGACTCTACTCTTATTACAGCTGTTATTGTACTGACTCTACTCTTATTACAACAACTGTTATTGTACTGACTCTACTCTTATTACAACAACTGTTATTGTACTGACTCTACTCTTATTACAACTGTTATTGTACTGACTCTACTCTTATTACAACTGTTATTGTACTGACTCTACTCTTATTACAACTGTTATTGTACTGACTCTACTCTTATTACAGCTGTTATTGTACTGACTCTACTCTTATTACAGCTGTTATTGTACTGACTCTACTCTTATTACAACTGTTATTGTACTGACTCTACTCGTATTACAACTGTTATTGTAATGACTCTACTCTTATTACAACTGTTATTGTACTGACTCTACTCTTATTACAACTGTTATTGTAATGACTCTACTCTTATTACAGCTGTTATTGTACTGACTCTACTCTTATTACAGCTGTTATTGTACTGACTCTACTCTTATTACAGCTGTTATTGTACTGACTCTACTCGTATTACAGCTGTTATTGTACTGACTCTACTCTTATTACAGCTGTTATTGTACTGACTCTACTCTTATTACAACTGTTATTGTACTGACTCTACTCTTATTACAGCTGTTATTGTACTGACTCTACTCTTATTACAACAACTGTTATTATACTGACTCTACTCTTATTACAACAACTGTTATTGTACTGACTCTACTCTTATTAGTGTGGGTGACCTGGCGAAGCCAGGTTGCCACCCACACTATACATATCCATACTCTTTTTATTACAACTGTTATTGTACTGACTCTACTCTTATTACAGCTGTTATTGTACTGACTCTACTCTTATTACAGCTGTTATTGTACTGACTCTACTCTTATTACAACAACTGTTATTGTACTGACTCTACTCTTATTACAACAACTGTTATTGTACTGACTCTACTCTTATTACAACTGTTATTGTACTGACTCTACTCTTATTACAACTGTTATTGTACTGACTCTACTCTTATTACAACTGTTATTGTACTGACTCTACTCTTATTACAGCTGTTATTGTACTGACTCTACTCTTATTACAGCTGTTATTGTACTGACTCTACTCTTATTACAACTGTTATTGTACTGACTCTACTCTTATTACAACTGTTATTGTAATGACTCTACTCTTATTACAACTGTTATTGTACTGACTCTACTCTTATTACAACTGTTATTGTAATGACTCTACTCTTATTACAGCTGTTATTGTACTGACTCTACTCTTATTACAGCTGTTATTGTACTGACTCTACTCTTATTACAGCTGTTATTGTACTGACTCTACTCGTATTACAGCTGTTATTGTACTGACTCTACTCTTATTACAGCTGTTATTGTACTGACTCTACTCTTATTACAACTGTTATTGTACTGACTCTACTCTTATTACAACTGTTATTGTACTGACTCTACTCTTATTACAGCTGTTATTGTACTGACTCTACTCTTATTACAACTGTTATTGTACTGACTCTACTATTATTACAGCTGTTATTGTACTGACTCTACTCGTATTACAACAACTGTTACTGATATTACAACTAAACCCATGTCAGGTGGCAGGCTATTCTTGTGAGTCCCTCACTGACTGCTTACAATCAAGTGGTCGGCTGAAAGCAAACAGCTTTTGTTTCACATTTCTCTCCTCTGCGATTCCCATGTGCCTCCGCTCATGAAGGCGGCATGGACAGCCCACTCTGCTGTTAGAATAAATAAATAAATAAAACATTATTTATTGACAGAAATAGTTTGATGCTGTGCTGTTTTTAGAGTGAGTGTTTATCTTTTTGTCACCTAAGGCGCCCGCTTTTATTCTTCTTCTAAAGTAATCATTGGATCAACAGAACCACAGTGCCAGTGCCAGTGCCTACACAACACATGCCCACAGTCACACTAACTTACTGCACTGCCTTGTGTATGAAACCTAGCAACATGCTGCTTGTTTATTTTTATCCAGCCCTGTTGTTATTGTAATTGTTGGGGAGTTCTTGTTTGAATCTTGTCCAGCCCCTTTAATTATACCCATGGTCTGGTGCCTGGCTTTTTTCCTCTGTTGGCGCAAATTAACATATTAAGGGGGGGGGGGGGTACATAATGTATTAACAATATACAGTATTTGTTTTTTCTTCATCTAACGGGTGTTCTTTGCAAAGTAGAGGATTTGAGATATCGCTCTTGCTCTGAGGTGAGAATTGCCTGGAGAAAGGACGCCATCAGCAGAATGTGCTTATTAAAATGCACATGTAATTTCAGATTACCATGTGGACTCTCCTACTTTCCTACTCAGCAGAGAACACTACAGGGTGAAGAGAGTATTTTACATTTCATGAACCTTATATGAAAGTGAATAGGGCTGGGTGTTGAAAGTCGATACTTTTGGGGTATCTATCTAATTGCTTCAATACTATCGAGTATCGAAAAATGCTGTGGTATCGAAATTTGGTATGGAATGACACTGTGTCATTCAAAATCATCCAAAATGTAACAAAGCATCTGATTGACTCACACAGCACACGCAACGCACATAATTCAGCAAAGTAACGTATCAAAAAAGGTATAATTTTGGTATCGATATTGGCATGGGTATCGATACCCAGCCCTAACAATGAATGACATCTCCACATTGCAACATGCACCTTTTTATCTATGCTGACACAAAGACATTGTCGTTTAAAAAAAAAAGGGTATTCAATATCAAGTCAACTTCCTTGTCAACTGTCAACATTTTCTGTCTTTCAAAAGGTCATCCCTTTGCTATACGTCTATTGTTCATCTGTTTGATTGTTCGTTTGTTCGGCCAATCTTTACAATGTTACCTCAAGATGCAAGTCATTGTTAAATTGTATCCGTAGATACATGTGTTCGCTGCTTTCCCAGGACACTTGGAATCTGAGCAGCTTAAGCCTTGGTGCTCCTAGACATCAGCGCCGCTCCAAGGCTGTGGCTCCTAGACATCAGCGCCGCTCCAAGGCTGTGGCTCCTAGACATCAGCGCCGCTCCAAGGCTGTGGCTCCTAGACATCAGCGCCGCTCCAAGGCTGTGGCTCCTAGACATCAGCGCCGCTCCAAGGCTGTGGCTCCTAGACATCAGTGCCGCTCCAAGGCTGTGGCTCCTAGACATCAGCGCCGCTCCAAGGCTGTGGCTCCTAGACATCAGCGCCGCTCCAAGGCTGTGGCTCCTAGACATCAGCGCCGCTCCAAGGCTGTGGCCCTCCCGGGGGTGGCTGCATGTGGCCGTGCTGGAGCAGTCAAATCCTATTGTCAAAACTGCTGAGCAGGTATGTGAGCTTCGTATGCATTAAATGGGGTTGCTGTTGCACGGCTGTGAGGTGGAGAAAGGGGGGGGGGGGGGGTAATGCTGCTTCGTGGCTACAGCCAGAGCCGGAGCCACACGGCACTGCAGTGCTCCGACCACGCGCGGCCTCCGACGGTAGGCGCTCCTGTCACACGCTATAGACCGGAGCTTCACTTGATAAGCCGTGACCCGTGGTCACGTGGCCGCCTGTACGATATGTGACCTGTGCTGTCACTCTACTGTCAGTGTATGGCCACTGTGCTGCTACTGTGAGTATAGGCCAACTACTGCCTTCCCCCCCCCCCCCAACGCCGTCCTTATAGAGGCCTATCTGCTGCCGTCCTCTCTCTACCCGAGCAGAAGAACAGCTTCTGTCGCTTCGCTGCCCAACCGGCATGCCCGACCCTATCCCCTGTAAGACCGGGACCATGACGGCGGCTCTCGCAGCCAAAAATGTGTTGGTTTTAATAAAGAGGTTGTTGTTGTTCTAATCCTACGTTGTCCTCCAAGTGAAGCAGAATTCACCCGTCTCTCTCTCCTCCACACGATCCAGATCCCCACAGCTACTGTGACCCCGAAGCCAAGTAGCCAACCGAGAAACAGCGACGTTCACCGCTCTTAGAAATGCTTGAGAAATGTCCTTCGCGGATGACCACTATAGCCTGGAGGCCATCATCACTCCTCCCAGTTGTTTGTGTCTTCCATGCAGTGACTCTCTCAAAAGTTGCAGGATGGACAACTTGGTGGCGGTCGTCCGTTCAACCGTTGCTGGTGTGCGCAGGCTGCGGGGTGAACTCTGACTCCATCTGAGCCCGCTCAGCAACTTCATTTACTTCATTGAATTAACACGAATCACATCGCGTGCACGCTCGGAGTGACCCAACCCTCTCTCTCTCTCCGAGACATGGGTTGAGGTCAGAGGCCAACGCGGTGCCAGAGCCACCGGACCTCCCACCCAGAGGGCACGCTACCAGGGGCCCGGGACAAAGTCAAGAGGAGCTCCTGCCAAGACCACAGCAGAAAGAAGAGACGGGGGATTAAAGGATCTCCAGAATTCACCACGGCTTTGCTCGACTTAACTCCTAGGCTACCCCTGTTTTCCACGTTTCGCTGGACTCTTGAAAGGCGTGGGCAGGTGTTTTCTGTTCACCAGCGTAGACTACGAGTGGGAGTGGCGTGAAGGGACGAGGACCGTCTCCACTAGGGATGTCCGATATTATCGGCCTACCGATATTATCAGCCGATATTGGCATTAAAATGTGATATCGGAAAATATCTGTATCGGTTTTCAAAAAAATATATATTTTTTTACATTTATTTAAAGGAAAACTCCAACATTTTGGGAAATTAGCTTATTTGGCATCTACCATGGAGTTAGACAAGAAGATACATACCTTTTTCTTCTCTGTGCATGCAGTAGGAATAGGAAGACACGCACCGTTAGCCTAGCTTAGCGTCAGTCACTGGAAGTAGGTTCCTCCATTAGCCTAGTTCCAAATGTCTTCCTACTCCTACTGCATGCACAGAGAAGAAAAGGGTATGTATCTTCTTGTCTAACTTCAGGGTAGATGGCAAATAAGCTAATTTCCCAAAATGTTGGAGTTTTCCTTTAACCTTTATTTACCCAGGCAAGCAAGTAAGAACAAATTCTTATTTAATTTATTGTCAAAAGTATGCATAATGTTGTGTTAATTCCACGACAAGATATATGTAATGTTAATTACCTGAAATTATTCCGTTTTTTGGGGGGGAGGGGGGGGGGGGGGGGACCCTGCATATATCGGTATCGGTTGATATCGGTATCGGAAATTAAGAGTTGGACAATATCGGTATATCGGTATCGGTAAAAAATCCAATATCGAACATCCCTAGTCTCCACCATAGCTTAGTCCCAACATCTTCACATGCATCTGAGTAGGACTGGGAGGAGTAGGACTGGGAGGAGGTACGGTATAGTCTGCATCTTAACACATTAACTGCCACGCTTCTATCCATCAATGTATGATCACTGCCACCAGTCTAAGCCTATGGAGATGTTCACCTTCTTTGCAGCGCTATAACTTTTTTAATTGTATTGCTAAATTTACATTACTATGGCCCATTCAACATCGATTATCTATCGTTCAGGATGTAGGAACGTTATACTTTTTCATTCATATATTCATACGAAAATACTGTCTAGAATATAAGTATGTTTTTATCATTTTCTGCAGTAATTCCTAGAACGCTAGTTATAGGCCTAAACGCATAATATAGATTATCGATTGCAGTTTATTCGCGATACACACTATATTAAAAGATCCAACTGAATACGATCCTAAACGTTATGACTCATCATGCGCGGATGAAAGGGGGGGGGGTCGTTTATAATTCCGTGATCGTCAGTAAATGCTTTATGTAGTATGGGTGATATATTGATCAGAGCGGTTTGCATTGAAAAGAATAAACAATCAAGCTGAAAGTAACGTTACTGTCCTCTTACCGTTCGCCGATGAGACTGGAGGAAAAAGATCCCACTTATTTGACGTCGATCGACTAGATCCATTTCCGGTTTGTATGGCGCAATAAACGCCCAAATCATATCGATTATTGAGTTATGGCAGCGATCCATATACACGGATGTGTGTCTAGAGTCCCGCAACAATATGTGACTACCGGACGGATTTCCCAGATGCACCGAGATCACCAGAGATCCATTTCCGGTTGTAACTCGCCCGATCATCCATCAGGCGGCGGTATTGAAGCGTTGCACGGTTGTGCCGAGTCCCACTGTCTCAGCCGAGAATACCATGGCAAAAAAATGAAATATGATCTCATGGGCTACATCTGCTCCTCCCTCCCCATCAACATGGACCCCCTGCAATTTGCATACCGCCCCAACAGGTCCACGGAGGACGCCATAGCCCATGTGCTGCACACAGCAGCATCACACCTGGACAAGAGGCAGGGGAACTATGTGAGAATGCTATTCATCGACTACAGCTCGGCATTCAATACCATAGTCCCCTCCATACTCATAGCCAAGCTCAGGGACCTGGGCTTGGGCTATGACCTCTGCCAGTGGGTCTTGGACTTCCTGACTGGCAGACCCCAGGTGGTGAGAGCAGGCAACTGCACCTCCTCATCCATCACCCTCAACATAGGGGCCCCCCAGGGCTGTGTTCTGAGTCCCCTCCTCTACTCCCTGTACACACACGACTGTGTGGCTCAGCGGAGTAGCAATACAATCATCAAATTTGCTGACGACACAGTGGTGGTGGGCCTGATCTCTGCCAACGACGAGAGGGCCTACCTGGAAGAGGTCAAGGTCCTGGCGGGATGGTGCCAGGAAAACAGCCTCTCCCTGAACGTCAGCAAAACAAAGGAGATGATTGTGGACTTCAGGAGGTCGGGGGTCAAGGACTACAGCCCCCTCAGCATCGACGGGGCACCGGTTGAGAGAGTCAACAGCTTTAAGTACCTCGGAGCCTACATATCCGAGGACTTGACATGGACCACACACATTGACAGTGTTGTGAAGAAGGCACGACAACGCCTCTACTTCCTCAGGCGCCTAAGGAAGTTCCAAGTCAGCCAGAAGATCCTTAAGAACTTCTACTCATGTACAATAGAGAGCATCTTGACCGGCAACATCACCTCCTGGTTTGGGAATAGCACTGCACAAGACCGAAGCAGACTACAAAGAGTGACACGTTCAGCCGAACGCACAATTGGAGGGGGGCTCCCCACCCTCCAGAACATTTACTACAAGCGTTGCAAGGGCAAGGCTAAGAGAATCATTAAAGACTCCAGTCACCCGAACAACTGCCTCTTTGAACTGCTGCGGTCAGGCAAGCGATACCGGAGTCTCAAGGCGAGCACAGAAAGACTCAGAAGAAGCTTCTATCCCCAGGCCATCAGGCTGCTAAACGAACAATGAATGAACACTACACAACAACAACCACCAAACGCACATAGCACACACATCCACACGCACACACTCACTTTAAACAAACACACTGTAGCACCCACTCCACACACTTTATAGCACACACCCACTTTAAACAAACACACTGTAGCACCCACTCCCCACACTTTATATTTATGGATGAAGGATTGCACTACAACTCGTACACCTTACTGTAAATTGTACCTAAAATTGTACCTCATCCCATTTCTGCTTTGCACTAGATAGTACTGTACATTAGTACACTGCATAGTATTGTGTATTGTATATTATATGGTAACTCAGAACATTGTACATATGTCTATACCGAACACTGTGACCTAATTTTTCTTCTTCTAAATTCATGCTATATTATGTTATTATGTTATTTGATACTATCTTGTCTAGCACAGTCTCTGGAGCGTAACAGTAAGAAGCATTTTGTATGAAAGTATTCTGTACTTCTGTATGACAACTATTAAAGAACTTGAACTTGAATAACGTCGTACGCCGTGGCTTGGCGGAATTCGCATGATCAGCAAACCCGTCGTAAGCCGTTTATGGCGGTGGATGTATGTAAATGCTGATTTATTTTGCACATAATCTCACACACGTCCAAAAACTCCTAAACAGTTTTGAACACATTGATTTAGTTTGACGGGTTTTGAGAGTAAATGAGGCCACCAGTGATGTCATCAGGGACACTGAATCATTGTGTTGTGTTAATTACAGCTCAATGAAATGGCAAGGTAGCAGTCCCTATAAGACAAGATAATGCAATTTTTTCATCTACATAATTTCATTGAGCTATAATCAATGTCCCTGATGACATCACTGGTGGCCATATTCAAACAAATGTTCTCTCAATAACTGTCAAACTAAATGAATGTGTAGAAACCGTTTAGGAGTTTTGGGATGTTTACAGTATGTGCAAAATAAAAAAAAATTGGGTGAAATGCCCCTTTACGATATATCATCATTGATCCATGCAAAGGTGTGCATTCTTACATTACAGTTGTCAACATGTTTTTTAATTAAATCCAATTTTCATAGAGAAATTGCACATTGCGGCAGTAATATTAAATGTGTGCTGGAGATTGGATGAGAAAAGTCTGCGTATCACGGCATAATTTGTACTGTCACATACCATTATACTGTCAAAACAAAACTTTGTGTGATTTGTTATTTTGGCCACATCGCCCCGGCACTACATGAAAACATAGAGTAATATAATTTGAGGGAAGTGCTCCTCAAAGGCCCCTGTGGTTATTGCATCAGTCTTGAAGCCCTAGAGGAAGTTGAAAACAGAGCCCAAACACAGTGTCCGTGTCAGACACGCTCTCACCCATTAAGGCAACAGCCGGACACTAGTCTTTGGCATTCGACTTCACTTCACTTTCACTCCACTAGATTTGAACACTGAAGATGTTTGACTCTGGTCCATTCTCAGACACACTGGCTCTTTTAAAGGAACGTGCCAACATTTTGGGAAATTAGATTACTCTCTTCTCCAGAGAGAGACAAGATAGATAGATACCAGTTTCCTCTCTGTTAGGGCTGGGCGATATGGCCTAAATATGATATCACGATATTTTCTGACCTTTCGGCGATACACGATACGCATCACGATGTTTTTCTTTTTTTCCCCAAACAATTCATTATGAGGCTTACCAAGACAGTATTTGAGTTTGCAAGCTAACATTAAAGACAAAATAAAATACCCATGCATTTAGCATTTTTATATTATATATTAGATTTAGATTATTGGATTATTAGATTATATATTGCATATATTTAGCAATGAGATATTATATGATTTAGATATGAAATATGATGAATTGAAAATGGGGGACCCTGATGTAAACAAGACGAAAGTCTTTCGCTGGTCTGCATCCCCTTAACAATTGTATGTATTGAGCTGTACTGTACCCATTCTGCAATATGTTAATAAAGTTTTAAATCAATCAATAGGATTTTAGCATTTTTATGAAACTACTGTATATTTGTATGTCTCTAAATGTTTTGATGAATTGAAAATGGAGGACCCTTATGTAAAAAAGCCGAAAGTCTTTTTCTGGTCTTCATCCTCCAGTCAGTCCACTGTTGTTGTATTGAGCTGTACTGTATTGTACCCATTCTGCAATCGTTAATAACGTTCAGAATAATTTTGATTGACAGTCGAGTCTGCCAATTACGTCACACCGATTGTACCCGCCCTGCTGTTCTTAGCACCAATCGGCAAGCAGCGCTATTGTTTTTTTACTTCCTGAATGCCCTCCTTGATTTTAACGAGAGCTCAGCTCAACGACAACAACAACAGCTCACCGCAGCCGACGAGTGATTACTAGCGCACCGCAGCATGACAACGAGGCATAATGATTTTACTGCAACAAATGTTATAATAAAAGCCTTTCCATACATCTGTCTGATTGAAAACTTTATTAACAGACCGCAGAATGGGCACGCACAACTCGGCACGGACTGAGATATGAACAGTAACGCTTGCTATCTATGTCGTCATCGGACGTTGCTATGTTTGGGTAAATACGCTGATGTGTAACTATATAACGTGTAACTATATAATGTTGATGCCACAAAACGAATGCCTTTGTTAATCATAAGTACTAACTAACTTTGATGCAGTAGTGTGTGTGTGGGAGCGGCGTTGTTCAAAAGTTTGAACGGGGTGGACCAGATTGACGCGACACAATCCTCTTGGGCAAAACATCACGATATCCACGATACGTTAAAAAAGTGTATCGTTAATGAACTGTACCCGATATTTATATAATATCGTCATATCGCCCAGCCCTACTCTCTGTGTGTTCAGTAGAAAGCTATCTGGCTGCACGTTAGCCTAGCTTAGCACAGTCAATGTTCCTTTAACACTTTGGACGCCAGACCCGATGATAGTCGGGTTAACTCGCCGACGCTTGGGCGCCAAACCCGACTATAGTCGGGTTTTCATAGTTATTTCTTTTATTCGATATTTCCTTGGGTTTCCTTTAAGCGACCTTGGGTTTGAAGCAACCTTTGGTTTCATGAAAGGCGCTATAGAAATTTGATCTATTATTATTATTATTATTATTATTATTATTATTATTATTATTATTATTATTATTATTATTATTATTATTATTATTATTATTTCCATTCATTACAGGCACACGGACATCTGGGTTAACATGGGGAATCATTCTGAGAATGCCAATGTGGAATACCGGCCGCATCCACCCAGGTGGCAGTATCAAGCACCCTTTGAAACATGATATCTTGGCCTGTGGGTCGATCAGAAGTCTCCGGTTGGATTTCTATTGGTCGGGCAAGGGGACCGGTTGTCCCGATCGGATTGAGAAGCGTGAATTTCTCCTGGTGCTGGGACTCGCAATCAGATAATTGGAATATTCTTTTTGGGGTACATCCTAGTGAAGGTAAGGCCTATATGGTATCAATCCTGCTGTGATCCATGATTTCACTTAGATCACAATATATTAGGGGTGCACGATATTGATTTTTTGACCCCGATATCGATACCGATAAGTTTCTGCTCCTCAAGGTCGATACCGATACCGATAACCGATAATATATATATATATTTATTGTATTGTAATTTTTGTTTTTATGTATATTCCTGTAGTTTTGACCTAACCAGATTTATCATGACATGAGCGTTACTACTATGAACAAAACAAAGCCAAAAGAACAGTTTTGACTCTTCAAATAAAGTGACTAATTTATTTTTCCAAATAAATATAATTTGAGTCAATCACAAAATTCACAATCCGTCAATGTCATTAACAATGTGTTTCCCTGAACAATGAGTGAACAAAAAACCAACAGGTATTGTGCTTTGTCACTGTCAGCAGATAAAACATTTGACGCTATAGGAGAGGAGACTGTTGTGGTCTTGGTCCATGAAACTATTACTTGGCATTTATAGGACAGCACGCCTCAAAAAGAATTAAATAAACCAAACAAATCATCTCTGTCAAACGTCTTTAATTTTGCAAACGCTCGTCAAACGTCAATAGGTACAAGCCGTGCAGTGCTTGGTGGTCCAAATTAACCTGGCTACTAGGGAGCTGCGAGTGACTGCGTATTCAAAAGCCCCTGGCTTGCACATCGCAGTCACGGAAGGGGCTACAGCTGGCTTTGGATTAGCTTAGCCTTTAGCTGCTCGGCGTCGTCGTCGGATTTTAATACACCATCGTAGCGGTGGTGATGTTTCAGGTGACTTATTAGGTTGGATGTGTTATAGCTTGTTGCCCCTTTCCCTCCCCGTGGAACTTCTGCATTTGTTACAAATAGCAAGCAAACTGTTTTCCTCTGAAACTTTGAAAAAGTCCGACAACGCCATCTTTGTTTACTATCTGAGTGTGCTGCTTCTGAAAGTCACATGACTACGTCACAGCCAGGCATGGGAAGGGAGCGCTGGATTTGTGAAAAACTCCCTCTTCCTAAACCACACGCTATCAGTCGTACCACAGTACTGGCAAAACGGGAGGAGCCTACAGAAAAAACAAACGCCCTTCATCCCAATCCACCCACACCGGATTTCTTTTAACCAAAAAATGTATTATATATTATCGGAGCTATCAATAATGTTATCGGGTTTATCGGGATGACGTCATAATTGCTGTTATCGGCCCGATAATTATCGTGCATCCCTACAATATATGTGTGTAACGTTACTCCACAACGTGTGCCGTTGGTGACGATCAAAGCATCAAAAAACTACCCCCCCCCCACCCTTTCATGCATTCATGATGAAACATAACACCGATAATATAGATGTAATTTCAAAATAGTAGCGTGCACAGGCGAGAAATGGCAACGTTTTTAGTGAATTACACGTATTGCTGCATAGCGTCGTCTTCTGGGATTAGACAGTATTATTCTAAAACTATAGTCATATTCACCACGGTATAAAACGGGAATGTATGAATGAAAAAATTATTTCTTTAACACATATTGAACGATAGTCGATGTCAAATGGGCCATAGTATTGTATCCATAGCTAGAATATAGAATATAGTTATAGCCCTGCAAACACTGCCACGTATTCCTATACTTTAGAGCGTCGCGCTTTTAACAACACGTCACGCATATCGCGGTGGCGTCCAAAGTGTTACATTTACATTTACATTTAGTAATTTAGCTGACGCTTGTATCCAAAGCGACTTACAAGTTCTGTACGACAAGTCATCAGGAAGGGTACAACTCTATCAGCTGAGTAACAATGTTCATCAAAGTGTTGCGTGTTACAGTGTAGGTTAGTTTATTAGGACATGTGTAAGGTTAGTTAGGGTTAGATTTTTTATTTATTTTTTTCATTATTTCAGATAATGGTTGAAGAAGTGCGTCTTTAGTCGACGGCGAAAGATTGGACGGGATTTGGCTGTCCTAACTGGGGTGGGTAGTTCATTCCACCATTGTGGGGCAAGGACTGAGAATAGGCGGCTTCTCTTTGATGACCTTCCCGGAGCTTGGATAGGAGTAGGTCTGAGGCGGCCAGAAGATGCAGAGCGTAGGGGTCTTGAGGGTATGTAGTTAGAGACCATTGACCGGAGGTAGGCGGGAGCGGTTCCCTTTGCCGCACGGTATGCTAGGTCGAGGGCCTTGAAGCGGATACGTGCAGCAATGGGGAGCCAGTGCAGGTCCCTAAGAAGTGGGGTGACATGGGCCGACTTCGGTAGGTTTGAGATCAGGCGGGCCGCTGCGTTTTGAATGAGTTGAAGAGGCTTGGTGGCAGTGGCCAGGAGGCCAGCTAGCAGTGCGTTGCAGTAGTCGAGGCGGGAGATGACTGTTGATTGGACAAGGAGTTGGGTGGCTTCTTTTGTCAGGAAGGGGCGGATCCTTCTGACGTTGCTCAGGAGGAATCTGCAGGTTCTGGTTGTCGCTGCGATGTGAGCAGAGAAGTTCAACTGGTCGTCGAGGACAACACCAAGGTTCTTGGCGGTCGGGGACGCGGTCACAGCTGCATTCTCGACTGTGATGGAGAGGTCGGTCAGGGGGGAGGATTTGGCCGGCAGGTGTTAACACTGAAGACGTTTGACTCCAGTCCATTCTCAGACACACTGGCTCTTTTACAAGAAGTCCTACAGTACGCGTCTTCCTCTTATGCACATCGGAACACCTGCCACTGATGTTATTATACCGACTAGCTACAGTAGAAACCAGGAAGTGAGTTTTTTTTTTTTTTCCTTCTGTATTGTGTGGCTGGTGGTGAGATGCACACCGTGTGAGGTCCTGGAGTTCCTCTCTGGATGCGGTGGTTTAGAACCGACAGGTGTTCAATGTGCACTGAAACATAATATTGATAGATAGAGTGGAAGAGAGACAGGCTGCTGCTAGTTCCACAAACAGATGTAAACAACATAGACGTTTTATCACTACTTTGTTAACATCAGGGCCGAGAAGTTATTTAAGTACTTTTACTCAAGTATTGTTCTCAGTATTTCTACTTTATATCTATTTTAGGGGTCTTTATACTTGTACAAAGCAAATGTCGTACTTTTTTTTTTACCCCACTACATTTATGTGTAATACCTGCTAATAGTGGTACTAGTTGTTTTTAATGGTTGGCAATGGGAATGGTTTAGAGTACAACACATGCAATCAGCTCATAAAGATGTTAGGAAGCCATCAGGGCAAAAACGTAACCGGACCACCAAGCACTCTAACCTAACCTTTAAAGGTTAATGCATCCAAGATGGAATGATGCTTCCCGCCAAGATAAAAAGGATGTAAAAACAAGTACTTTTTGACATGTAATATGAAGTCATTTCAAACATTCACATGAAAAGAACTTTGAAAGGAAGCATGGTATTTCTACTTTTATGTACGTCGTAAAGTATTACGATAGGCCTACTTCCTCCATGGGAACAAGCTCAAACTTGAAGGGTCTTGAAGACTTACATTTTGTCATTTAGCTGACGCTTTTATCCTGAACAACAAGTCAGCAGGAAGGGTTAAGGTACAACTATGGCAGCTAAGGGTCAGTAAGATTGTTCATCAAACAGTGTTGAACTTGAATGCTACAGTCTTGAGTGCGTAGTAGAAAAGGGCCAGCATAATCATAACACATTTCAAACAATATTACAATCAATCATACAATGAATATGAACTATTATTATGCTCTTTCATCCACTGCAGGAGTCTGGCTTTTTTTTTTATCTCCACAAAGTTTGTCTTTGGTCACTGAAAATAAATAGTTTTAATAGACAACAAACAGTTCTCAGTTCACTTCGACAAGGAAAACGCACACATTCTCACTCTCATGGGAACTCTCT
The DNA here is from genome assembly GCF_963971535.1 of Notolepis coatsorum. Classification (NCBI taxonomy): domain Eukaryota; kingdom Metazoa; phylum Chordata; class Actinopteri; order Aulopiformes; family Paralepididae; genus Notolepis; species Notolepis coatsorum. The sequence goes on from NC_140167.1 coordinate 189,083,281, forward strand.
TTCTTTCTCTCTCTCTCTCTCTCATTCACTCTCTGTCTTTCTGTGCCAATAGAGCTATTTTACCCCTGCCAGACAAAATATTAGCCCACACAGGGCTATCTATCTGCAAATGCCATCTGCTGGAGCAGAAGGCCCCAATAGAGCCCACACTTTCAAACTCTATCCAATGTTCCGGCCACATAGACAAGTACCGTATATCCTCTAGAGAGATATAGATATCTACAGTATCTCACTCACCTCTGTGCCGCCCAGCGTACTTTTATACTAACTACAATGATCTCATTGATACCACTGGCTTGGCGATGTGTGTTTGTTTCTAAAAATACAACCTCCGAGCTGGAACACACTCATCAATCTAGGACCGGGCAACTCAGGCCTATACAGCCATAGCACTGTATCAGAGATGCCTGCCTGCCTTTGCTTCAGCTGAAAGGAGGGCCACACCAGGCATTACTAAGCCTATACCATGGGAGAGGTATTAGAAAGCCGGTTACTTTTTGCCCTGATTGTTTAAAAACGACTGTTTAGCTGAAATCAATCTGTTGTACCCATATTTTACTGAAATGTTCACATGATAACACACTGTAACACGTTTTCCATTGTAGGTATTGAGCATCCTTGATTGCTCGGGAGTTCATAGACGCATTCTTTCTAGGCCTATACGTCTCCTGTTGGGGCTGTTTCTGCTGCTTCAGCACACATCCTGACAGTAGTATGCGCACCTCATCTGCGGCTCAAGATAATTCAGTGATTCGTTTATAGACTACACACGGCAGGTGCACTACTCTTAACTATCACACATGCCTTAAAATCTCTTGATTGGCTATGGTGCCGATTTGGGTGTCCCCAGAGCGCGACTTGAGGAAGTTGGTGTGTTTAGTGGATAGTATAATGGCACTGTCGCTTTGTTATTCCACCAACAGACTTTGCACAGGATATGATTGTTCATTTTCATATCGGAATGGGCATCTTGATCATTCCGCTGCACGTTAGAGGAGGCAACAGTTATACGGACGCTATACGCTTTGTGGATAGTGATTTTAGTCGTTTCTTGCGGTGTCAGCAAAGCAAAATAGCTATGCCACGGTATGATGATGATGATCTACTATACTGCAGTGGAAATGTCGAGGAAAGAAACAGCGGTGCTGCTGTCCACATCAACTTCAAACCCACCACAACACGAGGTAACAAGTAGCCTCGGCCAGATGCTGTGTAGTCCACCCTATACGTTTTCGCTCATTTCTACAACAGCCTGTTGGAAATAAACACTGTTTTGGTCACAAATACGTTGTAAGGGGGTTCCAGTTTGCAAATACACCGGGTATAGCCTACCTGTTAAAGTGTGATGTAGGCCTTAATTAAAAGGTAAGCAACAGCCTGCATTGCTTTAAAAAAAAAAGCGTCATAGTAAGGACAGGAAGAATGCCGACTGCTGAAGTGGAGGGTTTGCATTAGTGCAGTAGACCTATTCGTCTCTGGATAGCCCATTCACACCTACCTATGCTGGCCTGCTATAGGTGCTAGCCTATATATAAAATGTATTAACTAATTAAACACAATATATTCCCCCTGTAACCTGTAGGCTATAATCACCATTGGCGTCTGGCAGAGAGCGAGAGAGAGAGAGAGAGAGAGAGAGAGAGAGAGAGAGAGAGAGAGAGAGAGAGAGAGAGGGGGGGGGGGAGAGAGACATAATAAAGCATAGGCTGTCTGTCTCCTACAGCTGGCTAGGTGGAAGCATATAGCGAGTAGCCTATTTAATCGGCAAGTGTTGCAGGGGGGGGGGATGATCGCTGCTGCGGTAAAGCCAGAGAATTGGAAAGCTGGTTGTGTGTGTGGGGGGGGGGGGTCACAATATTGGACAGACAGAGACAGATCAGCGAGTAACAGTTCATCCCAGATTTGATCCGTCTCTGGCCACTGAAGGTATTGAAATGACATCCGTCTGCGCGCTATTTAAAAAGTTAGGAGTGATCCACGGTGCCTCCTCGGTGATGCAGGGGCTTTTTCCCCGGCGCGCCGTGCGTCTTTTTGGGGCTATAGAGCTGCACAGGATAAGTTGTTCTCCCCCCTCCTCCTCTCCGCGCCTCTGCATACTGGCTGCATATATATATGATTGCAGATCTATCATCACCATTACCTAACAAACAAACGAATATCCACACACACACACACACACACACACACCAGGTCGCAGCGACATCATGGAGAGAGAAGGCATAAATGGTGATGATGGGCTTACCACTTGGGTTCTTGTTTTTCTTAAGACTCTTGCCACAAAGACACTGCAGCATATGCGTTCCTTTGCTGAAAACGTTCCAAAGAAACCACATTGATTTGGGCGAAGAAGAGCAATCCAGTGGCTTAAACACCCAGATATAGATGAGATGATCCTTGCGGTTGCATAATAATAACACAATTGATCAGTTCTCCGGGACAAGGCTACCAATTGTATGATCATAGGAAAAATGGGTATATCCAAGTCCTATGCGTTTTCATTCACGTGGGTAAAAATATTCACTATCTTGTCAGACTTGGTAATTAAGGTTTTTTTTCTTCTTCTTCTGTCTGTATAATAGATATGCCACCTCAACTAGTCGGTAAGAGAAAATATACTCTGTGTAAATTGCATGTGTCGCACCGGGATGGATGAGACAGTAGTGTGTAGCCGGTAAACAAACAGAACTAACGTGAAAACAGTTAAACACGGCGGGTTTCCGAGGAGAAAAGCATTGCCTATTAGTCCACTCTGAAGAGAGCTGGAGGGTGGATCTGCACAGCATCAAACGCCAAGGGAGGATGCATCCTAAGCACAGACTGCTGCTGCAATGATAGAAGCCCCAACAAAACAACACATTGCCGGTGATCAAAGTCCACTTGGGTTTTCTTGGTGGTATAAATAGCTGTTTTTGGCGAGGTCAAATTCCAACAACCTCCTCAGTTTGCATCTCTTTTTGGAGTCCCACTGCTGCAACGTTCTGTGAAGCGCAGCTTCTGTTTCTTCTTGGTGTCTGTCCCGATTCCTGGAGTGTGTGTGTGTGTCTGTGTGTGTGTGTGTCTCCCGGTGGGGTCCCTGCTCGGTGTTTTCACTAGAACGCCACTGGCATCTCCAAAAGTAACGGTGCGCTTGTATAAAAACATTTGCATGAATTTCCCTTCGCATCGGACCTCTAGAAATAGACGGGGGAGGAGGGGTTCAATTTAAAGATTGCCTTTCCATTACGTAAACACGTGGTGTCTGCTGCGCCGTCACATCAGTGATGCTTTTAGAAATGTTATGATCATCAGACTCACTCAAGACTATTGTCATGAGACGTTTCAGGGTGGGTTCTTGGGGAAATAATGTTTTTTTTCTTTCTCAATTAGATTCGATTTCTCTGCACTGCTGCTGGCTCGAAACATATATGTGTGCAGGCACGGCAGACAGTATCTGCATCACTGTGTTTCTGTTATGTATGTTTACTATTTATTTATTTTTATTAAAAAAAAAATGTATTACTTCAAGGCTCCCAAGGTTTGTAGTTGCTTTGTTCCCCCTAATGCGATTATATCGACCGCCTGTACGCGAAAGCTCCGTCCCGTTATGAAGTCACAGGTGCTTAGACTCACCTGTGATAGGTTGGCTTTGGCGGGGATGCTTGGGTGTACACCAGGCATGCGTTCTTCATGGGACGGGGTTGCCCAGATAAGTACTCGCTATTTGCATATCAATAGCGCCGGTCGTCAGGTGTGTTAAATACGTTCTCAGATACATTCACACCTAACTTGTTGTGAATGACATGTGTTACATTCCATTCGTAGAGGCAATTAGGCACTGTCTTTAGTCTGTGCTCAAGCGAGGGGACATTAAATGCGCATTCACGGGAGCACGCGCCGGGAGCGCGCGTGCACGTGGCGCCATTAGGTGCGTGCAACCCCAGATGATTTCAATAACGCACCACTGGTGTACACCGCTGTGATCTACTGGAGCAGGGCTGCAGAGTACAGTCGCATATCGGGCGCTGCAACAGCTCAATGTATATGTAGAAGGGTGGATTATCCCTGCTTGTGGGAGTAGTTATACACAGCCACCTGGTAGCAGGATACAGTAGAGTTCGATCTATCTGTACCCCCGTCTTTGGGCCCGGAACGTCGTTCTGGAGGGCGGGCAGCAGGAGCGGATGGGGCCCAGGATTTACTAACCTGGGGGGTGGTACTCTGGTCTTCCTCGCCTTCCAGGGCGGTCAGCAGTAGCTCCCCACACACTCTCACTTCCCCCAGTACCTCCGTTAGCCCTCCCACACCCGGTGGCTGTCAGTTCAATAGTTATATTGGGCTTCCATTTAAGCAGTACCCTTCCTTGACCACCTGTATAGACCCTTAACGAATATGCTGCGAATGGGGTGGAAGGGTTAAATAAATATACCACAGTCACAAGTATTTACCCGGTCAACAAGGTTAGTGTGATGTATGTGGCTGTTGGGTGTTACGACCTCACCATTCCTATTCCTGCCCTCTAGGGGGAGGGCGAGCACTTCTTAAGGTGACAGCTCAGCCCGCTTCCGGGTTCGTTGTTATGAGAATAAAGACAGCTACAGCCATAGTCTGTAGTCCCTGTAAACAGCGTATCCAGTGTGATTAATATGCTACCATTGTACCGGGTCACATATATAATAAATGGCGACGAGTACGGTTCATCCAGTGACGGCACTGGTTGAAAAGAATCCACGCTAACGTTTGTTTGATGACGGAACGAGTGGAAGAGGAATCTACACTGACGCCGGTTAGCGAAGGGGCTAACGTCGGCGGATCTGCCGCGGGACAATCACACAGAGGGATGGCTGGTATCATCGGGCATATCGTGGCTTTTGATGAATCGACGGAGCAGTGGCCGACTTATGTGGAACGGTTTGAACATTTTGTGGCTGCAAATGACATTTCCGATGAGAAGAGGCTTCCGGTGTTTTTGAGTCTAATAGGGGCAACAACATACGGGTTACTGCGCAGTTTGATTGCTCCGGATAAACCGGGGGATATAACTTATACTCAGACTGTGCAAGCACTGCAAAGCCATTTTTCTCCCAAGCCCATTGTGATTGTGGAAAGATTCCGTTTCCATAAACGACATCAATCGGAGGGGGAGACAATAGCCCAGTATATTGCGGATTTGAAGAAGCGGTCGGAGCACTGCGAGTTTGGCACGTACCTGTCAGACGCGTTACGGGACCGGTTCGTGTGTGGTCTTCTCAGCGAGTCCATACAGAAGAGACTATTGACCGAGAATGCTCTCACCTATCACAGAGCGGTGGAAATAGCCATTGCTATGGAAACGGTGGCGAGGGAGGCACAACAGCTCAGCAGCTCTGTAAAAGTGAATGCGATGTCTCTCTCATCTACACCTGGGAGAAGATGCACCCGGTGTGGGAGGACAAATCATGTGGAGAGTGGCTGTTTCTTCAAGGACCAGGCCTGTCACCGTTGCGGTAAGAAAGGCCATATTGCACGTACATGCAGAGAGAGCAAGCAGGAAAATAAAGCAGCAAGTGACACAAGATGGGAGCAAAGAGACAGAGGGGGGATTAACACAAGATGGGAGCAAAGAGACAGAGGGGGAGAAAGGTCAAAAAGGCGGATAAATAAGATGAACACCAGGGGGATGCAGAGTGATACAGGGTCTGATTCAGATGGGGAATTAGCCCTGCACAGGGTGGATGCAGCAGGTGATGTGTCTCAGCAGGGCGGTTCAGCCTCATCAGTAATTTGGGTTAGGCCAAAAGTGGAGGGGAAAATGATTGACATGGAGCTTGACACGGGGGCAGCCGTTTCACTTATATCAGAGAAAATGTATAGTGAAAAGTTCAGTCATATTGAGTAAAGCGGAGCAAAATTATGCTCAGATTGAGAGGGAGGCCCTGGGGATCATATTTGGCGTGCGCAAGTTCCACGCCTATCTGTACGGGCGCCATTTTACCCTACTCACAGACCACAGGCCCCTGACTACAATATTGAGCCCCAGTAAAGCTATCCCATCGATGGCGGCTGCTAGACTGCAGCGATGGGCCCTAATATTAGCTGCTCACAACTACACGATTCAGTACAGGGGGGCGGCGGACCATGGCAATGCGGACGGCCTCTCACGCCTGCCACTGCCGGTTGAGCATAAGGACAAACCAGGTTCAGTGGATACGGTACTGATACATCACCTTGAATCGCTGCCAGTATGCAGCACTGACATTCGTAAGGAAACAAGGTATGATCCAGTGCTCGCTCAGGTGATGGACATGTGTTTGTCAGGACACTTCCCTGTGGCGCAAGGGCAGGACAGTGCACTGACTCCCTATTACACAAGAAAAGATGAACTCTCAGTGGTACAGGGGTGATTGTTGTGGGGAAATCGGGTGATTGTGCCTCCAAAATTGAGACCCCAATTACTACAGGAGCTGCATGCAGGCCACCCGGGAGTAGTTCAAATGAAAGGTGTGGCTCGTAGTTACATCTGGTGGCCGGGGATTGACGCTCAAATAGAACAACAGGCCAGAGTGTGTAAGTCGTGTCAGCGCAACCAGAAATCTCCCGGTCTCTCCCCACTTCACTCCTGGCCGTGGCCAGGCACTCCGTGGCAGAGGATACATGTGGACTTTGCAGGGCCCTTTGAGGGTCATATGTTTATGGTGGTGGTGGATGCTCACTCCAAGTGGCCAGAAGTGAAGCTGATGGGCTCCACCACAACCGCTAAGACTATTCAAGTACTGCGGGGGTTGTTTAGTCGCCATGGATTGCCAGAAGTTCTGGTGAGCGACAATGGGCCGCAGTTTACTTCATATGAGTTTGCGTCTTTCCTCAAGGGAAATGGAGTGAAGCACATGCGCTCTGCTCCTTTTCACCCGGCCACGAACGGTCAAGCGGAGCGCTTTGTACAGACACTAAAACGCTCATTGAAAGCGTCCCGAGGAGCGACGACAGTGCAGCACAGACTGGATTCGTTTCTGCTCAGCTACAGAAATGCTCCCCACGCCACGACTAATGAGTCTCCGGCGGTGCTTTTCCTTCGCCGCCGACTCCGCTCCCGCCTTGACCTTCTCAAACCCAGTGTGGCAGCGGTGGTGGATCAAGCTCAGACAGTCCAGCAGGATCGCAGAGCCCAGTTCGCCAGAGACAAGGACTTTGCATCGGGAGACCCGGTGCTGGTCCGTGATTATAGACGGGGGGAGGATAAGTGGAGGCCAGGGGTGGTGGTCTCCCAGGAGGGGCCAGTGTCCTACACAGTCGGGGTAGGCTCGGGGCATTGGAAACGCCACACAGAACAGATGCGGGCCTGTGACCCGATGCTACTCACTTCAGGGGAGCCTATACCACCAGCCCCATTGGCACAAACTACGACAGCCCTTATGCCAGATCCAGTGACCGTTTCCCCAGCGGGCGGACAGGAGTCCTCCCTAACCGGTCCCTCAGTCACGCACACTGAGGCAGCTGACTTAGAGCCAACCAGAACATCTACAGAGACTAGTAGGAGGTACCCGGTGAGGGTAACTAAGCCTCCTGATCGTCTCACATATTGAGCGGGACGTTCTGACAGTCTCAGTTGGACTATGGGGGTTATTGCACTATTGTTTTGTGGTGTTATATTAGAAGGGGTCATTCAGGGGCACTTTATCACTATATTAGGTACTGGGTTTGGAAGTGGGGACAGCGATACGATTAAGTGGGGAGGAGTGTGATGTATGTGGCTGTTGGGTGTTACGACCTCACCATTCCTATTCCTGCCCTCTAGGGGGAGGGCGAGCACTTCTTAAGGTGACAGCTCAGCCCGCTTCCGGGTTCGTTGTTATGAGAATAAAGACAGCTACAGCCATAGTCTGTAGTCCCTGTAAACAGCGTATCCAGTGTGATTAATATGCTACCATTGTACCGGGTCACATATATAATAGTTAGAATATGATCAGAAATAGACACTCACACCGTGCTCCCATTTACTTCTCCTTTATATAAGCCTGGTCAATTAGCAGTTACAAGTTATACTTTATGTGGTTCATATGGCATGTATTCACATAGGCACCGGGTGCTCTCACTTGTATTATAGGGGAACACTATTCCCAACATAGGCACCTCGTGCTCAATACATTATTAGTAAACCCCGCTTGGAATTAGGGGAAGACCCAGGCACATGGTAGGAGTTCAATGGGAATTCAAGAACGTCACAATTATCACAAATACAAAATAAATCATTTACATGTGGGCCCACGTTACCAAATAAAACCTACCCTGAAGCCGGCTTATAATGGTTGGGGTACCCCTAGACACTGGTCGTTGGCATTCGCTCGAATGGATACTGTCGTGGGCACACGAGGTACCGTTGTACTTAGCCAAGATGGCGGATCCACTCTCACCACCCCTCGTCCGGGTGACAAGATGGCGTCGGGCGATCCCGCGAGCACAGCCAGCGGCTGGGGTAGACAGCATGGGCAGTGGTGGAACTGGAGGAGCGTGCTGTGTTGTGGCGACTTCTGCTGGTGGGAGAGGTGTCCTCTGCGGCGTCGATGAGACGTCCACTGCGGGCTGCTGACTGGGCTGGCGCGCTCTAAACTGGTTGGCTACCTTAAACACAGCTAAACTGTGGGTCTTAGTGAACCCTCCTGCTATCGTCTGTACTACTAACGCAACGTGGCTGTATGCACCACCGGTCTTCAGCGACGCTCGCCTGGTGATATACTTGAGTCATTATAGCCGTTAGCAGCATGCTAATACACCGCTCACACTTCTACTATAACACGTTATCTATGGACGTTGGTTCTTCTTTCCGTATCGCTTACTCACACACTTCACTATCGCTTGTACTTCTAGGATAACACGTTATCTAGCAAGTACTCTCTATCACCCGTCGCTCTCCAACGGGGCTCTTCAAACGGGGCTCATCCAGAGCACACGCCCGTTGCGACCACTCACGTCCGAGTTCACTGTCAAAGAGGACTTCCTTCTGTTCCGCCCTCAGGTAATCATCTCTCGCTCGCTGTTTCTCTCTCCTCCGCTCCACCTGCCACCACTGCCCCCTGCTGGCGACCGCAACTGATCCCACTATAGGACAACTCCAGACAGGGAGAAAGATGCTTCAATGTCATGTTAATGATCCATATCGAAGCCGGAGAAAGAGGAGCACCTCGCATCATTAGTAGTCCGGGCGAGATATCAAAAGGAACACTGTTTATCACACTTTATACACACAGGGGAAGTAACAAGTTAGTCAGCACTTCTGAATACTTAGCAGAATATTCAGGATGCTACATATATACTCTCTTTTTTAGACTCTTCTTGTATCAAAAACAGTAGGCCCTACTGTATTTGTAAATCTGGTATGTCATAAATGTATAGATGTAGCAGTACTGTCTATCTGTATGTCATGTATGTCATGTTATGATGAATTGAAAATGGGGGACCCTGATGTAAACAAGACGAAAGTATTTCTCTGGTCTGCATCCCCTTAACAATTGTGTGTATTGAGCAGCTGTACTGTACTGTACCTATTCTGCAATCTGTTAATAAAATTTTCAATCAATCAATTCAATCCGATCACTGTTACTTACAGACTGCGTGGAATGGATCTTGCATCAGGTAATCCATTCGAATGTCTGAATCTAGCGGCGAGACAGAATCATACAGCACATGGCTGACGGAAGCATATGATGCAAAATAAATAAATACATCATGTATTCAAATTCATTCACTTTTTTACCCAGACATTATCCCCACACATGTTCCAGCTCTATACTCTAAACATGTCCACACGTGTTTAGTCGCATTTTCTGTCATTATACAGCACAAGTACAGTACAATGAAAATAAGTGTGGCATCCAACCAGAGTACAAATGTAACAGTAGTAATATACAATGTACAGCAGATTAGACTGGGTATTAAATATATTAATTAGTACTATTGAGTATAGTGCTAATTGTATGCATGTAGAGTTGTAGTATTAATATGTACAGTGATACAGGTATACTGTGCCCAGATCACTTTCCATTTGAATGGATTATATTGTATAATCACACAGATAAGTGTCATACTCTCATTGCCATTGTGTTTAAATGTCATTCTGAGAAATAGAAATATATATTTCCTTGGAATTATTTTCACAAGGCTAATTTTAAATTCCCTCCAGGTGGCTTCAGTATCATACTCTGTCGAGGTTCCACACCCAGAGAACCTGCTATAACAATATTTACATTATTCTAATGGTGGATCTATCTTGTATCCAAGTGTATGTTGAAGTTGCCCAGCCCTGTTTTGTAGCATCCTCTCTGGGGACCGGAGGCCTGGTAGTGTTGCTCATGACAACTGTTGCTGCTGCATCAGTACGTGTCTCCAAGGATTCGCTGGTTTTCCATCACAGACTAAAAGAACGGTAAACATGGTCTGGCTTTTTGTTACATCTGGCCTCACCAGGCGTGGGATTACAAAAGCCTATAGACTCATAGTCTCCACTTCTAAAGTTTTTCCCCACATGATAGATTTGTCGCCAAGATACTTTGAACTAATATCAACGGTTGTCTCTCTGTCGCAGTCATCATTCGTGGGAAGTTCTACTGCGAATCTGAGAAGATTTACATCGCTGCCTGTCAGATTCTGCGACTTCCTCTCAGTGTGAATGGCAGATGTCAGAGCTTCTGTCTCATGTGAAAGTGGATATCTGTCAGGTCTATTATGTGAGTGTTCTCATTGGTATTAAACAATGTTCCACATTCAGAGCTCTACAGACCTGAGACCTCTCATTGGTATTAAATGATGTTTCTCATTCAGAGCTCTACAGACCTGAGACCTCTCATTGGTATTAAATGATGTTTCTCATTCAGAGCTCTACAGACCTGAGACCTCTCATTGGTATTAAATAATGTTTCTCATTCAGAGCTCTACAGACCTGAGACCTCTCATTGGTATTAAATAATGTTTCTCATTCAGAGCTCTACAGACCTGAGACCTCTCATTGGTATTAAATAATGTTTCTCATTCAGAGCTCTGAGCCCTCTCATTGGTAATAAATAATGTTTCTCATTTAGAGCTCTACAGACCTGAGACCTCTCATTGGTATTAAATAATGTTTCTCGGGCGGCTGGGTAGCGCAGTGGACTAAGCACTCACCTACCACAGTGGCAGTGTTAGCGGGTGGGAAGCCGGTGGGGTATGTGTCCTGGTCGCGTGTATATTTTCCGTTGCACTTCCGCGTTCGGTTTGCGCAATCTGATTGGCCACTGACGTTTTTTTCAGCGCCAATCGCGTTACTCCTAACAATCGCGCCAGCAGGCTGTTACCCTAAAGGCCTCTGCATGCTACAGCAAATTCAAAGCAACTTCGACACAACATCGACAAAGCAACGGTGTTGCAGACACTCTACCTTTATGCTTCTGCAAAATCAACGCGCAGTCTATGTAACATTGTACCCCGTATGTAGCTAGGTTCCCTAGATAGATGACGCTTCCCTTCTCAACCAACCCATTGATAAAAGCAGAAAAATAAGCATAATTTTTACTTCCGGGCGGGGGGTTTCAAAATAAAAGAGCGAGTCTAAAAGCACCGTAAATACGTTTATTTTTTACAATATCTAACGTTACACGAACCTAAACTAATCTAAAGTTAGTTTAGGTTCGTGTTAACGTTAGATTATGTACAAAATAAACGTATTTCCGGTGCTTTTAGTCGTCGCTCTTTTATTTTGAAATTCCCCGACCGGAAGTATTATAGTGTCTGTTGCTAGCAGCTTAACCTTTGTCAGCCGGTTCTTTGCTTTTTAACGTAACTTCATTCGTTTCCAATGGAGAGGAGAGAAAGACCGGCTCACATGCAGCTCAAACTACCTATTGGAATAAATTAATTGATTGATGTTTAACTTGTCCCTGTGTGTGTCCAGTCATTTCGACTAGCAAACGTTGTATTTAACGTTAAAGTTACCTCAGGATACCATTGTATTTAGTTGGTTAGCTATGCAGCTAATGTGGATAGCATTTTGTATAGCACCAATGCTAGCTGGCTGGCTACAGCTTTATTTACTAAATTATGGAGGCTTTTTTATCGTCAAGGTAAGAGAGGATTTGTCATGATCAACTGAAGGCGTATGCTATGGAACAATATGTGCTTGGGTTTTCAGAAAAAGGCCAGCTATGTGACGCTAATTATTTAGCATCAACGCTGGCTGGCTACAACAATGGCGGATGGTATTCTCTGCGATACCTATATTATTCTATGACAGCCCCGCCCCCATTCGCTAACCAACCAATCACTGCTACGCAATATCAACGCAACGGTTGTTTAGGTTAGATTTTGGAGACATGTACGCAGATTCCTCGCAACACAGTCTACAAGACCCTAAACAACAACCGCGCTGAAATCGCGCTGATGTTGTGTTGAAGTTGCTTTGAAGTTGCTGTAGCATGTAGAGGCCTTAACCCTAACCCTAAACTGGCTCACCGATAACAAACTATAATTACACATGGGCAAAACAGAGTCCATTCTCTTCGGTTCAAATAACAAACTCAGCAAGACCGACGGCTTCTCAGTTACAGTGGGTGACAATATTGTCACAAGGAAAGATGAAATTACCTACCTGGGTTCCATCCTAGAGGCTAATCTTTCCTGTGACAAAATGGCATCCAATGTAATAAAAAAAGTCAACCAACAAACTCAATTCTTGTACCGGATCTCCTCTCTGGTAAACAAGAATACCCTGAAGAGCACTCATTCAAGGGTACTACGACTATGCTTGCATCTCATGGTACCAAAGCACCTCAAAGGCACTAAAAACCAAATTACAAACATCTCAAAACAAACTAGTCAGACTACTGCTTGACCTGACTCCTAGAACCCACCTCACCCCTGCCCACTTTGACAACCTAGGATGGCTTAGAGCGACAGAGTACAGCAACTTGCAATGGGCCTGGTCTACAAGATACACTACACGACCAAGGTACCCATGTACATGTCAAAATACTTCCCAAAGGTCAGTGAATACCACGATCACAACATCAGAGGGAGCTCCACAAATCATGTTAAACCCAGATTCGGCTCAAACAAGGGACTAAACACGTTTCGCAATTATGCCACATCAATGTGGAACGCCCTACCCAAAGCTGTAAAGGGATGTGAATCACTACCCACTTTCAAAAACACTCTCAAAGAACACCTACGGGAGACTGCAATTATAAACTGGCCCCTACAAATGTCCTAACCCAGTTGTACAGTAAATGACCAAGTATGGCTTTGTCAGTATTCCAATGTACAGTGTACAGTGTCCCCCACCCACCCCCTACTCAACCCCCCCCCCCCCCACCTCCAATGTACAGTCCCCCCCACCCCACCCACCCCCAACCCCACCCCACCTACCCAACCTCCCCCAATGTACAGTTTCTACGTCAAATGTATATACACTCTTTTTCTGGACACTTTTTGTATCACAAACAGTACTGTATTTGCAAATCTGGTATGTCATAAATGTATAGATGTAGCAGTACTGTCTATCTGAATGTCATGTATGTCATATATGTCCTGATGAATTGAAAATGGGGGACCCTGATGTAAACAAGACGAAAGTCTTTCTCTGGTCTGCATCCCCTTAACAATTGTGTGTATTGAGCTGTACTGTATTGTACCCATTCTGCAATCTGTTAATAAAGTTTTCAATCAATCAATCAATCAATCAATCATCCAAAACAATCAATACCTTATTAGCTGCGTGCCAGTATAAGAGAACATCGATGCATTATGGTGTTATGTCTTTGATCCTTATCTTGGAAGATTGTCTTGTTAAGTTGTCTTGATGGATTGTCTTTTGCTTGTTAAGATTGACAGGAAAGTCAATAATCCACCCACAGTCATGTCGCAACTCAAGAGAAGGAAGGCGGAAACACGTCACCGGATACCAGGTGGACCAAGTCTCGTGAGATGAAATAATTGCACAAACAAATAGAAATAGTGCGCCACTAATATATCTTATATAAACCCATAAGAAATACAATGAAATACAATTGTGTGTATTATTATTAATATACAAAAATAAGCATATAAAATTGTAAACGAATATAACTATATTAACCAACTGTTAACCATAGCTGCAGTTACACTCCCACCAATTACACATACTAATAAAACGTGGAATGTCTTATTGCACATTGTCACGTACGTGGGTTGTTCATTATCATTATTGCCATATATTTTAACACCATGTAACATCAGGGTAATATATTATTTGTGTTGTTTTCTATGTGTGATGTTGTGTCATCTCCTAATCGCCTGTTTCTGTTCCGCAGATGCCACTCATCTCCCTGATTGGATTGGTTGCATCTGATTGGTGCGCCTTCGGGCAGGCAGTGGAGATGGGTGGTTAATAGAGTGGGAGGTGACACACATCGGGGCGCCTCATGGAGTCATTTGCCAGTGACCATAGTGTTGGAGGTTGCCCTTGAATTGCCACTGTTGTGTGGAATTGTTATTATTGTGTGTTCTTGCTGTTCACATTGCTTACCTGGTGTATTTGTGTCTGTGTTGGTTGCTACCAGGTAAGTGAAAATAACAATATATCTTGTTGGCCTCTGTGCCTTCTATCACTATTGTGTGGATACTATAGTGAGTACTCCTTATGCCATTTACCACTGTGTGTGGGCAACTGTAATATTGTGTTGGCCTTATTTGTCGCTACTGTGTAGATTAGCCGTTGTTTCAGTGTATATATTATTGTTGTTGGCCTCAGTGCCTAATTGCCACTGTTCCCCTGGAACTATATATATACATTGTGTTGGCCTTAGTGCTGGGTGATATCCCAGTGCCAACCTGGTTGGCTGGTGTCTGTAGACACAGCCCATACTAGCGTATTATTATTAGATTCACCCTGTGTGTTCTCCAACTACCCTTTTTCCCTGTTTGTTTATATGTTTGTGGGATTACTTCCCCTCCTTCCTTACCATAATAAATCAGTGGAGGTTTCAATCCCTACCCTGTATAATAAATATAATTTACTATTTTTGGAACAACGCCTTGTGTTTACTTTCTTACCTGCTCGGGACCGTGCTTAGTGCACTACTGAAGGGGCTGGTTTTCACATACAGCCCGCTTCAGCTTATATTTTATATTGTCATTAGACATTGCTATGTGACATGGGGGCTCATTTCCGGTCTTTCATGTCCTTGTGACATGGGGGCTCAATGCCGGTCTTCTGTGTACGTTTGACATAGGGGCTGATGGTGTCAGGTAAGGTGGCGTTGTTTATTAGTATTTATGTATCCATGCCGTGTCTTTGTATAATAATTGACCACTCGTGTATGCTCTTAACCAGATCTCTTTTTTCTGCCACATAGGTAACAGGGGGGTCACCTGCCTGGTTAGGGGGAGGGGGGCACGAGTCGTAATTCCGGTGGAGCGCGCAATGAAATCGGTAAGCGACTGAAGATATGTGTAGCCTCGTCCTGCTAGGGGAGTAGTTTAGCTGGGATAGGCTAGAGTGACACAGGTGATCCTAGTTGAGTGGTTAGGAACATTTATTATTGTTTTCATTAGTAGTAGATGTGGTCAGTTGGATTGTTTTGGTTAAGAGGTATAAATGCAGAATGTGTCTATTATTATTGCGCACGGTCATGGTTGGCTAAGTGAGGACATTTTTTTTTTTGGTGTATCATAGTCACGCATAAAGACATATTATGGCTGCGTCAGCGTTTGTTTTGGAGGTCTTTGTAGTGGATCCGTCAGAGGATCATTTGGACGGTTGCACTAAGGCGGAATTATGCCTTATTGCTAAACATTATAATATTTCTGTGCAAAGTTCCCAGTCCAAGGCTGATTTGAAGGCGGCTGTAATAACTGGGTTAGTGGAGCAACAGGTGTTCAGCACGGCTCGGGGAGTGGTAAGTCATAGTGACTCGCTGTTGTGGACCAGGAGGTTAAAAACACTGGCGATAAATCTCCCTTAGGTGATCTTAGCCCGGAGGGTGGTGCTATTAGGAAAAATGGTAGTACTCCCAGAGTTGAGAGTGAGGGGGGTGGCGATTCAGATAAAGAATCCACGTCTTCTGGCCATAAGCGCTCTGGCCTGCGTTTTGCCCGTCTCCAGATGGAGGAGAGAGCGGTTTTGCGCAGGGAGGTGAGAGACAGGGAAGAGAGAGAGAGAGACAGAGAGGACAAAGCGGCTGTACGAGATAGAGAGGAGAGAGAGAGAGATAGAGAGGAGAGAGAGAGAGAGAGAGAGAGAGAGAGAGAGAGAGAGAGAGAGAGAGGGACAGGCTGGAGAGAAAGGAGATGGAGGAGAGAGCCGGGCTGGAGAGAAAGGAGGAGAAAGACAGGGAACTCCAACTGACCATAGAGAAGCTGAGGTTGGAGGCTGGAGCTGGTAGTGGTAGTGCTACCCCCTCTCCAGCTGGAGTTTCCCCGGCTCACTTTAATATCAGCCAGCACGTTTCTCTGGTGCCCATGTTCCGAGAGTCAGAGGTAGAGGCTTATTTTTCTGCTTTTGAGCGGATTGCACATGCTCTGCATTGGCCGGAGGATATGTGGGCGATTTTGCTTCAGTGCAAACTGACTGGCAAAGCCCAGGATGCGTGTGCGTCATTAACCATGGATGACAGTCTGAATTATGAGCGAGTGAAGAATGCTGTTTTACGTGTGTATGAGTTGGTTCCCGAAGCATATAGACAGCGTTTTCGCTCGCTCAGAAAATCCCCTTCTCAGACAAATACAGATTTCTCCCGTGAACAGAGGAATCTTTTTGAACGATGGTGCGCGGCGAGTAAGGTGCAGGATCTTGCGGCCATGAGCGAGTTAGTACTCATGGAACTATTTAAAACCTGTATGCCCGAACGAACCGTGGTGTATCTGAATGAACAGAAAGTGTCTACTCTCCAAGATGCTGCTGTTTTGGCGGATGAATTGGCGTTGACGCACAAACATGTTTCTGTGCGTAACGATACTGTGTATGTTAGAGGCGGTGCGTTTCCCTCTCGGGAATTACCATTTCGGGGAAATGGCGAGCGAGCGTATCGGCCACGCTCGCCTCGTCTGACAAGAGACAATGTCATTATTGTAAGAGGCCAGGTCATTTGATGGCGGACTGTCATGCATTACGCGATCGGCAGGATACTAAAAGGCCAGCTCAGAAACCAAAGGGGGTGGGGTTGATTAGCACTGTCTCACGCCCAGAGCAGGAGAAACCAGACAGTTGTTTTGAATCTTTTATATTTTCTGGTTTTGTGTCACTGTCGGGTAAAGTCTGTGACCAACGCGAGGTGAGAATCCTTCGTGATACAGGTGGTTCGCAGTCCTTTATTCTGGCGGATGTATTGCTGTTAAATGAGGAGTTGTCTTGGAAATCAAGTGCTATTGTGCGGGGAATCAAAATGGGTTTTACACCTGCTCCGTTACATAGGATACATGTGAGATCAGAACTAGTCACAGGTTGTTTTTCCGTGGCGGTTCGTTCATCTTTTCCGGTAGCCGGAATTGATTTTATCATGGGGAATGATATAGCTGGGGGGAAGGTAATTCCAATTCCAAATGTTTTTCCTGTCTGTGCTGTGACTAGGGCTCAGGAGAGACAACGAGAGCAGGCGGTGATGCTGCGTGACTCCATCTGTGGCGAGGCTCTCGCTGAGGACAGGTGGCCGTCTAGTGGTGAGGTGAAAAGGGGTGTGAGTAGCGTTCAGGGGAAACTGGTAAATCCCAAGTTTTCCGACATGCCGTTGCCTCTAACGCGTCAAGCGTTGATTGACGCTCAGAAAAATGATTCCTCCCTAACAAGTTGTTTTGCGTCAGTAGCCAGCACTACTGATAGTAGGAAACACGCCTTCTTGATAGAAGAAGGGGTGTTGATGCAAACTTGGGTAGCTAGGCCAGGTGTGACAGGCTTAGAGTGTGGGGATGCCTGGAATGTAGTGCACCAGGTTGTATTACCAGTGGAGTGTAGACGTCACGTTTTGATGTTAGCACATGAACATATCTGGTCTGGTCATTTGGGTATTTCAAAGACTTATGACAGAATACTGCAAAATTTCTTTTGGCCCGGTCTGAAGGCTGATGTGGTAAAATTTTGTAGTACTTGTAGTACATGTCAAATTGTGGGAAAGCCAAATCAGGGGGTTCCTTTAGCTCCCCTGCACCCCATTCCAGCGATAGGGGAACCTTTTGAACATGTGATCATTGACTGTGTTGGCCCCCTGCCTAAGACAAAGGCAGGTCACCAATACATGTTGACTATTATGTGTCTTGCCACCCATTTCCCAGAGGCAATACCTCTGAGGAAAATTACTGCCCCAGCAATTACCAAGGCATTAAACAAGTTTTTCGCAACTTACGGTTTACCAAAAACCGTGCAAAGTGATCAAGGCTCGAATTTCATGTCTAAGACCTTTAATCAATCCTTACAGGTTTTGGGTATCAGTCACACGGTGTCTAGCGCGTACCATCCTGAATCACAGGGGGCGCTGGAGCGCTGGCACCAGACGCTGAAGGCGATGCTAAAGAAGTACTGTGTTTATACGGGTTGTGGTTGGGACGAGGGTGTGCCATTTGTACTGTTTGCTATTCGGGATGCTAAACAGGAGTCACTTGGGTTTAGCCCTGCAGAGCTAGTGTTTGGTCACAGTGTGCGTGGTCCATTGAAGCTGCTCAAAGAGAAGATGTTGTCTGGTTCTTCTCCTAAATCGACTGTGTTTGATTTTGTCTCCCGGTGCAAGGAGCGTCTCCGCTGTGCGTCCTCGTTGGCTAGGGAGGCCCTCGCCTCTGCCCAGGGGGAGATGAAGGTGAGGTTTGACAAGAAGGCGGTGGGGTGGCAGTTCGAGGCTGGCGATGAAGTGCTGGTTTTGCTGCCCATGCCTGGGTCAGCTCTCTCTGCCCGGTTTGCAGGACCCTATAAGGTGGAGAGGAAAGTATCAGACACCAATTATGTTATATGTACGCCCGAGAGGCGCAGGAAGACACGGTTGTGTCATATTAACATGTTGAAGATGTATCTCACCCGTGCTGGTGGGAGTTAGCAGGAGGTGCAGTCTGGCAGCCCGGGAGCTGTTCCAGCTGTTTTGTTAACGTGTGTTAATCCCCTGCCGGACGATCATTTGAAGGCGTTGTCCGAGGGTCAGCAGACGGGGTGTTTGACTAACTCTGAGTTCATGAGTGAGGTCACTGGTCATCTGTTGTATCTGCCCGAGTCACAGAGTGATGATGTACGTCAACTGTTGTTATCCTATCCTGTGTTGTTGTCTAATGTGCCTTCCAGAACGACCGTCCTGGAGCACGATATTGATGTGGGGGGTGCGACCCCCATTAAACAACACGCATATCGGTGTCCGGTGGCGAAGAGGGAGGTGATGAGGAAGGAGGCTGAGTATCTGATGGATAATGGGATAGCTAAAGATAGCCGTAGTCCCTGGAGCTCTCCTTGCCTTTTAGCTCCTAAGGCTGATGGGTCTCCCCGGTTCTGTACTGATTACAGGAAGGTGAACGCGGTGACGGTGCCTGACTCGTTCCCGTTACCCAGAATGGATGACTGCATTGACAGTATTGGTCCCGCTGTATTTATTACGAAACTCAATCTCTTGAAGGGGTACTGGCAAGTTCCCCTGACAGAGCGAGCATCGGATATTTCGGCGTTCGTTACACCCGACCATTTTTTGCAGTACACCGTTATGGCCTTCGGGATGAGGAACGCACCGGCCACGTTCCAACGTTTGATGCACATGGTGTTGGGGGGTGTGCCTAGGTGTAACGTCTATTTGGACGATGTGGTGGTGTACTCCGATACTTGGGCGGAGCACATTGCTAACTTACGGGTGGTTTTTGCACGCTTGGCGGAGGCTTCGTTGACTCTGAACCTCGCTAAGTGTGAGTTTGGGAAAGCCACGGTGACGTACTTGGGGAAGCAGGTGGGTCACGGACAGGTCCGCCCGGTGGACGCTAAGGTAACAGCGATCCTTGCGTACCCGGCTCCTTCCACGAGGCGCGAGCTACGGCGTTTCCTGGGGATGGCGGGGTATTACCGGTGTTTTTGTAGGAATTTTTCTGTGGTGGTGGCTCCCCTCACTTCCTTATGTAGTCCTATTGTACCTTTTGTGTGGTCCACGGAGTGTCAGTGCGCCTTCGAGGTTGCTAAGTCTCTCCTATGCAGTGCACCTGTTCTGGCAGCCCCTGACATTGCGTTGCCCTTTCAGCTGGAGGTCGACACGAGTGCTGCTGGGGCTGGAGCTGTGCTGTTGCAGGCGGGAGAGGGCAAGGTGCATCATCCGGTTTGCTACTTCTCGGTGAAGTTCAAACACCATCAGTTGAACTACTCGACCATCGAGAAGGAGACGCTGGCGATGCTCCTCGCTCTCCAGCACTTTGAGGTGTACGTGGGGTCCAGCTCTATTCTGGTGTTGGTCTACACGGACCACAATCCCCTGGTGTTCTTGGCTCACATGTACAACCACAACCAGAGGTTGATGCGTTGGGCCTTGTTGGTGCAGGGCTACAACATTGTCATCCGTCACAAAAAGGGGGTGGACAATGTTGTGGCCGATGCCTTATCCAGAGGGTAGGTCTGGGGGTACTGCTCTGATGTTGGTTGTATAGGTAATAATGTTTTGCTCACCCGGTGGGTTCGCTTCTATGGGTGGAGGTGTCACGTACGTGGGTTGTTCATTATCATTATTGCCATATATTTTAACACCATGTAACATCAGGGTAATATATTATTTGTGTTGTTTTCTATGTGTGATGTTGTGTCATCTCCTAATCGCCTGTTTCTGTTCCGCAGATGCCACTCATCTCCCTGATTGGATTGGTTGCATCTGATTGGTGCGCCTTCGGGCAGGCAGTGGAGATGGGTGGTTAATAGAGTGGGAGGTGACACACATCGGGGCGCCTCATGGAGTCATTTGCCAGTGACCATAGTGTTGGAGGTTGCCCTTGAATTGCCACTGTTGTGTGGAATTGTTATTATTGTGTGTTCTTGCTGTTCACACTGCTTATATTACCTGGTGTATTTGTGTCTGTGTTGGTTGCTACCAGGTAAGTGCAAATAACAATATATCTTGTTGGCCTCTGTGCCTTCTATCACTATTGTGTGGATACTATAGTGAGTACTCCTTATGCCATTTACCACTGTGTGTGCAACTGTAATATTGTGTTGGCCTTATTTGTCGCTACTGTGTAGATTAGCCGTTGTTTCAGTGTATATATTATTGTTGTTGGCCTCAGTGCCTAATTGCCACTGTTCCCCTGGAACTATATACATTGTGTTGGCCTTAGTGCTGGGTGATATCCCAGTGCCAACCTGGTTGGCTGGTGTCTGTAGACACAGCACATACTAGCGTATTATTATTAGATTCACCCTGTGTGTTCTCCAACTACCCTTTTCCCTGTTTGTTTATATGTTTGTGGGATTACTTCCCCTCCTTCCTTACCATAATAAATCAGTGGAGGTTTCAATCCCTACCCTGTATAATAAATATAATTTACTATTTTTGGAACAACGCCTTGTGTTTACTTTCTTACCTGCTCGGGACCGTGCTTAGTGCACTACTGAAGGGGCTGGTTTTCACATACAGCCCGCTTCAGCTTATATTTTATATTGTCATTAGACATTGCTATGTGACACACATACTTATAGAATGTGGAATTTCTTATTGTGGATACTTCAAAGGATATGTCTCTAAGATCAATTGGATTCAACCAGTTAAGTATCTCTTTCCAGTGTAAGACGAAAAACTAAAAAAAACTAAAGGTAAAGGTAAGCAGAAAATCAAAAAGTGCCAAAAACAGCTTAATGTTGAATAACTCACTAGTGCTCTATCAATCTGCTTCTATCAATGTAATGATCTTGTGTATTGGTCTCTCTAAATACACTGTACTTGTTCTGAAGGTCCAGATTAACACATAAAGTCCACGTTTATTATTTTGTATACCTTATATATTGTTTATGTATATAAGATATATATTTCACGTTGTCTATTTACCTAACAGTATTTTATCATTCGCTTCTGTGCATATGTTCCATTCTTAACACCGTAGGCGCGCGCGCATGCACCTGTAGACAGCGTGAGCGCATGCGCAGGGTTTTGGAACATGCCCGGGCATAGTGAGAGAGAAGAAACGTTTGGTGCAGCAGTAAACCAGACGGCAAGCAACGTATCTTGATAGAAAGCTGTACAGCTAATTAGATACCACTATAATATTGTCGAGCCACCATTCGCAAAGTAGAGTGACTTGTTCGAGCGAAGTGAAGTAAATAGCCATCTCTGTAGATTTGCAGACGGGCAAATAAGGAAGTAATGTTGAGAGACTTCTAGCTGAAACCAGCTGCGTTCTGGATTCAACGACCTATTACGGACTACATGCGGGTTAGCCTTAGCATACAAGGGCTAACTAGCTAGCGACCATGCCAACGGGCGTTTGGAATATTAGCTATTAATCCTGCCATCGGGCGCTTGGAATACAGGAACCAGGTCCGTACGAGACCCCCCCTAACCAGCGACGACAGGATTATCCCACGTTGGTCTGCAGCTCTCTGGAGTAGGAACTCAGAGAATATCGTCTCCATCCGCCATCTTGCTTTCCCCGTGCTGTTTACTCCTTCTCACTCCATTCAGAGCTCCGGCGGTCGGGTACTAGTAGTCCAGGACTATACTTACCTCTGACATTACTGCATTGACATTCTATTAGTAACAGGAGATCTGCGCTATATATAATATATATGTTTGCTATTAACATTAAAGTGATTATTTAACTTTGTATCACTGTCCCCTCTCAGTTAATAGAGTGTCCGCCATTTCGTGTACATTTAATGTCTGGCTAATTAATATTCTAGTAGTGGTTTAACCTATCCTTTAAATACAGTCAGGGTCGTGTAGCCCCTTAGCTAAAATTGGTCCTTCGAACCGGATGGTATCAGTGATAATATCAGTGATAATATGGCCAGCGGTGGACACTCCCCAACCAGATCTCCCCATTAGAGCGCCCTAGGCGCCAGCGTCAGCCCCCTCCCTACTTGGAGGGCTACGCTGTAGATTTACCTCATAGCTTATCCAAGAGGATGCTAAGCAGGGATAACATTGCTAGCTCAAGCATGCCCAACCTCACAGAGGAGTCAACCCTAGATGTAGAGACCCAAGCTAGTTTAAGTGAAACTAACTTAGCTTACCGGGGGGGACAAGCGAGGCATGACTTGACTAGACCCACAGAGTACCGCGCCCCCGAGATGGACCTCGGAGCGCGTGAGAAGACCAGGTCGCCGCCCAGCACTGGCATCTCCGAATCAAGGTCATCAGTGTCATCCCCAAGCGGGGCAGATAGGAGGCTAGCACAAGTCCTGATCGCCACGATAACCGCCTCGGCTGAAAGGGACCGCCTCCAGGCGCAATGCGACAGTGAGCGTGAACATCTCAGACTGGAAGAGAGGCGCCTCCAGGCTGAAGTGAGGCGCCTCCAGGCTGAAGAAAACATGGAGCGAGACCGCGTCAATGCGCAGCGTGAGGCAGAACGAGACCGCCTACAAGCACAAATGATGGCGCAAGCGCTCCAGAATGTAACTCCCCATTCCTCCACCCGGAGCTCCCGGAGATCATCACGCCAAGGGTCGAGGGCACCCTCCCCGACCCGACGAAGCTACATGGGACCCCGCCTAAGGGAAGAACCTGCTTACGTTGCAGAGCAGCTAGCCGAGCGACTACAAAGCCTGACTGAGGACGAGGGAGGACAGAGGGCCCACCCGCACTACTCCATCTCAGACCAGGAGGCACAGCGCAGCCCCGGTCTCAGTCACGACACGTTGCGTCATGAACCCCCAACACGCCCCAGTGGAGAGTTAAAGCACCAGACGGCACTGAGGACTAGTGCCTGGCAACCCAGCCCCTGGTTCCCGCCCAGCACGAACCAACGACCCAACGTACCAGGAGACTCGCCGAGAACGCCCCTCCCCCCACGTGTGTCAGTGTCACAGCCCTCTATGGCACCCTACATTGGGACCCCCATATTCCCAGACTTCACAAGAGAAGACCGAGCGCAGTATACCGAGCTGCGTATGTGCCTAGAGACAATCATGTCAGGAGTACAGGACGAGCCATACAAGTACGCCATTCTCCTTAAGCATCTCAAGGTAACTAGAGCGCACAACATAGCGCTGGCATACTCCAATTCACAAACTCCCTATTCTGACGCCCTGGCTGCCCTCGGTGGACGTTTACGGACGTACGTGGGATTATGTCATTCAGGAGATACGTGAGATCGAACGCCTCCCCCCGGCTAAAGACAACCGAGCCCTGGATGACCTATCCGTCAAAGTACAGTCCCTAGTAGGGATGCTCGGGTCCCAACGAGAGAAGGGGATGTACGAGCTGTACGCCAACTCCAACGTGGAGCGCATATTAGAGAAGCTCCCCCCATTCCGCCAAGAACGTTTTCGGCGGCAACAAAACTACCGTGACCCGAATGCCCCAGAACAGTCACTGTTGGATCTTGCTGACTTCCTAGCCAGGGAGGTTAGCAGCCTAAGGATTGACACCTTCGCATGGGGTGGCTCGAACTTTAAAGAGGGACAGAGGAGGGCTAAAGACCAAAGCAGGCCCATCACAGTGATGCACCAGGCCGAGTCGGTGTCACGGCAGAAGAGTCACAACCCCCGCTCCAAGGGGAAATGGAAGATCGCATGTCAATACTGCAACAGCGAACACTGGCTGTCACAGTGCGACGCATTCAAGAAACTGACCACCGCCGAAGTAAGTCAGTGGATTAAGGCTAACCGCCGCTGCTTCCGCTGCACGCGCGGCCACATGGCAGCAGAATGCCGCCTTAAGAAGAAGTGTGGCAAGTGTGACGGCGCTCACCTCGAAGCACTGCACGAGAGCAACAAGCGGAACCCAGCTCCACTAATCAACTCGAGAGCAGAAGTACTCTACATCGACCCCGCGAAGAGTGGGAGCTCCAGAGTGCTCCTCAAGGTGGTATGAGTACTCCTCAATCACGGGGACAAGGTACTTGACACCTACGGCATCCTCGACGACGGGTCGGAGAAGACACTCCTCCTCGCCTCCGCCGCGACCCAGTTGGACCTGCGGGGTCCCGAGGAGACCATGACTCTCCGTACCATTCGTCGAGACCTAAAGACAATCAAAGGTGAAAACGTCTCATTCACCATCGCAGCGATCGACCAACCTGAGAAGCGGTACGCCATCAACAAGGCGTTCACGAGCTACGACATAGGCTTGTGACGCTATGATTACCCCATCCCACAGCTGAGGGAAAAGTATGACCACCTACGCCAATTTCCCATACCGCCTATCAGCGACGCCACACCCACCCTACTCATTGGGTCCGACCACGCGGACCTCATTGTCCCTACTGATGCGGTCCACATCGGACCCAGAGGATGCCCAGCCGCGGTTAAGACCCGGCTGGGGTGGACACTCCAGGGCCCCCTCTCCGGGCCTTCCAGCCGATCAACGTCCACACGCTGCCTTTACACCTAGGCGAGCGACACAGACCCCACTCTCCTACAGCACGTTGAGAGGTTATGGACGCTAGATGTGCTGCCATTCAAGAACGAACGCAAGATGGTTCAGTCCGAGGAGGACAAGTATGCCATCGCTCTACTAGAGCAGAAGACTACTAGGGTCGAGGTCGACGGAGTGCTAAGATACACGACCCCACTCTTGAGGCGAGAAGGGATGCCCACTCTGCACGTGCCTAAGGGAGCGACGCACCACTACCTACAGAGCACTGAGCGGTGCCTCGCCAAGAACCCCCCACAAGCAACGATCTATCGCGCCGAGATCGAGAAGCTGGTAACGGCCGGCCACATAAAGAAGATCGATGACCACGAGGCAGAAGGGACGACAGAGTCCTGGTACGTGCCCCACCACAAGGTCACACACAATGGAAAAAACCGCATTGTGTTCAATTGCAGTCATCAGATTGGACAGCAGAATCTGAATAGCCTACTCCTGCCCGGTCCCACACTTGGACCCTCCCTCCTCGGTGTCCTTATACGTTTTCGTCAGGACAAAGTGGCCATCAGCGGCGACATCAAGGGGATGTTCTTACAAGTTCGGCTGATGGAGGAAGACAAGCCTTTACTGAGGTTTCTGTGGAGGGAGAGGCTCGACGACGAACAACCCTCGATATCCCAATGGGAGGTACTCCCCTTCGGCACCACCTGCAGCCCGCGTACTGCGCCACGTTCGCGTTACAGAAGCACGTGGCCGAAGACCCCGGAGCTGACGATGATGTCCGACACAGCGTTGAACGATGTTTCTACGTGGACAACTGTCTACAGAGCGTATCCACACCAGAAGAAGCAGAGAGCATCATGATGAAGCTACGGGCTTCGCTAGCCAAAGGTGGATTCGACCTCCGACAGTGGGCCAGTAGCGACCCTCAAGTCCTCCGGCACCTCCCTCCAGAGACTAAGGCCGCTAGCAGCGAGACCTGGATGGCGCACACCCCAGGCGAAGCGCAAGAGATGACTCTGGGTCTCGTCTGGCGCTTTAAAACGGACTCGCTTCACTACCGGCACACGCCCCTGAGGACGGACCAGGAGACGTCCACGACTAGACTGACTACTCGGCGGAGTGTGTACCGAACACTCGCCAGCCAGTACGACCCTATGGGGTGCATTCTCCCCT
The DNA here is from genome assembly GCF_963971535.1 of Notolepis coatsorum. NCBI lineage: Eukaryota > Metazoa > Chordata > Actinopteri > Aulopiformes > Paralepididae > Notolepis > Notolepis coatsorum. The sequence continues at coordinate 189,109,872 of NC_140167.1, forward strand.
ACACCACCCGGGCGAAGATGCTGGTGAGAGAATTGTGGGCCAAGGAGCAGGGCTGGGATGACCCCATACCCGAGCACCTAGTCACCACATGGAGAGAGTGGGAGGATGAACTTGTCTTACTTCGCGAGGTTGCCATCCCGCGGAGCTACTTTCCCCCTACCGTGCGACTGGAGACGTGTCAGATAGACCTGCACGTCTTCAGCGACGCCTCTGAAGTGGCGTACGGATCAGTGGCCTACCTGAGAGCTCGAGAAGAGGGAGGAGAAGTCCACGTAGCCTTCGTCCTGGCCCGTTCGAGGATTTCTCCCCGCAAGCAGCAGTCGATTCCGCGACTAGAACTCTGCGCAGCTCTGGTAGGTGCGCAACTTGCCAAAATGGTGCAAAGTGAACTCACCATACCGGTGTGTGAGATCATCCTATGGTCAGACTCCATGACCGTGATCACCTGGATCCAGTCCGCCTCCTGCCGGTACAAAGTGTTCGTAGGAGTCTGAGTATCGGAAATCCAAGACCTGGTAGGAGCGGAATGTTGGAGATATGTTGACACCAAGCAGAACCCAGCGGATGTCATCACACAGGGGATGTCCCTAGCCGACCTCACCCGTCCTAACTCATACAGTGATGGCCCAGAGTTCCTCAGACTCCCGTAGGAGAAGTGGCCTATCTCAACACCGCGGGATGCGAACCAAGACGAGTCAGAAATAAAAAAGTCCATGTTCTGCGGGCTGAGTCAAGCCCCGGCTCCAACGGGCCCGGACCTAGACGACTGTCAAACTTTGGAGAGTGCCCAAAAAAGGACATTCCTATGGCACCACCCGGAGCTCCCCCCCACCACAGACCTCAGTGCATCTGCCTACAAGGAAGCAGAACTTCTTGTGCGGCAGAGGGCGCAGAGAGACTCTTTCCCAGAGGAAATGGAGTGTTTGATAAGGGCAAAGCCAGTCCCATCAGACAGTCGACTCCTCACCTTAGCCCCAGAAATCGACGCCCAGGGCCTCATCAGGGTGGGTGGTCGGTTGAGAGGGGCCCCGGACTTGGCCGAGGATGTTAAGCATCCCATCGTCCTAAGCAGCCGACACAGGGTAACCGACCTGATCATTCAGAAATACGACGAGGTGGTGTGCCACGCGGGGACCGAGCGAGTCTTTGCGGAGATCCGACGGCGCTTCTGGATACTCCAAGGGAGAGAAGCTGTACGCCGATTCCAACGAACTTGCCCGACCTGTCGCAAGTGGAGGGCACAGCCTATTATCCCGAAGATGGCAGACCTGCCTCCCTACCGCCTCCGAGTCGGCGAGTGGGCCTTCCACTCCACGGGCGTGGACTGCTTCGGCCCATTCAATGTCAAGAGAGGAAGAGGAACAGAGAAGAGGTGGGGCATCGTGTATAAATGCATGACCACCAGAGCTGTTCACATTGAGCTCCTCCAGTCAATGAGTACAGACTCGTTCCTCATGTCATTCCGGAGTTTCCAAGCGAGGAGAGGGACCCCCTCAGTGCTATTGTCAGACCACGGGACAAATTTCCGAGGAGGAGACACGGAACTGAGAGCGAGCTTCCTGAACATGGGTGAAGAACTCAAGATTCGCCTTGCCCCGGCGCAGGTCACCTTCCAGTTCAATCCACCGAATGCTCCCCATTTCGGGGGAACGTGGGAGAGAGAGGTCCGATCAATAAAGACCGCTATGTACACCATACTTGGAGCCCAGACAGTGGGCGATGAAGTCCTGGCTACGGTCCTCACCGAGATTGATGGAGTTCTGAACTCCAAGCCCCTCGGCTACGTTTCAAGCGACGTAGCTGACGTAGATCCCATCACCCCAAACTACCTCTTGATGGGGCGGCTGGACCCTGCCCTTCCTCAGACTGTGTACAGACAGGACGAGATGAGCGGACGGAGAATGTGGAGACACAGCCAAGTACTGGCCGACCAGTTTTGGGCCCGCTTCCTCCTACACTACTTACCCTCCCTTCAAGCCCGCCAGAAATGGGTAAAAGACAGGGACAACCTGACCGTGGGGGCCGTCGTGATGATCATAGACCAGTCACTACTCCGAGCTATGTGGCCAGCCGGCCGTGTGAGCCGAGTAATCAATGGTTCGGATGGGAAGGTCAGAGCGGCAGAGGTCATCGTCCAAGGGCGGACTTATACCAGACCAGTAGCTAAGTTGATAGAGCTTCCTGCGTTCCCTGACTCTCCTGACGATGACGATAACCCATCGACTTTATAGGTTACTTCCAACTCCCCATAGCCCCTTATGGAGAAATTGACTTGACCTTTGATATTAATCTATGCCCCAAATTTTATTTGCTAATTAGGTTCCGACTAATTAGGGGCGGATGTTCTGAAGGTCCAGATTAACACATAAAGTCCACGTTTATTATTTTGTATACCTTATATATTGTTTATGTATATAAGATATATATTTCACGTCGTCTATTTACCTAACAGTATTTTATCATTCGCTTCTTTGCATATGTTCCATTCTTAACACCGTAGGCGCGCACGCATGCACCTGTAGACAGTGTGAGCGCATGCGCAGGGTTTTGGAACATGCCCGGGCATAGTGAGAGAGAAGAAATGTTTGGTGCAGCAGTAAACCAGACGGCAAGCAACGTATCTTGATAGAAAGCTGTACAGCTAATTAGATACCACTATAATATTGTCGAGCCACCATTCGCAAAGTAGAGTGACTTGTTCGAGCGAAGTGAAGTAAATAGCCATCTCTGTAGATTTGCAGACGGGCAAATAAGGAAGTAATGTTGAGAGACTTCTAGCTGAACCCAGCTGCGTTCTGGATTCAACGACCTATTACGGACTACATGCGGGTTAGCCTTAGCATACAAGGGCTAACTAGCTAGCGACCATGCCAACGGGCGTTTGGAATATTAGCTATTAATCCTGCCATCGGGCGCTTGGAATACAGGAACCAGGTCCGTACGAGACCCCCCCTAACCAGCGACGACAGGATTATCCCACGTTGGTCTGCAGCTCTCTGGAGTAGGAACTCAGAGAATATCGTCTCCATCCGCCATCTTGCTTTCCCTGTGCTGTTTACTCCTTCTCACTCCATTCAGAGCTCCGGCGGTCGGGTACTAGTAGTCCAGGACTATACTTACCTCTGACATTACTGCATTGACATTCTATTAGTAACAGGAGATCTGCGCTATATATAATATGTATGTTTGCTATTAACATTAAAGTGATTATTTAACTTTGTATCACTGTCCCCTCTCAGTTAATAGAGTGTCCGCCATTTCGTGTCCATTTAATGTCTGGCTAATTAATATTCTAGTAGTGGTTTAACCTATCCTTTAAATACAGTCAGGGTCGTGTAGCCCCTTAGCTACAGTACTGGTTGTAGCTTTCCCTTTGCTATCGTATGTGTTGTGGCTTACTAGCAGCTTCAACTTTCTGACTCTACCATCTTGTGTTCGGTAGACTTCAGTGACTCTTGCTAGTCGCCATCCTTCTGGTTTTACATCACTTCTGTCTCTGTTGTAGGTTGAGAAGATATTCTTTCCTCCATCTTGTCCAAAACTCGTTGGCCAAATACTGAACTCGACGCCACCTCTTTTGTAGGTACAGATCTTGTTTGATGAATTGTCCAGGTGGGGGCAGAATGATTGTAGATTTCATCGTTAGAATGTGGTTCGGGGTTAAAGGGTCAGGTCCGGATGGGTCGTTCAGAAACTCAGCGGAGAGCGGCCTGCTATTGATTATGGACATGACTTCGTACATGTACGTCCGGAGAGAGGTGCTTTCAAGCCTTTGTGAGGACTGGTCCAGAATGGTAGTCAGTATGCTTCTTATCGTTCTTATTTGCCTCTCCCATACACCGCCCATGTGGCTTGCCGCTGGAGGATTCATGAGAAACTCACATCCCAGAGCCTTCATTCTTTCTTCATCCATTCCCTTCATAAGTTCTGTAAATTCTCTTTTCGCGCCAACAAAATCGGTTCCTTGATCGCATATATATAACCAAGTTCTATGAATTCTGGTGACGCTCAGTGTCAGTCTGCACTGACTTCACTTCGTGCACGTGCACTGAATAAAAAATTCCACAATGTACCTTTACATACCAACATTCGTCTGGCCACACCCCTATCCACTTACCTTCATAAGCAGATGTGTGGTCAGTGGTCACCTACTCGCCTCCTTCCCAAACTTTCACCACAAGGCGAGATCAAGGGCCGTAGCGGCGTCCTGACGCTGAGCGTCACCAGAATTACGTTCTATTTCATTCTGGCCTCCGCTCAGCGTCAGTCTGAGTCTAGAAGACCACCCCAACAGCCCCCTCTTCGCCATGCGTGAGAGAGGAGCGAAAGAAAGGAGAATCAGCCCCTTATGATAGTGCCAGGTACAACGTGTACCCAACAAAGGGTCTCCATAACGCCTAACCCTGTGACACCCGGGCCAACCCGGCATTTTTCCCCCCAAAAAAAGCACAAGTCCCTCAGGGTACTAGAACAGCAGATCTGCGTCGCCGGCGGATAACGGGTTAACTGACCTGGACCAGCGTGACCAGAACCAGTCCCGTGCCCTAACCACGCCGACATGCCCACTCCAGAAGAGGGGGTAGGTATGCGTGTCGATCTAAAACATGAAAAGAAGGCGCCACCCAGACGGTCCCATTTGTACCGCGCTCAGTGGCCCACCCCAAGGGCGTGAGACCCCTCTACCTATGTTCTGATCTATTCCGTTAACATCCCCCAGATATGAACGAGAATTCATCGAGACAACCTAGTAAACTGGCGCTCGGAAGAGACAAAACTCCATCCAAGTTGCCCTATAAAAACGTTGTTTTAATAACGAGCAACCAAGGCGTACTAGCCCCCTGCGTGATTCTTAACAGAAACACCCCGAGCCAGCACTATGTACGCGTCGAGACCCAAACACATCAATGGATAGTCTAGCAAGACACCAGACATTGTTCCTCCAAGTCGCCTGGGAGAACGACACGGAGCCGTCATGCTTCATGTTCTTTCCTCTTTTTATTTAAAAAAGAAAGAAACACAGACTGACATGAATCCCACGTGACGCAGCTGAGGGTAAAAATTGTTAAAATTTTTACATCCCGCCACCCTCGCCACAGGGAGGAGACGGAAATCTCCAGAGAGACTTCCCACGCGAGCTGTATAGATTGAAAAGAAATATTGCAACATTGAGCTATGTAACACTTGGGTCAGGGCTCTCCGAGGAGGAGGCACTGAACCAATACACACTCAATAATCGAATTGAATCGAATACACACACAATAGAGCAGAACTCCTTTTTTGAAGTTCTACTCACCTTGACAATCTGAGGAGGAGGCTCTGAACTCTGAGGAGGCTCCCTCACTGGGAAGGAGAGTCCGAACTCACAGAAGGCACTTCTCCCTGAGGAGGAGCTTCGTGAGGAGGAGCTCTGACAACTCCCTGAAACAGATCCATAACATGGACCTGGACAACCCACGGAAGTCATACCAATAGAGACGCGCTCAGTGACGCACTCCATGGCGGGGGAATTTCCGCGGTGCACACGCCCAATCTTCCAGGGCGTGGGACCAGGAAACTCCCTCCCCCCCCCCCCCTCCCCCCCTTACCCTGTAACGCGCCGAACAGCAACGTGACAGGAACCTTGAAGGACAGGGGGTTTTAACCCCTGACCAATCAGAAAAGGGGAGGAAAGGATTACCAGTTCACCCCTTTACGACCCCTCACCCATGATACAATATAATAATGCAGGACCTCTTTAGGGGGGTCTTTATTCGGCATGCAACGAACTGGACATGCAATTGGAGTGGCACACACACACCGGGATACACACACACACACATGCATTGTCTTTTTCTCAGTCGCCGATGCGATTGAGTTTCTGCACTTGACCCATCCCGTCGTCCTTCCCCCCATGGGCAGCCGGGAGCAGATAGGGCGTCAACGTGAGCCACGCCCCGGGGACCAATCCAAGTGCTCCTGCCCATCTTCGTCAAGGACGCCACAGTGTTAGCGATCTGTTGTTGTGCATGTTTTTCCATTGGGTTTATCTTATCGGGGGGGAAACCCTTGCGAGCACGGGGAGAACATGCAAACTCCACACAGAAAGGCCTGGGAGATCACCCACCTGGGTACCTGGCATCATGGAAACCTGGTCCCCAAGCGGGAATCGAACCCTGGACCTTCTTGCTGTGAGGCGACAGTGTTAACCACTACACCACCGTGCCGCCGATATAATGACAAGTAGAGCATGACACAGTCATAGCAAGCTACATGAATCATCTAACAGCCTCACATAGCTCATGTGCTAACCTGCTACCTGAGTTTTACTAAGGAAAAACACAGAACAGAGAGGGCCCCTTTAAGAGCCCCGGTCCAGACTTACACATGTGCTTCTGTAGGCCAAACCTAACCCAGTTGTAGATCACAACGACACACACAACCCTTCATCACAACAAAAAATGGCAAAAGTACCCTCTTACTACAGAGGAACGCCGTTTTTCATAACGAGAGAAGACAGAAGTCCTCGATTATGTAATGGCCACAGACCTTGCTAAGCACACATGATAAGTGACCAAACAACCTTTTCTTTTAGGAAAAAATAGTTTATCAAGCGGAAAGCACAACCCCAGCAATTTAAGCTGAGGGTTACATCGTATCCCCACAAACACAGTGACACAATATATTGTAACCAAACATGTCTGAGAGGAGGGGGGGAAGCCCCAGGGAACCGGGGGGTCACCCCTCCTATCTTACCCTTGATACGACCAAGGCGAACAGGCACCTCTGTTAATGTGTGAACATGCTGTTCATTGTCATCACATGCTGAGAAAAAAGATTCATTCCTCAATCACATGTCACTAAGCATAGCTTTACAGGTTTAATTAACCCTCTTAGTTGTGAGTTCACCCACGGTACAACGTTACATGAACACACATGTTCTCATCACAACCAAACCAGTTCATTTTACACATGTAAAAAACAACGCCGATTTACTACAGAGAGAAAAGCTATACCAGTGACAAGACAATTCACACACAACACGCGTCGTATCCTCAATGTATTGCAGCAACACATGTTTTGGAAACATCGTTATTACAAAACATTTAGAAGGGAAGAAAAGAAGAAGTGTTTAAAGTCCGGAGGACTCCTACCTTCACCCTGAACGCAGGCCGAGAGAACAGCAACACTGGTTAACGGGACACCGAGTTGAACCCAGCATCTCCTGCGTTGGTGACGAGGGTATGTCCGCTACGCCACCCAGCCGCCGTTCTCCATGTTGACGAAGTCCTCGCTGGCACTGGCACCCGGGTGTAGGGTCGACTAACATCCTCTGTCAAAGATGACGTCGTAGTCAGAGTGTTTAAGGCATGTTATAGTCACAGTAATGTTTCAACAGTGTAGCATTAAGCTAACAGCCGTCCGACTGATAGCAACAAGCTAACGTTTACTAGCCTGGTGAACACAACAAGCTAGCGCCGCAGCTAACAGCTGACTGGCTAACAACAGTAGGCCACAAACTAGCACGCCAGCTAAGCAGCTATCACCTGAACTGTACACAACGACATAACAAGCCACACTTCAGACAGGCCGCTGTCCAAGTCCCTCCCCATCCTAAGAGGGAAGAGAAAAAGAAATGTCAAACACAGTTTTCAACAGTGATTTACCAGACATACAGCGGAGCCGGCACAAATTCCCATCCGGGCTACAGCCGACTTGAACATGGAACTCCCGATAATGAAGATCCTATGCCCACATTTCCTCGTTAGGGTGTACTTCCACATTTATGTGAAAGATGGGGCCTGCACGGGACAGAGAAGCATCCGCTCGTCCAGAGAATCCCGGTTTAACCAGGTCTTGGTCGCGGCCCACTAGGTTGACCATCATGGGCGTCAGACCAAGATCCTCCGTCCGCTGCTTAAGAAGCCGAGCAGAGGACCCCAGTCCGGGGTCGGCGTTCGTAAAATTGTCAGCTAACCCCCATAGCATAAACAGACAACCAGTGCTCGCAAGCAAAACAGTACTCACCCCACCCGGAAGCAAACCGGCTTTTGACAACAGCCGGTGCCTCCCACAGTCCAGCTGTATGACCGGAGGGCCAATACCCATCCAGCCGCAGCAAGGAGGACTGCAGTCGGGGAGTATATCAGCGGCGCGAGCCCCTAATACGAAAAAGCCGGTGGAGGTCAGAATGATCATCATCTTCCAGACACTCCAGTGACGAAGACAATATCGCCGTATTTCCTCGAAAATAGTGAGAGAGAAAATAAAGATATGATGTCAACGTTTCTTCCCGTTCTTTTGTTTTCCAATTTTCTTCAACTAAACAACCTCATCAAGTGTGGGTATCTACCGAAGGCACTTCCTTGTGGTGAAAGTGAAGAAGGAGGCGAGTAGGTGACCACACACCTGCTTATGAAGGTAAGCGGATAGGGGTGTGGCCAGACGAATGTTGGTATGTAAAGGTACATTGTGGAATTTTTTATTCAGTGCACGAAGTGAAGTCAGTGCAGACTGACGCTGAGCGGAGGCCAGAATGAAATAGAACTGCAGCACCTGAGATACAAGACTGTAGGGGGTTCATTAGTGGGGTTGCACTGTGTGTTCATCCACTTTAATGACCTAGTTTTGGGGTGCCTGGGTCCTGTCAGTTGCATGTGATAACCGAGTCCATGGGGATGCGGGCCACTTCGAAAACAAAATGTTTTACTGATTGGTTTCCTTTACACAGCATAATAATTACGCTATGTCACCGCTTTAAAGGGCTTACTGTAAGAGCGGTTGTAATCAATGATTCAATTATCGATGGAGGGTTACTTTGCACACAGAGACGGACACACACACACACACACGTGGGCATGCAGACACAGATACATGCCCACCGTGTGGACGTGATAGTACACGTTTTTTAAGTTTTGTTTTATTTGTCACGTATAAAGTACATGTACATTACAGTGAAATGCTTGGTTCTGTATGAGCCCCTGAGAATGTGCTTCATACAGTAAAAAAAAAAGTTAAAAGAAGAATAAAGTCCCAACACTATACAAATATACAATATACAAACTAAAGTGCAACCTAAAGTACAATGAAGTAAAATGCAGACAATGAGGTACAAAAATGCTAACATCTTTTTTTATATGCAAAATGCTAAAATGAGGTATGGATGTAGTGCAAATCTTTTTGTAATAAATTGATAAAACATGATGTAGTGTTTAAAGTGTCTAAAGTGAGTGTTAAGGGTGAATGTTTGTTTAGAGTGAGTGTGTGCATGTATATGTTGTACATGTATGTTGTGAGGTCAGGCGGGGGCCTTTAATCCACAGTGGGATCAACGCGGGCCCCGGCCGGACCGCTGCACCGCAGGCTCTCCGGTCTCCTCCTCCTCAGAGGCCTCTCATGTCAAGCCCTTGTATCGATCCCTCGCCTGTAATGTAAGGTATCATTGCACCCTGGAGGATATCGCCTGACAATTTTGTCAGGCATCATTAGAATACCTCTTTTTGATTGCGCCATGGCTGCGGCTGGGAGGCAGCGGCTCCCTGGTGAGTTTTTAACAGCCTGTCCTCTCTTGATGGTGGAGAGATAACTTGGTTTAAGGTAAATGGAGCTGGCTGGAGGTAAAAGGGCCGGGCTCCCTGTGTATACTGTAACATGCTGACTCATGGGGGAGGTTTTTGAAGACCGCACTGTTCTGCCGCTCAGCAAGAGATACGCATGGTTATATTTAGGTCATGCGTTATCTGTTTAATTAATATATTCAACATTAATAGAGAGTTGACAAAGCTCTGTACTGGGACCACCGGTGTTATGGTTTCGATTCAGGGTTTGTGTTCTATAGACATTGAAAATATGTTTTATGTTATTTTATTACAGGTGATAATATTATTATAATATTCCATATTACCATCTGTATTTGATGCTTTATGGGTCAGCATGCCAGCATCACAAATCAAAGCAAGTGTGGTAATTTTGATTATTCTATTTATTTATATAACTTTTTTTCAAAACAATAGGAATGTAGTAATTGGGCATACTGTGTGCAGAGTTCTGGATTAGTTGTACAATATTTACATCTGTAAATTTGAGAAGAGAAAAAAGTTGAATACAAACCTGTTGTTTTTTGGGGTTAACAAAGTTGTGTGTTTCATCAATACTGACCAAAACAGCCTAATGCACACTGTTAATCGCACACTCTTACACAGAGAGTTAGACAACGTTCCACTGTCAAACATCTCTGCCCAAACAGGAAGCACCTATAACACGGTACTACCTATACTCATATTATTTTCCCTTAAAGGAAAACTCCAACATTTTGGGAAATTTGCTTATTTAACATCTTCCCTGGAGTTAGACAAGAAGATACATACCTTTTTTGTCTCTGTGCGTGCATTTAGCTTTGGGAACAGTCGCTCCGTTAGCGTAGCTTAGCTTCATCACTGGAAGTGGGGGAGATCCGGAGCTTCATCACTGGAAGTGGGGGAGATCCGGAGCCTGACGTTCCCTTACACTGTATACAGTCACGAAATACAGTCCAAATACAACTCCAAAACGTTCATGTAAACATGTTGTGACCTGTGTATTCACCACATGGAGAAATAAAAAATAATTGATTTACGTTTTATAAGCAAATATACTCGGAACTATTTTTTGCCTAACCACTCCTCTCTGAGCGCAGTCAGTGATTTCAACGTGTCGTCGTGATTGTTGACATTCTCATTCATTCAAAGGATCCGAACCGATTGAAGTTTATGGATACCATGACTTAAAATCCTCTTACCTCCCCAATTTAGAAAACAGTAATCCAATGACTGGTATTGATAATATACTACTAACTACTGGACGCTCTGAGCTAACCGGAGCTAACACAGAACAGGATGGTAAAGCATATATAATGACTTCCTTTCTGGGGTTTTCAAAATAAAAGTGCGACATTTATAGCAGCGGAAAACGTTTATTTTGTACATTATCTAATGTTAACACGAACCTAAACTAACTTTAGGTTAGTTGTAACGTTAGTTTAGGTTCGTGTTAACGTTCGATAATGTACAAAATAAACGTTTTCCACATGTTTACATGAATGTTTTGGAGTTGTATTTGGAGTGTATTTCGTGACTGTATACAGTGTAAGGGAACGTCAGGCTCCGGATCTCCCCCACTTCCAGTGATGAAGCTCCGGATCTCCCCCACTTCCAGTGATGAAGCTAAGCTACGCTAACGGAGCGACTGTTCCCAAAGCTAAATGCACGCACAGAGACAAAAAAGGTATGTATCTTCTTGTCTAACTCCAGGGAAGATGTTAAATAAGCTAATTTCCCAAAATTCTGGAGTTTTCCTTTAACATATTGAATAAATAATATTATATTTATTGTTCCTAACCATACTTTCTAGTCTCCTTTATAAATACAAACCGAAAATTAGTTGGAAAAAAAGTTAAGTGATTTAATTTCATTATGCCGCCTTGTTTATTCACTGTGTCCATGGAAACTATGATGAACGCAGCCCTAAAGGTATGGTTTCCTTACGCAGAAAAAACAGCACTAAATGGTAAATGATTGCATTTATATAGCACTTTTATCCAAAGCGCTTTACAATTTGTTCCTCACATTTTACCCATTCACTCACACATTCACACACCAACAGCAGAGGCAACCATGCAAGGTACCAACTGCATACTCATCGGGAGCAGTTAGGGGTTATATATCACACTGGCCATCGCGTCTCGCTCTTTGCCATAATGAGATATCTCATCTCCTAGCACCTACTGTGCTCACGAACAAACAATTGCACTCACATGCACGTGACCAGGTCACGCTCCCGCGTCCTGCTATAAGACGCCGGACATGGTCACACTCTACCTTCCTCTTTTTTTGTTTCCAACACGGACGTTGCAGTGCACTCCGTGAACTAGTTGTTATGAAACGCAGGGAGAAATTACACAATGTTGGGTTTTCGCCGGAGGTTCACCAGCCCCTGGAATCTTCTCGGCACATCCTAACAGCGCATCGGGCCTGTCCTGGGGTTCCTCATCTTGTGACAGCGGATCGAGGGACATCGGACAGGTAGGCCTGCGTTGTCAGGCATTGATTCTAGCATGAGTAATACTGCTGGTTGTCCCGTGAGACAGCCGTGTGATGTATTGGCGCGAGGGGCAGGATATTTGGGAAAACATGGTCGTCATGACTCTGTTTTGGGTGTTTTCCCAACTATCCTAGTGCACGTGGCTAATGCTAATGCTACAATGCTGGGTCTCCGTTCTTTGTTCCCCACCGAGGGCTGTCTTTACTAAAAGGTCTTCCCTCCTCTTAACCATTCATGCTGACGGTCAATCGGTGTCTAATGTTGGGGGTTTAACGGGGGCTTGTTTACCATTTTCATGGGTGGATGGGCTGAGGCTCAGGGCTGGTGTGCTTTTTGTGAATCTATGAATTCTGTGCGGGACTGGTGTTTTCTCTGGTCTGCATCCCCTTAACAATTGTGTGTATGGGCTGCGTGAATACTTTCCCTAAGGTGGTTGTCCTTCCGCGTTCGGTTTGCGCGATCTGATTGGCCACTGACGTTTCTGGTCATGTGACATGTGCGCCAATCATGTGCCGGCAAGTTCTGCGCCAATTTCCGGTTCTAACAGCCTGCAAATGACCTAACGCCTAGTTTATCACTGGTTAAGCTTAGGCGACTCTTTCGAAGTTGGTTAAGGTTAGAGTTTGGAATCAGGGCTGGTGTTCTATCGCCATGCTCTAAGACAAACTCTAACCTTAACCAACTTCAAAAGAGTGCCTAAGCTTAACCCTCGAAAGAACTTGCCGTCACACGATTGGCTGCACATGTCTCATGACCAGAAACGTCAGTGGCCAATCAGATTGCGCAAACCGACAACCACCTTAGGGAAAGTATTCACGCATATGGGCTAGCCCATTATGCAGTGTGTTAGTGGAGTTTTCGTTCATTTATTCATTTACCCCTTCATGGGTGCACACCACAGTGGAGGTTGCTGCATGCCTACTGGTGAGGCAGTGCTTCACTAGTAGTAGTCTTTTGTCTGCAGCCACCACTGGTGCTCCGTGCTTGTGACATCAGTCCTTTGCCTCTGACATGGTGGAATGGTGTCCCGCCCGGCCGACGCCATGAGGCGAGCTGTTAAAGCCTATACCGCCGCGGTATAGAATTAGCAGCGACTAGCAACATTGTTCGAATTGCTGTTTTTTCTGTTGAAAATGGTGTTGGGTGGTGGGGCCTTAGGGCCAGCCGACATCGAAACATTGCGCAAGGTTTTGAGGTTATTAGCTTTTGACATTGCCGCAAGCTATAACCGCAGGGAGAGCTAGGATGCTGTCATCGCTTGTTTACAGACATCTTTGGTTGGATCAGTCTCCCCTTGAGGAGGAGAGAAGGTTTTTCCCTCTTCAGGGCTCCCCTCTCCGCAGAGGGACTTGGTATTTCCGCAGGAGCGCAGGCAGTATTTGACCTAGGCCCCACACCGCCTCACACCACACAGCCAGTGGTGAGGGCGAGGCCCCCAACCAGCGGCCATGTTTCCCCCGCCTGAGGTACCCTGGACACAAAGACAACAGGTGATCACAAGGCAGACAGACTTGGCGGACGAGGGATCGGCTACATTAGATGAGCACGCCCTAAAAAACCATTGCCGTCTAGCTGTGTCTAGCTCGCTCTCCGGTCACTCCCCTCCCCAACACCAGCGGGATACGGGCTCTGATTTGTTCCCTTTGGCTGCGGGCCGCATGCCTTCAGTGAAGCATGAGCGGCCCCACGTTTCGCTTCTCATGGGGACAGGGGCTGACACCCAGTTGCTGGCTAGGCCTGGGTCTGTCCGTGAGAATGCTGTGCTGTCAAGCGGCTCCCACGCCACACGTTCTGCGTCTGTGTTTGGTGAGCCTGGTGTGTCTGTCAACGATGAAGGTTGTCAGCAGGGGAACTCAAGGCCCAGAGGGTCACAGCACGAGTTCCCCCAGCCCCGCCCTCGCCAGGCCGGGTATCACGTTAGTGCCTCCCACGGCTGGAAGACCGGCGGTGGTCAGTCAGGCGCTCGTGATTTGGGTGGTAGTAATATCACTGCAGGGCTACGGTGTGTAGGAACCCACCCTATCGGGCAGTGTGGGGACCTCACGCCTTGCATGTCCAGCTGTGGAACAGTTCCTCAGCAATCCATGCCGGGGAGGTGTTCAGTGGGGGAGCTTTTGTCACCCAGTGTGATGTCAGCTTCCCCCGTATCAAACCGGCCCTTTCTGTCGGGGTTCCCCCTTGGGTGCGATTGCCTCGTTTGGTAGTGTCAGGGTGCGATATCCCAGCTCCACAAGACGCCCTGCTCGCGCGGTTGGCGAGTCCAGGGTTGGCAACGCACAGCAGGAGGGACCGGGCCACCTATCTACGGTTCCTGGCGGACCAGCACCAAGTGGCGGCGGGTGCGCTTGGGATTATCATCACATATGGCTACAGCAGTGCCATATGTCGAGGTGGATGGAGAGAACGCTGAGGCGGGGACTTGTGTTGCAGTTTGCACAACTCCACCCTCCATTTTCAGGTTTGGTACAGACCCTATTGTCAGGGTCAACAGCAGTGACAGCTCTGGCCGACGAGATCCAATCTTTGTTGGCGAAGCAAGCCATCGTCGTGGTCCCAAAGGAGGACGCGATGCGTTTCCTCCCGGTATTCTCTGGTGCCCGAGAAATCGGGGGGGGGGGGGGGGGTCAGACCCATACTGGACCTGTCCCATGGAAGGTTCAGAATGTTGACCGTCTCCCACCTGTTAGATGCTGTCAGGTGGGGAACTGGTTCACCGCCATAGACCTGTAGGATGCGTATTCGCATCCCGATCTTCCATCCTAGGGCTTACCTACGCTTCCTTTGCAGGTATTAGCGTACGGGTACCAGAGGCTGCCGTTCGGCTACTCTCTGGCTCCCCGCATCTTCACCAAGTGCGTGGAGACCGCGCTGGGGCCTCTGCGTCGTCGGGGGTTACGAATTGTATTCTGCCCTGGACGACGTTCTGGTCCTTGGCTGGTCAGGGTAGATCACCAAGTCTCATACCAGGCAGGTGGTGTCTCACCAGCCTGGGTTTTGCTGTAGACTGGAAGTAGAGTTCTCCTCTTCCCAGTCAACGGGTGGAGTACTTGGGCTTTTTCTAAGCTAAAGGTCTATATGGGCATCCCTCTCGGAGCGGCGGCGAGTGGTTGGTTCTCGGCGCGCTCGGGAGGTTCCGTCCTAGGAGGGTTACGGCGCTGTCCGTGATGCGCCTGCTGCTGGGGTCCCTCTTGGCCTCCTCTTCATGAGGAGGATACAGAGGTGGTTTTTTCCAGTATGGACCCGGTGTGAGAGATGTGGAAGCGGCTGAAGGTTCCCATGTCACTACTGGGGGACCTCGTCTTCTGGGGAGGGTCTGGTGCCCTCACCTGCGGGGTCCCCGTGGGCAGCAGGCTGTCACACGTCACGGTCTTCACCAACACCTCCCTCATGGGATGGGGGAGACCTGTCGGGCCAACGCAGTAGGGGGCAGCTCCATGCTGCCCGGTCTGCGCTACATTCAATGTGTTGGAATTGAAGGCAGTCCTTCTGGTCCTCAAACGGCTCGACCACCTTGTGGTGGGCAAGCATGTTTTGGTCAGGACGGACAACACGACATCAGCGTCGTATATTGTCAGACAGGGAGGAGTGCGCTCCCCCCGTCTGCACCGGGCGGTGGTCGGGCTCTGGCTATGGGCATTCTCCATCTGCTCTGCCTGAGGGCTCTCCACATCCCCGGCAGGGAGAATGTGGGTGCAGGTGTGATGTCGCGGGCGGTACTCACCCTGACGAGTGGGGACTACGTCCAGACATAGTCTGGCAGGTCTGGGACCAATTATGTGGCCGTCCGGGATTCTGTACGCATTCCCCCCCTTACACCTGATAGCTCAGCTGTTGGGGCGGGTACGTCGGCAGCGCGGGACTTGGTCCTGGTCGTGCCGGGCCGGAGCTCAGCTGTGTGGTTCCCGGCCCTGATTCAGCTCTTGGTGGCCACGCCGTGGCCTGTTCCATGGTCACCGCGGGCCCTCTCTGAGACACGCGGAACTCTGTTCTGCCTCCTGTTCTGGGGCAGCCTCTAGGCTTGGCTGCTGACAGTGGGAATCTGGTGGGGATGCATCTGGACTATTCTGTGGTTAACGCTATCCGGTACACGCACGCACCGTCCTCTACCGCGGCTTATGCTGGGGAGTGGCGTATGGTCGAGTGTGGGGGCGGAACATTGTTCAGCCACCCTCTCGTGGAACATTCCTGCTTGGCGCTCGGTGTCTCAAACCTGCGGAACGTTCTCTGTCTCCGAGTGGGACCTCCAACTGGTCCTGGGCCAGTTGTCGGAGGCCCCGTTTGAGCCTCTTGAGCAGGCGCCATTGGATCTGCTGTCTTTGAAGACCGCGTTCTTTTTGGCCATCAGCTCCGCTAAACGTGTGGGTGAGCTGTGTGCTTTCTCGGTGCGGCCTGAGTGCCTGTCTATTCGGCCGATAGCGGTGCGACTCTGAGGCCTAATCCAGTCTTCGTGCCAAAGAATATCCGGAGCTCTTTTGCTCCAGCGATGTTGTGGTTCAGGCGTTCGTCCGCCTCCTCACGCTAGTGAGTTGGAGGCGGGCCTTCACCTGTCGTGTCCTGTCCGTGCACTGGGGGTTTACCTCAGGGCTTCCACTCAACTGTTTGTTTGTTACGGTGGCCCTTGCGTGGGTGAGGCGCTGTCCAAGCAGCACCTGTCACATTGGTTGTGCGGGGGCGTTGCCTTTTGCTGCACGTTGGCTGGACAGGTCCCCCCTCGGGCTGTGGCCCTGTTAGGGGGGGCCTCGGTGGAGGACATCTGTGCTGCGGCCTCCTGGTCCTCCCCGGGTCCCTTCATTAAGTTTTACCTCATGGACATGACTGGGGGTTCTGTCTCCCAGGCGGTTCTGAGGTCTGGGACCTCTCCTGCGTCCTGCCATTTGGTGGGCTAGCAGGGGTGTGTGGGTGTGTGCCACGGGGTGCTGTGTCACACGTGGTCCCGCCTGTGCTGTGCGTTTTCAGGGGTCTCTGGTTCCCCTTTTTTCGCACTTTGGTGGAGTTGACTGCCTCCCCCCCTTCGTTAGGACGGGCGGGTGGACGGGACTCTCCTCCTCCCTGGTTGGGGCTTACGGGCCCTCAGGGGGTACACTTGTCGGGCCACGCGTCTACTCTGTCCCATATCTCATTATGGCAAAGAGCAAGACGCGATGGCCAGTATGATATATAACGAAAGGTTATCCTATAACCTAGTTATATGAATACTGGCTGAGCGTCTCGCTCTTAGCGCCCTGAGGTCCCTTGGTTGGGTTTTCAGTGTTGGAAACTTTTTCCGAGGAAGGTAGAGTGTGACCATGTACGGCTTCTTATAGCAGGACGCAGGGGCGTGGCCTGGTCACGTGCATGTGAGTGCAATTGTTTGTTTGTGAGCACAGTAGGTGCTAGGAGATAAGAGATATCTTATTATGGCAAAGAGCGAGACGCTCAGCCAGTATTCATATAACTAGGTTATAGGATAACCTTTCGTTAAGTGTCTTGCTCATGGACACTACGACACGCTGCTCAGGAGGAGCGGGAATCGAACCGGTCACCTCCGGATTACCACCAGATGACTGCTCTACCGAGCCACTGTCTCACTAATAGTCTGTTTACTTGTCTGATAACTACATCACTGCACAACTCATAAATGTTCAGACAAGCGTATTAGTGATACTCTGTATAGCCTACCCAATTCAACGTTTTAGCTGCATTTTCTCTCAAACTAATTTGGTTGCGGATGATCCGATTTGGTAAAGACTTTTGCAATCTTGGGGCAGAAGCGGGTTAATTGCGTGACAAAACCACATTTGCACTATATCTAATTGAAAATCCCACTGGAATCAAAAGAAACATCTATTATACAGGACCTATTCCACGAAGAGGGTCTGTATGATTTCAACTCCAAATTAATGGATATCAGCTACAACAATAGATTGCAGAATGTCCCCATGACATTTGTACAATAGCTTAGAGCGTTGTAATATACACAAATCTGTTTTTATATAGACATTATTAAAAACAAAATGAAAAAAACAAGCACATCATTTGTGATTAGCTGTGCCTGCGACTGTCCATTGTGCAGGTGGTCTCAAAGTAGCATTGAGCTTAATAGAATTGTAAGAGCATCTCAACAGCGTAACACTCTGAGGAGTCCAATGAAGCTTCCCACACGTCTTTAGGACAAGCGGTTAACAAGTTGTGAAAGAGGCATGGTTAAATGGTGGGTTTGTAGAAACAGTTGTTTGTACCACCTTTAAAACCAATTGAGTGTATTATTATTTAAGGGGTAAACACAAAATCACCCTCCTAAGTAAAGGCGGCAGTATTCTGAAAACGAAGGCAAACTTGGATTCAACAAAGTGACCTTTCTCAAAGCCCGTCCCGCTACTGTTGGTTCCCTCGGACAAAGATCAAGAAAAGGGAGATATGTCAGTTGCAGCTTTGTGCCAATCGTAGACGATCTCACATTGGTAGCCGGTGCGCAGGGAATCCCGGTTACTTTGGCCAGCAAGCCAGTGCACACTGAAGTCGATGCACCACTTTTCTTTCTCTAACTCATTTTGTTCTTAAGAACCTACCAAAGTTAGTTTCTGCAGAAAGCAATTGTCATCTTAACGTGTCTGTTCCTTTAAGAAGTGTGTTTTGACGTCTCCCTTGAGCCCTGGGTTGTTCAGCTGCACCTGCCCTCAACACACTCTAGAAATCACTGACTAAAAGTGCCTGAACCTCACGTCAAACACACATGAATGATGCAAAAGTGAAACACGGCGTAGCAAAAGTGAAACACACACATACATACACACATTCAATTCATTATGAATTGAAAATGGCGGACCCTGATGTAAACAAGACAAAAGTCTTTCTCTGGTCTGCATCCCCTTAACAATTGTGTGTATTGAGCTGTACTGTACTGTACCCATTCTGCAATCTGTTCATTAAAATGTTCAATCAATCAATCGATCACACACTTGACCTCCTTGGCAAATGTCAGCCTCCTGGGGTGAAAAACCATGGCCGCTAGAGGGTGGGGACACTTTTGTGGACCAACCGACTAACAGAGCAAGCTGTAGAGCTGCTGGTCGCAACAAAAGTGTCCCCACCCTCTAAGTTTTCTCTAAGTTTGTTTGAAAACCTGTAGGAGCAGTGGTGAGAGAACAAATACAAACTGCTACACTCTACACTTTTGAACATTCTTCTATTCATTAAAGAAATAAATAAAAAAGCAAGGGAAAGAGCACTTGCTGTGTCAAAAGTTACGTTCCCACAATTGAATTACAGCTATATATTAATAATAATAATAATAATAATAATAATAATAATAATAATAATAATAATAATAATAATAATAATAATAATAATAATAATAATAATAATAATAATAATAATAATAATAATAATAATAATAATAATAATAATAATAATAATAATAATAATAATAATAATAATAATAATAATAATAATAATAATAATAATAATAATAATAATAATAATAATAATAATAATAATAATAATAATAATAATAATAATAATAATAATAATAATAATAATAATAATAATAATAATAATAATAATAATAATAATAATAATAATAATAATAATAATAATAATAATAATAATAATAATAATAATAATAATAATAATAATAATAATAATAATAATAATAATAATAATAATAATAATAATAATAATAATAATAATAATAATAATAATAATAATAATAATAATAATAATAATAATAATAATAATAATAATAATAATAATAATAATAATAATAATAATAATAATAATAATAATAATAATAATAATAATAATAATAATAATAATAATAATAATAATAATAATAATAATAATAATAATAATAATAATAATAATAATAATAATAATAATAATTAATTATTATTAATAATTAATTCTCGTTCACTAGGATCCCAAAGTGCTACTTTAGGATCCCAAAGTGCTATATTATTGATACACAAGTGAGGAATAGTGTGCAGAATCATCAGATATTCTTAGCATGTAAACCTTTAAAACAACATTGCATAACTAATCAAAAACTGTTTCCCTCTGTTGCATAAGGCACACACATTGTGAGGTTTCTGTCCTTGCGCTCTCACTCGTTCTGTTCCTTTAACCACCCTCGCTTTGTTTTCATCCATTTTCTGTCAATTGGTTCTATCCCCTCGTTCACACGTTTCTCCCCGTTGACGTCATCAGAGACGTCGCTGATTGGTTCTCTCACTTCCCCACGCTTTTCAATCACATTCCCCAGCTGTCACTGCTTTCTCCCCGTTGACGTCATCAGAGACGTCGCTGATTGGTTCTCTCACTTCTCCACGCTTTTCAATCAATCGATCCCTCATTATTTATACCCCGTTTTTCCCCACCCTAAGTTGTTGGATCGTCTTGTTTTGTCGCCTTGATTTGTCTCTGGATATTTTTCCCCGTTGCTGTTGCTGCTGCTTTTTTCTCTGTGCTGTTCTCCAGGAATTCCTAGAAGCCTTCGCTTGGATACCTGCTCCCGTGGCGCGCGCTCGCCTCCACTGTTGATCCAGTTCCAATTACGCATCTCGTCTGGGTGAGTTATCTTTTTGACTGTTCTTGACCTATTCCATTTTTCGTGTGTAAATTTACACTGAAGACTACCACCTTTTTGTCAAACAGTCACTCACCCAGCCATTATCTATTTTTGCTATTTCCTTTATGGAATAATATTTTGGGATTTACCATCTCCCTCTGTGTGCTTGCTCACACCGAAGATATTATTTCACAATTGGACTGTGTGTTTACATGAAGAGATTCACTGTGTGTTTGCTCACACCGAGGATATTATTTCACAATTGGACTGTGTATTTACATGAAGATTTTCACTGTGTGTTTACATGAAGATATTCACTGTGTATTTACATGAAGATATTCACTGGGACTGTGTTTGGATTTAGCTCTCTGTGTTGTTAACACGAAGAGTTTCACTTGGGCTGTTTTTGGAATTGTGCTCTCTGTGTTGTTAACACGAAGAGATTCACTTGGGCTGTGTTTGGAACTGTGCTCACTGTGTTGTTTAACACGAAGAATTGTACACCCTGTTCTCCTGCTCGTTTAAGACTGCTCTGTCACTGACTCGTTCCCTCTCTCCCTCTCTCGGTCTCGCAACAACATCTGAGAACCCACCGAGAGGATTCTGCAGAGCGGTTCAGAAGTCAACACCTGCTTCCCAAGACAACCCTCACGGGAGAAGCTGCAGAGCAGCAGAACTTTGCCCCTTGATCATTGTACCTGTCTTGTTTGACTTGCTTTCCCTGTTTCTCTTATTCCTAGTACCAAATAAACAAGCCCTCGTATTTGGCAACTCTGAATCCTACTCTCTTGTGTCGTTGCGTTTGGGGTCGGTGTCAAACCATAACACACATTTTCCTCCGAGCGCACGTCTTTCAACTATACATGCAGTGTATTCACTTGTAGCTATCAGCAGCCTTTTCATCCTCTTATTCAGGAGCGTGTTGTACTCTAGTCCAAGGCATCGCTGGTACTTTCAGGGAATAGCAGACTGTCCCTGTATGTCCAAGTCCGCTAACTACAGTATGTTAAGACAATCCACTGCCAGACAGTCCACTACTAACCCAGATTGCCCCCTGGCTAAGCCCTCCACCAATAGGAGGGAGCTCTGTGTTTGGAATTGCCCAGAGCAACTATCAAATGAAGAGCTGATATGAGTCATGGGCAGACTCTGGCAATCTCTCTCAGTTTCTCCCCCCCCCCCCCCCCCCCACACACACAAACAAACTGTTGATGTACACAAAGTGCCTCTGCCTCTATTCTGCAGGCTCTGTGCCAACAGCACTCCCTCCTCCACGTTGTCCTCCATTCAGCTACTGATGTTGTCCGGGGAGGAGGTCAAAGGTCACACCAGCAGTCTGTGTCAAGGGCCCCAACCACTACATTATTGTACCAGGCATTTACAAGTCAAGTTTAGTTCATGAGTAAAGTGGAAACATTCCATCTGACACGTAGGATGAAATACTGTAACTACACTTGGTGCTCATTTTTAGGTATAATAATAATAATAATAATACATTTTATTTATAAAGCGCTTTTCAAAACCCAAAGACGCTGACAATGAGCAAAACAAATGAACAGAGAAACAAAGAACCACAGGGAAAAAGCAACAGGATGAATATGCAGGACATACAACCACGGGTAACAAGTAACAGTTACAGAGTCCAGTAGGGGAACAGTCAGGGAAGTAAGGAAACCGAGGGGGGGGGCAAGAGAGGGAGAGAAAGTAGGGAAGGAGAGGGGAGGTGGTAGGTTGGAGGAGGGTGGTTATGGGTAGGGAAGGTTGTATGGACCACATACTGTGTAGACAAGGTAGTGCAAAACTGGGCAAAGGTGTGTGGAAGAGGGTGTTGAACGATACCCTTGTTGCTTTCCTTAAAGACTTGGCTGAACACATTGATACAAAGGCCATTGATTTACTGTCAGGCACAGCTCAGCTATTGGCCGAAATGTAGATTAGGGCCATATGTGATGTTTGTGAAAAACCGAAAAGAGCAAATGGACGAATCCCACACACATAATAACCTGCTCGTCTTTAAAAACCCATTCTGATTACAAATAATGTGTTATTCAAGAGAGATACTGTAAGGGCAATGACACCGGGCACAGAGGGAATCCGGGAGCGTGCTCCTCAACAGAACCATCCAACCCACGTTCAACATGCTTGGAGTTCTAGCCATAATGACAAAGTGTATCTGACCATCTGGGTGCCATGTCAACATAAGGCTAATCACAGGGGATCACAGGATGTACAGTATCTTGGCAGCTCAGGAGGCTAAAGCAAATACCGTCAAGTGGCGACGCTGTGGCCTCATATGTCTCTCGTTTCACTCTGTATTATCGAATAACCGTCCATGGCTTTTTCTCGTCTTGTTTCCTCATATGCTTGTATTTATATTGTTTAGCTTTGTGGCAAAGCATGCCAAAGAATTAAGAATTGCACGTTCTCATATTTCTTGTATCCAAATTCCATTCCAATTCGCTCACCCATCCTGCCCTTGGGGGCGAAGCCCACATAAGAGTAAAATATGGTCATTGATTTTTAAATAATCACCTCCCATATAAAACGTTCTCCATAATACTTCTCAATAATGGAGTGGAATGAGAATAATGTGACTGTGGTCCTTGTTAATGTGCATGCCAAGGCCCTCTGAGCATTAAGGGAGTGTTCATTTGGAAACACGTCAATCACAGGAATCAAAATGTGTTGTTAATGGAGTTCCCTGGGGACATTGAAATGTGTATAAAATGGTTAACAATGAAATTTGACAGATTTATTTTATTTATCTTCCATGAGGTGAAGTGTGTTGGCTATGACTTTCAGAGTACCATGGAGTCCCCTGCAGTCATGGTTGTCATCAATTAAACATACAACCTCTCAAAGAAGCTCCAGGTTGACAGCACAACAGAATGATCTCTGGCCTCTGAGAACAGACCTGAGAAGGCTGATGTGCAACATGTTATTTAACAATTTATGTATATAGAATAATACATGACAATAGACAATAGTTTTCTTTTAGGTCGTACTTTAATTTGTATATTGTATATGTATATTTTGTATAGTGTTTGGACTTTATTCCTTTTCCTTTTTTTTACTGTATGAAGCACATCTCAGGGGGCTCATACATAACCAAGCATTTCACTGTAATGTACATGTACTTTATACGTGACAAATAAAACAACATTTGAAACTTGAACTTAAGTCTCTAATAAATAATATCTTATTATAAAGTTATATTTTATAATAAAGAGGTCAGTCTGACTGTTTGTGTCTGGTGAACCTGTATCTTATCTTGGAAGGAAAACGCTAATATTATGGGAAATGTGCTTACGGTACCTTCTTCTCCAAAGTCAAGACAAGAAGATGGATACCAGTTTACAAATTAATGGGAGCCGATACATAGCGGCTAGCCTAGGCATTGTACATACATTTAGAAAAAAGTGAGACGCTTGTTTTTCCCAGCTCCTCAACCGTAGTAGAATTGTAAACATAATACAGAATGTTCTGTCTACACAAACTATAACTATGACTATAAACTATAACTATAACTAAATAAACTATAAACTAAACATAATAGTCTATGTGTACAAACTATACAATACAAGGTATATGTTTAAATTTTTTTAAGTAAAAGAAAACTGGATAAATTAAAAAGAAAAGGGGTTTTAAGCTAGGCTAGCTGGTCTGTATCTGATTCCATTCATTCGTGTTAACGGTAAGTGCATTTCCCATAATGTTGGCGTCTTCCTTGAATTCCATGCCATCACCATTTTATTTTTTTCCTCTAAATAACATCACTGGTGGCCATATTCAAACTAATTTACTCTCAATGCCTGTCAAACTAAATTAATGTGTTCTCTCTCCACCGTATGTATATTTCTCTCCCACCCACCCACCCCCTCCTAATGTACAGTCTCCTCCCCATCATATGTATATACTCTCTGTCAGGATCTATGGGTAACAGTACTGTATATTTGCATATCGTATATGTCACAAATGTAACAGTACTATATACCTGTATGTCATGTATGTCCCTATGCCATAAATGTCATGATGTCATATATGTTGTGTGTTACGACCCTGGCTCAAGGCACGCAACCTATGTGCAAAACGGACACCAAAACCCCGTGCTCTAACTCAAAATGCTACTATAGCAAGGAACTATTAATGTAAATGTAAACTAATGTACTAATGTAAACCCAACGGACACGGACTGGAAGAATGTGACAGCTCTCCCTCTAAGCACCGACCCTGCATGTGTGTTACTAGGGCTGGCTTTAAAGCTCCCAGCAGGTAACCAATCAGCACTAATTGGCTAATTGGCAGCCCTCACCTGCATGCCCTGTGACACAGGAGTAATCAGGCCTGCCTGCACAGTGACACAGGAGTGATCAGCTCCTGGTACATAACACCTCCCCCACCAAACTGGTTGCCCCAGAGACAACCACCACACAACAACCCATAAACAAAAACAAAAAAAACAACTGTGACCCATTAGTTGTCAGGGCCACTACCACAACAGCGATAGCGGGTCGGCCCCTGTCAAACACGACCACCAACCGTGTTGTATGCTCCCTTTCAACAGGCCCCTCCACCGATACCGATCTGTCAAAAATAGACTGCAAACCAAAATCAACCTGAGAACTGCGCTCAACAGAACAGAACACAGCACAACAAAAACCATAGATCACTGATACCACCACCGCGCCCATATCCATCCCACCTGGCACTGGCAGTTCAGGATACTGCAAACCATGAACATCCAGAGTAGGATGTACCGCCTCAGGTACAGCCCCAGCGTACCGGGAACATCGCAGTACGACAGTCACAAAAACGTCTGGAACACCATCTAAAATGGCGTCACCCAAAATAACATTGTCCTGATCAAAATCAAAATGGCTGCCACTCAACAGACCAGGTCGCGAAGGCGGCTCCTGCTCCACAGGACACAGGTAACTAGGTTGACCATCACACCTAGTGCATGGCAGAGAATCAGTGTGGACATGTGGATCAATGTCAGAATCATCAACTGACATACTGGGACCATCCCTGCCCACAAGTGAAACATTAGGGACAATAGAGCTACTGTGGGAAGGCTGGCAGCCTAAGTCAGGCTTAGTAGCCTCTCCAACTAGAACGGTGTCACATGAAACAACAGCACCTCTCATAGCATCCTTCCCACACTCATCCTCCAATTCGTTCGTGGCCTCAGCCACCGTACAGGCTGGGAAGACCTTGAGACACTGCGCTGCCATATCATCTCCTGTCACATGCTTCTCCGGCACGCATGTCAACTCTGGTTTCATCACCGGGCCTAACACAAAGCCACAATCAAGAGAATCATTATGCAGAGGTACATCCACAGTGTGCTTTCCAAAATTCTCAACAGGTACACATTTTAATTCAACAAAGAATGTGTCACTAAGTGTAATGTCCCAAGTCGAAGTATCAACAACATCACTTTTGTCCTTTGACATTTCTCGTGCCACAGCACACACAGGGAACACTCCTGGATGTTTCTGTGCCAGCTCATTAGGGACCTCAGAAACCACAGGAATGGGAGTTACAACCGGAGTAGCCAACACTTTGTCACCAGCCAAACCATTCCCTAGAATGAAGGAGACCCCCTTTATGGGAATGTGAGAACATACCCCCACAACAACATTGCCTGATACTAAGGGAGAATTGAGCGTGACCTCATGCAAAGGTGCATCCACAAATCCACTCCCAAAGCCCCGAACAACGACACCGGAATGCAAAGAAGAGTTTTCTGAAAACGGCAAAACCCCCTCCAGAATGAGGGACTGAAAAGCACCGGTATCTCTCCAAATTGTTATAGCCTGTTTGGACTCTAGTGCATTAGTCAGAGAAACAAACCCATCCATCATAAACCTTGAGGAACCCTCCCCATCAACATGGACCCCCTGCAATTTGCATACCGCCCCAACAGGTCCACGGAGGACGCCATAGCCCATGTGCTGCACACAGCAGCATCACACCTGGACAAGAGGCAGGGGAACTATGTGAGAATGCTATTCATCGACTACAGCTCGGCATTCAATACCATAGTCCCCTCCATACTCATAGCCAAGCTCAGGGACCTGGGCTTGAACTATGACCTCTGCCAGTGGGTCTTGGACTTCCTGACTGGCAGACCCCAGGTGGTGAGAGCAGGCAACTGCACCTCCTCATCCATCACCCTCAACATAGGGGCCCCCCAGGGCTGTGTTCTGAGTCCCCTCCTCTACTCCCTGTACACACACGACTGTGTGGCTCAGCGGAGTAGCAATACAATCATCAAATTTGCTGACGACACAGTGGTGGTGGGCCTGATCTCTGCCAACGACGAGAGGGCCTACCTGGAAGAGGTCAAGGTCCTGGCGGGATGGTGCCAGGAAAACAGCCTCTCCCTGAACGTCAGCAAAACAAAGGAGATGATTGTGGACTTCAGGAGGTCGGGGGTCAAGGACTACAGCCCCCTCAGCATCGACGGGGCACCGGTTGAGAGAGTCAACAGCTTTAAGTACCTCGGAGCCTACATATCCGAGGATTTGACATGGACCACACACATTGACAGTGTTGTGAAGAAGGCACGACAACGCCTCTACTTCCTCAGGCGCCTAAGGAAGTTCCAAGTCAGTCAGAAGATCCTTAAGAACTTCTACTCATGTACAATAGAGAGCATCTTGACCGGCAACATCACCTCCTGGTTTGGGAATAGCACTGCACAAGACCGAAGCAGACTACAAAGAGTGACACGTTCAGCCGAACGCACAATTGGAGGGGGGCTCCCCACCCTCCAGAACATTTACAACAAGTGTTGCAAGGGCAAGGCGAAGAGAATCATTAAAGACTCCAGTCACCCGAACAACTGCCTCTTTGAACTGCTGCGGTCAGGCAAGCGATACCGGAGTCTCAAGGCGAGCACAGAAAGACTCAGAAGAAGCTTCTATCCCCAGGCCATCAGGCTGCTAAACGAACAATGAATGAACACTACACAACAACAACCACCAAACGCACATAGCACACACATCCACACGCACACACTCACTTTAAACAAACACACTGTAGCACCCACTCCACACACTTTATAGCACACACCCACTTTAAACAAACACACTGTAGCACCCACTCCCCACACTTTATATTTATTGATGAAGGATTGCACTACAACTCGTACACCTTACTGTAAATTGTACCTAAATTGTACCTCATCCCATTTCTGCTTTGCACTATATAGTACTGTACATTAGTACACTGCATAGTATTGTATATTATATGGTAACTCAGAACATTGTACATATGTCTATACCGAACACTGTGACCTCATTTTCTTCTTCTAAAATTACATGCTATACTATGTTATTTGATACTATCTTGTCTAGCACAGTCTCTGGAGCGTAACAGTAAGAAGCATTTTGTATGAAAGTATTCTGTACTTCTGTATGACAACTATTAAAGAAACTTGAAACTTGAGCTCTTTGTCCACACTTTTGATACTTCCCCCATCACCATCTAACGTTGGCATAGGCATTCTGCATATGGTTTCTACCAGAGCCACGGTTCTGACATTTTTCTGCTCAAGCACCGGGCACCCAGCAACGATATGACCAGGTTCTTTACAGTAGAAACAGATAATCCCTTCTGGGAATGCACCAGCAGAACCACCCCGCCTAGGAGGTGAAGTTAACTGACCAGCAGACACAGGTTTTGGGAAACGGCCCCCCTGAACAGGACGCCTATCCCCGGACTCAACACGGTAGTCCTCCAAAAACACGGACTTGTGTGTCAACACAAACTCATCAGCGAAGACAGCGGCGTCGCCTATCTTCGATACCTTACGCTCATTTAGATGTGTGGAAACGGTATCAGGAACACATCTTTTAAACTCCTCTAGGAGAATCAACTGCCTAAGCTGCTCTCTTGACTCTGCCTTCTGAGAAGTGCACCACCTGTCAAACAGGTTCTCCTTCTCCCTTCCAAATTCAACATAAGACTGCCCCTCCGACCTGCGATAACCTCTAAAACGCTGACGATAGGCCTCGGGGACCAACTCATAAGCCCTCAATATGGAAGCTTTAACAAGCTCATAATCAGCGCTTTGTTCAAGGGACAGAGCAGTGTAGGCTTCTTGTGCCCCACCAACTAAAACACATTGCAGCAGCAGTGTCCAGGCGGTATCAGGCCACTTCAATGTGGTTGCCACCCGTTCAAAAAGGGAAAAATATCTTTCCACGTCTTTCTCAAAAAATGGAGGCACCATCCTAATATTCCTGCCTACATCAAAACCGGAACGTGACTCTGGATGCAGAGCACCCGCCTGCAAGGCAGCATGCTTATATTCAAGCTCCTTCTGTGCACGCTCGTGCTCCAGCAACATTTGTTTCTCCTTAAACTCACGCTCCTCACGCTTAAACTCACGCTCCTCACGCTCACGCTCATGCTCACGCTCCTCTTTCCTCTCTCTCTCCTTAAACTCACGCTCCTCTCTCCTCTCCTCACGCTCTCGCTCTAGCTGCCTTTCCTTAAACTCCAACTCCCTAATCCTCCACTCACCCTCTACACCAGGTAATAGCGGAGACGCGCCAGACGATGGAGGCTCCTCCACCCTCTCCTCAAGCACCTGCTCTCTAATGAGTAACACCCTTAAAGCACTCAAGGCAGTCGGCTTCAAACGTTTCTCACCTGCAGTAAGCTCTACCCTGTAGTGTACAGCAAGTTCTAGAAGTTGTTCTTTGCAAAACTTCTCCAACATGTCATGAGACGGGCGATCAACAAAGTCCTTGATGGAAGCCATCGTCACTGTACCAGCCACCACAAGCTACACACTCTACCTCACAGTCACGAAGAACCACTAACGAACCACGAAGAACCACTAAAGACCCACTGAAGACCCTACTGAAGAATGCTAAATGCCAATAATAACAACCAGAAGGGAATGCGGTGGAAATGTGAGCTCTACGGAGCGCACCTTTCTAGGTCGCAAAAAAAAATTTAAATAAAACACACCCACCCTAAATAGACGTGTCATACACGCAGGGTGTTAGGTGCTACCAGGTATGCTCACCAAACACTCAAACAAACAAAATAAATCCAACAAACAAATCCAAACAGGTGCGCCTTCTAACCTGATATGACTACATATGCTTCTACGTCTAAACTGCAGTCAAAACCGGCCCACCACATGTCTACCCTAAGAAACACTAAATCAAGCCCTACCACACTACCTGTGTTTTCTGGCCGCCCTAATCTACCTACCCTTAAACTAATGCCCTGTAGACCTAACCATCTTCAACCACACCTGCTACCAGTCAAAGATCATACTTGACCATCCACCCGTCCAGTACATGATACGGTACCAGACAAGCAGATGGTGCTAATCCCTTCCCTGACTGCCCCAGGAGTACGTGGTGCACAGGAAGCTAACCAACAACCAGAAAATAATGTCCCTATCTACATGTGGTGCCCACTAAACTATATATTTTAACAGCATAAGTAGTCACATCAAATTACAAACAAATACGGCATACTCACCTGTTTGATGAAATGGCTCAAGCCCCCACGTTACACCATATGTAACGAACACCACCCAAACCATAATACCATGACACCCTGTGTAACACAAAAAAAAAACACCAAACAAATTTCTAGGGGTAAATATCCCGGACGAGCCCCCAACTGTTACGACCCTGGCTCAAGGCACGCAACCTATGTGCAAAACCGACACCAAAACCCCGTGCTCTAACTCAAAATGCTACTATAGCAAGGAACTATTAATGTAAATGTAAACTAATGTACTAATGTAAACCCAACGGACACGGACTGGAAGAATGTGACAGCTCTCCCTCTAAGCACCGACCCTGCATGTGTGTTACTAGAGCTGGCTTTAAAGCTCCCAGCAGGTAACCAATCAGCACTAATTGGCTAATTGGCAGCCCTCACCTGCATGCCCCGTGACGCAGGAGTAATCAGGCCTGCCTGCACAGTGACACAGGAGTGATCAGCTCCTGGTACATAACATTGTGTATGTCATAAATGTCACTATGAATTGAAAATGGGGGACCCTGATGTAAACAAGACAAACGTCTTTCTCTGGTCTGCATCCCCTTAACAATTGTGTGTATTGAGCTGTACTGTATTGTACCCATTCTGCAATCTGTTAAATAAAGTTTTCATTCATTCATTCATTCATTCATTCATTCATTCATTCATTCATTCATTCATTCATTCATTGTGTGTGAGATTATGTGCAAAATAAATCAGCATTGTTTTTTGGTGAAGTGCCCCTCTGAGCACAGAATACTGACATTTTGTTTTTGTTCCTGTTGGATAAATATGCAGCCTGTTTATTCCGCCAGATTAATTAAAAAGTGAGTTCACATACAGTAGCTGACTGTCTGCCCCGTAGTGGACCTCCCCTCTGCTCTCTGTACTGTACGCCTTGTGCTTTATTAATTATAGTCCCCCGACCTCTCTCCCCGCCAAACTATGGGAACATTTCATGGGAGTTCAATAAATCACATGACATTAGGAGCAGTTCGAGATCTAACCAATTTTGCATTGATTTCACGTTTTAATAAATCTCCTCATCTTCTGTTTGACATGGGAATGAACCTGTTTTCTCTCGCTGTGCTACTCTTTCTCTCTGAGGAAGAAAAGAAAAGGAGATCTCATCACCCTCACAGAAGCATATATTATATTATTACATGTACATAAAAAAAAACAGAACAAATTGTACAACTTGGAGATAGCAAATCTAGATGTATGAAAATTATGTGTGGAGTCCCTCAAGGCTCGGTTCTGGGACCCAAACTGTTTAATCTATATATTAATGATTTGTGCTCGGTGTCAAATGTATTGAAGTGTGTACTATTTGCTGATGATACTAACATGTTCTGTACAGGGGAGGACATCCAGCAGCTTGTGACAGTCTTAACAATAGAAATGAATAAATACAAACTCTGGTTTGATATAAATAAATTATCTTTAAATCTACATAAAACAAAATGTATGGTGTTTGGAAACCAGACATTCAGTTGATAATAGATAATAATAATAGAATAGAAAGAGTATATGAAGATAAATGCCTAGGAGTGATTTTAGACCATAAACTCTGCTGGAAACCCTGTATATGTCAGGGCTAAGATGGCAAAGAGCATCTCAATTATTAGTAAGGTGAGACATGTACTCAGTCTCAATCCCAACTCATTGCACACTCTGTACTGTGCAATGATCTTGCCTTACCTGCATTACTGCACAGAGGTATGGGGTAACACATAAAACAACCATAAATACATTGACTATCCTACAAAAAAGAGCAATACGAGTAATAAACAATGCAGGATATTGGGACCACACACACACACTGTTTCTACAATCACACATTTTGAAGTTCATTAATATGGTAAACTTTAAAACTCTGCAAGTTATGTACAAAGCAAGAAATAATCAATTACCGGTAAATGTAAGAAGCAAATGTCTGGATAAAGAGGGGGGATACAACCTCAGAGGACCATTGAACTTCAAAAAACCTGTGATGAAAACCAACCTGAAAATAATGTGTATCTCCTCTTATGGAGTCACCCTGTGGAATGGGCTAGAGCAGTGGTTCCCAACCTTTTTCCCCCCAGGGACCCCCAAACATCTCTGATGAAATTCGCGGACCCCCTCCTAATAAGATACCATAAAATACTTTTTTTTTTTTCATTTTAATAACAAACTGCTTATACACAGGCATATGCATCACAATTAGACCCACTATGCTTCTTTGACTTGTGCCTTCAATCAACAAATCTCATCTTGCACCATATGCATTTCAAAATGTTTGGCCAATATTCAAATGCTGTATTCATCCTCTCAAATCAGGCCCTAATGGTGAACGGTTTGCATTTATGGAACAAATCAATGCAACAAATTAAACTAAATATGAGACAGGAAATTCCAATCAGTAGCAGAGAGAATCTGTCCTAGCTGGGTTTAATACCTTTTTTTTGTCATTTTAATAACAAACTGCTTATACACAGGCATATGCATCACAATTAGACCCACTATGCTTCTTTAACTTGTGCCTTCAATCAACAAATCTCATCTTGCACCATATGCATTTCAAAATGTTTGGCCAATATTCAAATCCTGTATTCATCCTCTCAAATCAGTCCCTAATGGTGAACGGTTTGCATTTATGGAACAAATCAATGCAACAAATTAAACTAAATATGAGACAGGAAATTCCAATCAGTAGCAGAGAGAATCTGTCCTAGCTGGGTTTAATACCTTTTTTTTGTCATTTTAATAACAAACTGCTTATACACAGGCATATGCATCATAATTAGACCCACTATGCTTCTTTGACTTGTGCCTTCAATCAACAAATCTAATCTTGCACCTTATGTATTTAAAAATGTTGGCCAATATTCAAATCCTGTATTCATCCTCTCAAATCAGGCCCTAATGGTGAACGGTTTGCATTTATGTTGAATGAAGTAAGAATCCACTGCAGTAAAAATATCCTCACCTCGAGTGGTGGTAGTAAGGTTGACTGACATGAGAATGTCCTGCTTCAGATCCTCATTTTCAATATATTGCACATAAACGATGAGCACAGCCTCGTCTGCGACAGTTGTAGTTTCATCAAGTTGTATGGCAAATGGACCCTTTCTAAGCTTTTCTGACAGCTGCTGCTCGCAATCACTTTACATCTTATCAATTCGGTATTTCACTACATTGTTCGAGAGTGGTACTGATTTTAGTTTATCCGCCACCTGTGGGCCGCACAGTTTCTAAACCATTTTGATGCAGGCTGGTTTGATGAGCTGCTCGCCAATATTGTGCGGTTTCTTTGCTTTTGCAATTAAAAGCGAACACTCAAAGGAGGCTTCGGTAGCCTTCTGTAAATCACTGCCACCCCTGCTCCACGCTACTCTAACATCAACAGGCTTGTTCGCCTTGAGAGACTGTTCTTTCCTCCGAAAAAAGTCTGGATCCTTCCCAACGGTTTCTGGGTGCTTAGACGCCTGATGTCTCTTCAGCTTGCTGGGCTTCAGGCTCGAGTTTGCCAACTTTTCTCCACAAATCACACACTCAGGTCGTTTGTCTGGTCCCTCAGTGAAGCCCATGGTGATGTAATTTTCGCGATTGCTGTAGGTCCTAACTTTTTTTGCAGATGAGCTGCCATCATCTCCTTTTCGTTTGTCACACATTTTCGCCTCTGGCGGCTGACTGCAGACAAGCCGAGAAAGTTAACTAGCGTGCTAGGCTAGCTACAGAAAGTGATACAGTCAACTGATTCGCGTTTTAGCGGCTACCCGGTAGCCTACTGTTAACATTCAAAAATCATGTCTAGATGTTTATTTATTTATCTTTATTTTTTTATTGTAGTGGAGAGACTATTCATGCTTCTGATGATAATTTTTTTTTTTTAAATTTAAAAGAAATTAAAAAAAAAAAAAAAAAAAAAAAAAAAAAAAAAGACCTCAAATCATCTGTGGTCTGGCGGACCCCCTGCGCCCCCTGGCGGACCCCCTGCGCCCCCTGGCGGACCCCCAGGGGTCCGCGGACCCCAGGTTGGGAATCACTGGGCTAGAGGATGAACAAAAATATTGTGAAAACATAAATCAATTCAAATCTAGACAAAAAATATATCTATTTTCGACAGAAGGGAAGAAGAGACCACGGTCTCTCTTTTCTTTCCTGTTTCAAAGTGTTTCTTTTTATATTATGCTCCGTGTATTCAAAATAAAGTGCACGTTATTTTGAATGAGCCAATCACGCATTCCGCCTCCTGTCAATTCTCCCTCCGTGTATCTGCTGCAATTGGGTTCCACATACCACCATGCCAACCAAACATTCCAATCGTAACAATGTATTTATGTAAATAAAAATACTAAAATGTAAACGAAACGTAAGTCTTCAGGGGTAGGGCCCGACAAGCCTAGTGCTTCTCCCTAGCCCTTTTCGGACAATTGGACAATGCTGCAATAGCAGCTGGTAAAACGTTGGCGATTTATGGAATGACCACAGTCACTTCACTATACAAGTCCCTCGTGACTGTGGATAGACATGCGGTACCTCCATTACACATGTACATACACTACATTATTACATGTACATATAATATATTATATTATTACATGTGCATACACTATATTATTACATGTACATAGTACATTATTACATGTACATATAGTATATTATTATTACATGTACATACACTACATTATTACATGTACATAGTATATTATTACATGTACATACACTACATTATTACATGTAAATATAGTATATTATTACATGTACATATATTATATTATTACATGTACGTACACTATATTATTACATGTAAATATACGGTACTTTCTTTTCACAGGGACAGTGCACATTAATCAACATTGTCGTATATGTACCAGCCTTAGTCAAAAGGCTAATCATCAACGTGTTTAAATTAGGTGTTTAAGCAGACATTAGAAATTAACTGAAGGAGGACGACTGAAAGACCAAATCACGCAGCATTATGCTACTGTTGACCGATCTTCTCAGTGTTTGCTTGGGGAAAGTACAGAGAGTCTTCACAGATTAACCGGTCTAAAAGGGGAGATGGCTCCCGGTCTGAGGCAGGGAGGATGTTGCTATACTGAATGCCACAGTGGACAATCAGAAGCCAAGTGTCTCTTGGCACCGGCATTGCCCTTCACTCTCTGGCCTTTCCACCACCCCTCCACCCACCTCCCAACCCTCAAACCCTCTGGCCTCTGTAGCCTCCCTCAAACATTGCCTGGTAGTGACACATGCACACATGCATGCGTTCTCAGAAGCACACGCGCAATTTTAATGATGCGCACAGGGCCTGAAATACAGTCCGTTTTAATCATGCTCTTTTATGAGCGTCTCTTGGGGAGATTCCTGTCCGGTGAGAATCAGAGGGAGTTCATGTTCATTTTCCTATTTGAGACTTTCTGCTCCTTCTAACAGGCAAAAATGGCCTTCATCTTTCTTTGTACAGTTAGCCTCCACTCTTCAAATCATAGTTGATTATTCAGTACAAGGCCATGCATTCTCTCTCTCTCTCTCTCTCTCTCTCTCTCTCTCTCTCTCTCTCTCTCTCTCTCTCTCTCTCTCTCTCTCTCTCTCTCTCTCTCTCTCTCTCTCTCTCTCTCTCTCTCTCTCTCTCTCTCTCTCTCTCTCTCTCTCTCTCTCTCTCTCTCTCTCTCTCTCTCTCTCTCTCTCATGCCCCCTAAGACCTAACACCTTGTAGTTGTATCGATGCAGTTACATAGTCATACTGGGGGATGATGTTTGCCCCCCCACCCATATGGGCGGTCATGCGATTGATTGGTTCCTGCTATGCCAACAGATAATCAATAATTCAGCCATGTCACCCTCTCTGTCGCCAGTGATGTGCCACGTACAGAGCCCTTCTCTTCATTACTAAAGTCTTTACCCTGTGCCATGCTCCCATAGACATAAGTTGCTGTAGCAACACAAGCTAAACATGTTCTGCAGGATATTTTCACTAATAGACTAGTGATTCCCACAGAACAGGGCGGGTGTGATTCCTTTGTCCAGTGCAACACAATGGTGGTTACCATGGAAATGGCAACCATAATTCCATGGAGGTTACAGAGCACTGACCTCAGCCCCCCCCCCCCTCCTCATATAGGAGACATATACATATCGATGAGATATGAGTACCAAGGGTAATAACATGAATACATCTTATATTAGACCCTGACGGGCTAAAGTTCCGAATCCATATTTTTGTGATGAGGTTTTTTATCATAGTAATAAATGCACAGACACACACATTAGATTCAATTAGATTAGATTCAAATGTATTGTCATAATACAGCACAAGTACAGTACAATGAAAAGAGGTTTGGTATCCAACCAGAGTGCAAATGTAACAGTAAAGTGCAACAGCAATATACAATATACAAATGAGTGTAGTGCTAATCAGATGTATGTACATAGTTGTAGCATAATAATGTAGGCTACAGTACAGGTATAATGAAAGTATGGTAGTAAGTCATACTGGCCAGCAGTGTAACTAGTAAGAGTAGGATATGTACAGATATAGATATAGTATCTAGAGATATGTAAAAGCACTATGTGCAGGTAAGTACAGACAGGTGTGGATATATATATATATTTAACAATTCTCTCAGAAGATCTCATTGTGCGTCTTGAAACAGTACTGAACACTACTGAACAGATAGACTAAACAACATAGATTGAAGCCTGCATTTCTAGACCAAGGTGCCTTGCCTACCGTTTTGCTGTGGAAAGGTGAGTGTCCACAACGGCTAGCTAGCTGTTCTACTTGAATACTGAATGTTAATATTGAATCAGACAATATTGTAGCGTTCTGTCGTACCCGTATTGTTAGGAAGAATGAGGAGAGGTTTATGTTTCTTTTGGTTATTTAATTCCACTTCAATGAGTAACATACAGGTCAATACCTCACTCGTTAGGAACACACACATCTTCCTCCTTCACGTCTATTTCACGAACACAACGTAACTTCCGGTGCCACCTCCTATCTCTCCCGGGGGGAAAACACACCCCCGGGTACAGTGACACACAAGACCCCAGATCATTACACTATCCCCCCCCCTTCTGAGCTCTCGCCCCGAGAGACACATCAACACATAGCACATTCCCAATAACATTTTCCATTTCAAGCAGAACACACTTTTTTTCTTTTTTTACACAAAGTCCTTGAAACGACCTGGCGGCAGCCTCCGCCTCTGTGGACGCGTTGTCCCTGCCCGAAGGACTGAATCGACCTGCTGCGGAACAGGAACCGTCCGGGGAGTGCCATGTCTGTCCCGCACAGGGAACACGGTCTGTGATTCTGAGGGGCCCCCCGTATGGGAAGAGGGGAAACCCCCCGCTGGTGGACCACGGTGCACTCCCCTCGAACGGCGGTTACATCCGGGCCCAGTGGTGGTCGGAACACTGTCTCTAGGTGAGGCCGCTGGGAGGGCTAGGTCTTGCAGTGGGAGGCAATCCCCTCTGTACGGGGCCAGTCTGTCTCTGTGAAGAGCAACTTTCCTCCCCCTGAGCGGCAATTGTACCCTGTATACCACCTCCCCCACCCTCTCTAGCACCCTACATGGCCCCTGCCAGTGACAGTCAAGTTTAGGGCACCGCCCCCTCTTCCTCCGAGGGCTATACACCCAGACCAGTTCCCCGGCCTGGAAATGCCTCCCCTTAGCCCGCACATCATAGTTCCTTTTTTGTCTCATGCCCGCCTTTTCCAGCTGACCCTGGGCAAAGTTGTGGGCGGACTCCATTCGATCCTGGAGTCTCCTGGCATACTCCCTCTCCGGGGGAACGGGGGGAGTGTCAGGGGGCTTGCCAAACGCCACCTCCGTCGGCGTCCGGAGCTCCCGGCCCAGCATGAGCAGTGGACTCCTGTACAGCGGATCGGTATGCCATGAGAACGAGGGGGAGGTGCGTGTCCCAGTCTCGCTGGTGCTCTGCTGTGAGAATGGCTAGCTGCTTGCCCAGAGTCCTATTGAACCTTTCCACTAACCCGTCACTTTGTGGGTGCAGAGCAGTGGTTCGGGTCTTCTTGGTGCCTAGCTGCTCGCACATGGTGGCAAAAACATGTGACTCAAAATTTCTCCCTTGATTGCTGTGGAGGGTTTCCGCTGCGCCGAACCGACTGAACATGCCCTCCACCAGCGCGTCAACCACAGTCTTGGCCTCCTGATCCGGCAACGCATATGCCTCCGGCCATTTGGTGAAATAGTCCATGGCGACCAGCACGTAGCGATTGCCATTGTCCGTGCATGGAAACGACCCCATAACATCCGCTGCCACTCTCTCCATGGGGGCTCCCACCCCCAGCTGTTGGAGTAGTGCGTGGGACTGATCAGGTGGGCCCTTGTATGCTGCGCAGAGGTCGCAGCGGCGACAGAAATCCTCTACGTCCCTTTTTATCCGTCCCCAGTAGAACCCCTGACGGAGGCGGCGGAGAGTCTTTGTGATGCCAAAGTGCCCAGCCCCCACGGTGCCATGAGAACTTTTTAACACAGTCTCACTCATTGCTTTGGGGACCACCACCCGCCACCTGTTCTCTCCCGTAGCCGGCTCCCTCCACGCTCTCTGTAGAAACCCGTCCCACACCCGCAGAGCCGCAAAGTCTGCCCACAGTCCCTTTGTAGCAGTGGTGCCCCCTGCCACCTCCCCCCAGGGTGGCTTCTGACCTGACTCTACCC
Source organism: Notolepis coatsorum (assembly GCF_963971535.1). Classification (NCBI taxonomy): domain Eukaryota; kingdom Metazoa; phylum Chordata; class Actinopteri; order Aulopiformes; family Paralepididae; genus Notolepis; species Notolepis coatsorum. Next base: position 189,148,671 of record NC_140167.1, read on the forward strand.
ATTGCAAAACAGGTTTTAAATCAGGGTCCTGATCTTGCTGCGTTCGCCACTCCGCTTCTCCGATCACCTGCAGCTCCCTGCAGACCGGCCCGTCGCCCTCGTGCTCGGGGCATATTGTTACCTCCTCCCGGAGCTCTCTCTCTCTTGCCTCCCTCTTCTCACAGTATCGACACCCCTCCGGAGCACAGGGCCGTCGGGACAGGGCGTCAGCGTTGGTGTGGCGGACGCCGGCCCTGTGCTCAACGGTGAAGTTGAAGTCTGCCAGCCTCTCCAGCCAGCGGCACACTTGCCCCTCCGGCTCTCGAAAGGACGTCAGCCACTGGAGAGCGGAGTGGTCAGTTCTGATTGTAAACGGCGGCCCACAGAGGTAGTACCTGAAGTGTTTAACTGCCTCAACGACAGCCAGAAGCTCCCGGCGGGTGACGCAGTAATTCCGCTCCGCTTTGTTGAATGTGTGGCTGAAGTAAGCCACTGCTCTTTCTCCGTCCGGCCCCACCTGAGACAGCACGGCCCCCATACCCACGTTGCTGGCATCCGTGTGCAGGACAAACGGCAGGGAGGGGTCTGGGGGTCGAAGCACAGGTGCTTCTGTTAGTCCTTTTTTTAGGAGGTCAAACGCCTGCTGACACTCAGGCGTCCAGGTGAAGTCAGCGCCTTTCTCCTTCAGTCGAAATAGGGGCTCAGCGATGCAGGAGAACCCCCTCACAAACCTCCTGTAGTATGAGGCGAGCCCCACAAAGCTCTCGAGCTGCTCTTTGTCTGCGGGGGTGGGCCACTCTTTGACCGCCTTTATCTTCCCCTCCTGTGTGCTGATGCCCTCTCCCGTCAGTTTGTGTCCCAAGAACTCCACTTCTCTCCTCATGAAGTGGCACTTGTCGGGGTGAAGTTTCAGTCCTGCCTCGGCTATCCTGACCAGGACCCGTCTCAGCGTCTGGAGGGCCGCCTGGAAGGAGCTGCCGTGGGCCACTATGTCGTCCAGGTACACCACGCACTCCTCTGGAGGAATGCCAGCCAACACGCTCTCCATTAGCCTTTCAAACGTGGCTGGGGCGTTACACAGCCCGAAGCTGAGGACACGGAATTGCCACAGCCCCCTCGGTGTGCAGAAGGCTGTCTTAAATTTAGACTCTGGGTCGAGGGGCACCTGCCAGTAGCCATCCCGTAAGTCTAGTGAGGAGAACCAGGACGACCCAGCCACTGTGTCCAGCGCCTCATCAACATGGGGCATCGGGTAAGAGTCTTTCTTTGTCACCTTGTTCAGTGGTCTGTAGTCGACACAGAATCTCATTTTGGAAGTGTTCTTCTTCTTTACCATCACCACTCCCGAAGCCCAGGGACTGGCAGAGGGCTCTATGATGCCCGCCCGCTGCATCTCATCAATCGCGCACTCTGCAGCTTCTCTGTACGCCATGGGAAGGCGGCGGGCTGGTGATCTGATAGGCCGGGCGTCCCCTGTGTCTATTTGGTGATGCACCAAGTGAGTGCAGCCAATTTCAGCATCTGTCAGTGCAAAAATGTCCTTGAACTCATTTAGCAACTGCCACAGCTCCTCTCGCTGTTCCGGCTCCAAGTGGCCACCGTTGCGTTCCCATATGCCCCTCACAACTGCTAGCCTGTCAGCCTCTTCCTCCATGTTAGGCTGCGCCAGGGGGAGGGGGCCCCCGGGTGTAAATGGGGCTGCTGATGGGGACAGGGGCGTACTGCCAGCAGGTGAAGGGAGCTGCCTGTCAGGGGCAATGGGCATGGGGGGTGAGCATTCAGCCATCGAGTGGGCAGGGGAATATCTCAGGCGGGTATTCCGGGAGCGGGAGCTACCGTGACTGTCCAGGGGGCTTGCAGAATGAAACTGTGTCTCTGCTGACCTCGGAGGAAGTGGGGGGGATATCATCTCAACAGTGGGGCCCCCAGGGAAACTCAATGTGTTCTCCCCCAGGTCCAGCAGGCATCGGGCAAACTTCAAAAAGTCTAGCCCCAATATGCAGGGGTCCTGCACCTCTGCCACCCACACCCGGAACTCCACCGACAGGCCCCCCACTGTTATGACCACCTTTCCCTTCCCCAACATGGGGGCTAGCTCACCAGTCACCGACATCTGCTCCAGCTGTGTCCCCACCGGGACCACGTCGAGCCTCATCAGCGTCGCAGTCGAACCCGTGTCCACCAGGGCCGAACACGGCGCCCCAGCCAGGGTGACGGGAACATAGCAAAAATTGCCTACATGCGTCCAGCCCACTACCATGACTGACTCAGTGTCAACGTCTGCTTCTGGGGGAGTAGAGCCCCACCCCCCCGGCTGTGCTGATTGGCTCCCTCCGCTGGAGGCAGAGCAGCATGGGACATGGCGCCAGGGATCCGCTCCGCCCCATCTACACGGACCCCCTGCCGTTTCCCTGCCTCTCCTGGCGATTGCGGCAGTCCCTGCGGAGATGCCCGGGTTGGCCACACCCCCAGCAGCGCATGGGCCCCGGTGAATGAGCCGCACCTCCTTGTGGTTGCAATGTTACGGCACGCACCAGCTCTGTCATCCGCTCCATCATTGCGCCCACCCACTCCGGCTCCCTTGGGCCGCTCTCCCTCGCAACCCTCACTGTGGGAGGGGCCTCCCTCACGCCCTCCTGTGTGGTCTCGCCCCGCAGGTCTTCTCTCTCCAGCGCCAGCTCCAAAGCCCCCTGCAGCGTGCTCGGGTGCCGCAGCTGAACCCGCTCACGCAGGTCTCGCGGCTCGATGGCGCGGACATCACTCCGGCATACTCACTCAACACCGCGGGGGGCATGTGGCCGTATGCCCGTCTCGTGAGTGTCACTGTCTCAATGTCAGTTGCCAGTGCACGAAGGGACTCACCGGGCCGTCTGTGCCGGTTACATAGCTCTGTGACCACGATGCTTTTATTGTCACATCGACCGAAACGCCTCTGCAGCGCCCCCACCACAGCTCCATAGTCTCTCAGCTCTTCCGGTCCCAGTGCACTCAAACATGCCAGGGCATCATCCGTGAGGGACAAAACGAGACGGGCAGCCTTTTTTTTTATTGTCCATCGGCCAGCCATTCAGTTCGGCTGCCAGCTCAAATTGCATAAAAAACGCCTCCAGACTGCCTTTACCCGAATATTTCAGCGCCTGGTCTGCTCTCCATCCGCCGTGTGCACCTCCACATGGTGCCACGCTCTGCATGTCATTCCTACCGGACGCCGCCGGGTGGAGTACCGGTGCCGCCGTCGCGTGGCCGTCACTCTCCCGTCCTCCGAGATTGCCAACCCCGACTTCGGCAGCGACCTGCATTCTTTCCAGGTCTGGAAGTCCACTTGACAGACCTTCATCCTCCCTCTCCTGTTTAATCTTGTGGCGTGGCTCTTCTTTTGCCGTCATTGCTAAGCTAACGTGACGTAGCTAGCCAAACAGCGGAGCTCCCCAGGGTACACAGTGCGCGTCAATCCGAGTTCACTGATCCCACTTCAGACACCAAATGTAGCGTTCTGTCGTACCCGTATTGTTAGGAAGAATGAGGAGAGGTTTATGTTTCTCCCTACCACTTCTAGGCATGTCTCCTTCCATACGGTTTTCAGGTTGTTCCAGTGCTCTTCCACTGGTTTTTGAGCTTGTTCTTGCTAGTTTCATATTAATAGTGATATTATATGTTCAAAGCTATGTGTTTCCTTGTAATAACTCACTGCCTCACATGCTGGCCTATCTTGGTTGGGTGAGCTTTGGAAGTAGGCCCAAGGTAACAGATTGCATGTTAGAGTTTATTCCAGGTACACTGATAATGAAGAGTACTTTCTGCATGTTAGTTTATTCCATATACACTGATGGTAAAGCGTACTTGATGTTTTCACAGGCAAGAGAGACGGAAAGGATGGAGCCTCTCATTATGCTTATCCTACTAGCAGGTATTTGTTTGAATGTTCATGCTTGTGTGTGTGTGTGTGTGTGTGTGTGTGTGTGTGTGTGTGTGTGTGTGTGTGTGTGTGTGTGTGTGTGTGTGTGTGTGTGTGTGTGTGTGTGTGTGTGTGTGTGTGTGTGTGTGTGTGTGTGTGTGTGTGTGTGTGTGTGTGTGTGTGTGTGTGAGAGAGAGAGAGAGAGAGAGAGAGAGAGAGAGAGAGAGAGATAATGAGTGGGTGAGAGAGAGAGAGAGAGAGAGAGAGAGAGAGAGAGAGAGAGAGAGAGAGAGAGAGAGAGAGAGAGAGAAAGAGAGTGAGTGAGAGATAACGGTAGGACTTCTACTGTACAATATAACGTTCTGACATTCTCTCCCACAGGACTAGCAGGAAGAACATCAGCTAACAACAGTACAGCGACACCCACAAATGCAACACTGACTAACTCAACAACAGTTAATACAATTATATTATTTCAAATGTACCTGAAATAAAACAAAATTCAACATTTCAACTTCCAAAGAAGCTAGTTTTCAAAGGAGTCAGCGAGGCAAATGGCACAGCAGTGGAGGCTGCTAACTTTTACCTGTCCGACAGTTTCTACAGAACACTGCATCCATACTTCATGCAAAGCAGCACACAGATAACCAGACGGTCGTAAAGTAAAAGCTAAATATGTTGACAATTTCATCTAAAATAAAACTGAAATAATTTGGATAATTCTGCACAGACCTGCACACACTGATCAATGCTAATTTTGGAAAATGTATATATATTAGGGGTGTAAAGTATCCGTACCGAACCGAACAAGTTTCAGTGTGTACCGTACTGTACCGAACGGCTGTGTAGTATACCGAACGAATACAACGGTATGTTAACCACTAACGACCGCCCACCGAGGGCTGTAAAAATGTGAAAGAATTCATCTAAAAAAGAGCAGTGCAAAGTAAACGTTATTGTTTTGAACGCAAACGATGCACGTGATCATGTGCATTTTGGAGGGATCAAACCAAACTAATAGAAATCGAATTAGATTCCTCAATGCCCCATACAGTTTATGGATCAATGCAACTGATTACTCTATTGTCTTTCAGATCAACACGGTGTACCAGAACTCCTTCCCATCAACTTATCTTCGCTCCCTTGTAACTCAATTCACGTAAGCTGGAATTTACAATATTGGCAAGTCTTAACTACTGCCCGACTCAGTTGTCATTGCTGAGTGCTGTTTTTTTTTTCTCTTTCTCCCATTACAGGAGTGGATCAGGAGTTGTGGATATGGTCCTTGTTTTCAAAAGCAATTCAGTCCCTAGCACAAGCAGTGTAGTAGCAGCCCTGACTACTGCACTCAACAACAATTCTACTTCCCTGAGCATCATAGAAGGCATCAGTGCACGTAAGTTATTTAACTTAAAGACCTCAACTTCAAACTTCCATCATCTCTGATTGAATGTCATATAATTGTGTCACATTGCCATAATGTAACCGTAACCATTTCATTGCTCATGAGATATAACACTTGGTATGTAGCCTAATCATCAGTCACCAAAAGTAGCAATTGCAATACTCTGTGTTCTACAAGGATTGCAAATATGACATGGCAGGTTTGACAATACCACGTATAGTTTAAATGATAATATCGGTATTATTCATTATTATGACATTTGCATGTTCCTGGTATCTATAGGAACAAACAGTCTGGAGAGATTGATTTATGACGTGATGTAATTTTGGGACCGTTACCGGTCTCGTCGGGCTTAAGAGGTTAAAAGCAAGACGTGGTCGCTGTTCCATTCAGAGGTCTCCGATCCTTTTGAAAACTGCAGTGACTTTCCTTTACTGAACCCTGTTTGTTTTCTAATATTTCAGAGGCGTCAGCTATATCAGGCATTCCTCCCAGACCCACAATCTTCTCAATGCTAGTTTTGCCTCTCGTGCTACTGTTTGTGACACGGACACTGACTGGCTTATAGTCAGCCCCATAGTTGGACATTGGACTTCATCTGCAGTGCACCTCTCATTTGGAAGGACTTGGCTACACCAATGAACATCAAAGGCACTAAAAAACAAATGACAAACATCTCAAAACAAGCTAGTCAGACTACTGCTTGACCTGACTCCTAGAACCCACCTCACCCCTGCCCACTTTGACAACCTAGGATGGCTTAGAGTAGACGACAGAGTACAGCAACTTGCAATGGGCCTGGTCTACAAGATACACTATGCGACCAAGGTACCCATGTACATGTCAAAATACTTCCCAAAGGTCAGTGAATACCACGATCACAACACCAGAGGGAGCTCCACAAATCATGTTAAACCCAGATTCGGCTCAAACAAGGGACTAAACACGTTTCGCAATTATGCCACATCAATGTGGAACGCCCTACCCAAAGCTGTAAAGGAATGTGAATCACTACCCACTTTCAAAAACACTCTCAAAAAACACCTACGGGAGACTGCAATTCGAAACTGGCCCCTACAAATGTCCTAACCTAGTTGTAGAGTAAATGACCAAGTATGGCTTTGTCAGTATTCCAATGTACAGTGTACAATGTGTGTGTCCCCCTACCCAACCCCCCCCCCCCCCCACCTCCAATGTACAGCCAACCCCCCACCCAACCCCACCCCACCCACCCAACCTCCTTCAATGTACAGTTTCTACGTCAAATGTATATACACTCTTTTTCTGGACACTTTTGTATCACAAACAGTACTGTATTTGCAAATCTGATATGTCATAAATGTATAGATGTAGCAGTACTGTCTATCTGTATGTCATGTATGTCATATATGTTATGATGAATTGAAAATGGGGGACCCTGATGTAAACAAGACGAAAGTCTTTCTCTGGTCTGCATCCCCTTAACAATTGTATGTATTGAGCTGTACTGTACTGTACCCATTCTGCAATCTGTTAATAAACTTTTCAATCAATCAATCAATCAATCAATCAATCAAACTGAATATAAGCTAGCACAATGAATTTTACCAACGTAGTGTTTACATGTGGTCAAATGATGTGCATGAACATGAACATATTTATTATGGCTGTCAGTTTATCGCGTTAATTAGATTAATTAATTACACAGCAAATTATCGCGTTATGAAAATTAACTCAAAATTTATTACAAAAATATATATATATATATTTAATATATATATCTCATTCATTCCATAAGAACGTAGAATACACATTTACAGATTTTTTTTTATATTGGCCATTTGCATGTTCTTGGTATCTGATTCTAGGGACATCTATCGATCTCAGGGAATGTATTCCCAGTGTCAGAAATACTGTGTCTGTTACTAGGCTTGAGTCAATTGTAATGAACCAAATGAGGATATCAATTAAATTTTTTTTTTACTGTGAATAACACTATGCTCAAATTGACCAGACCTGAAAAAACTAAGCAAATTAATAGATGGAAGATGATTAAACAGAAGGTTTTGTAGATACAGTACTGAATTCTGCCATCCGGACACATGCAATTTGAAATATGATTATAGAATATAGAATATCAGGCATAAAATTATTATGCGATTAAAATGTGATTAATTAGATTAATTAATTACAAATCCTGTAATTAATTAGCTAAATTGTTTTAATCGCCTGACGGCACTGATGTCCCTGTCGTCCGCTGTCAACAACACAATTCCTCCCATGTGTCAGGCTCCTCATTCACTTCCATTCATTTTGAGGAATATAATACTTTTGAATTATAAACAAACAATACAGCAATTTTATTCAGTGTAATATTTATGTAACATTTTATTTTGGATTTCATGGTGTTTTTTGTTTTGTTCTTGATTTATTATGATGTTTCTTCTTGACTTGTTTAAAGAAGATGTGTCCGGCCCATGGGGACATTAACGTGTGTTGGCGGGCCTTACAAATACATTTGATTTGGGGTGCCCCAGTGGCGATCGGCCACCAGATGGCGCTCTCGAACCGTTAGACAGTTGAGTGGAGCTCACCAGTACATCTCAGGGCCCCGGAAAGGAAATATGATTTCGATGACAGATTTTTGAAATATTGACATCAAAGACGAGTTACGGCGTCTTCGGCAGAATGAGCATGGCTAGGAATGACGTGTGAACTCGTCCACGGCGATCATAGTGTTAATAATACTGTGTCATTTTAAAGTAAACAGAAATTAGTTTTGAAGATACAGCCAATAGTATCTGTAGCTGAAGATATAGCAAGCAGAGCTGGCGAGGGAACACAAGTGGACAGAAATTAAAACTCTTCAACCTGAAGACCAGCTGATTCTTAAAACTTGGAACGAGCTTCCTGTGACATACCACACAATGCAGCGTGAGTATTGCCGTATTGACCATGTTTGGCTCTACATATGCATGTGGGCAGTCATTCTCGCATATGAGGAACATTAAGACCAACCTACGCTCACGTTTAACTGATGGAAGCCTCAACGCCTGCATGAAGCTCAACCTCACCATGTATGAACCAGATTACAAGGCCATCAGCAAAACCATGCAGCACCAGAAGTCGCATTAAAAGTAAGACATTTAATTTATTATACGTTAAAAATACTATATGGCTCTCAATGAAATATATTTAGAAATATTTGGCTTTTATGGCTCTCCCAGTCAGAAAGGTTCCTGACCCCTGCTTTAAGATATTCCCTTCCCTACACATGCTTTTATTAATGATGTGAGTTTTGTTTTACTATGCCTGACCTGATACCAGCTGGCACTTGTTAGTAATCACGGGCAGTATATAGAGCTGCCCATTCCTCACATTCATTGTCGTGCCATTGTATTGTATTGTTTCATTGTTATCACAGTTGTGTTCGGTCACATACTCACCTTGTCACCAGTGTTTCCCTGTGAGTCCGTTCCTCTTAGTCCATGTTTTTCCAGCTCTGCTGAGTTTATTTTCGGGTTGTACAGTTCGCTTTTGTTTAGTAACCGTTTTGTTTTGTAAACCATTGTTGCTTGCAAACTGTATATTAAACGCCCGTTCACTTCATTCCGTCGTCTCAGTCTCTTCTCTCTCTGCTCGTGTTACCTGCATTATGCTCAAATTGACCAGACCTGAAAAATCTAAGCAAATTAATAGATGGAAGATGATTAAACAGAAGCTTTTGTAGATACAGTACTGAATTCTGCCATCCGGACACATGCAATTTAAAATATGATTATAGAATATAGAATATCAGGCATAAAATGGTTATGCGATTAAAATGTAATTAATTAGATTCATTAATTACAAATCCTGTAATTAATTAGATACATTTTTTTAATCGCCTGACAGCACTAATATATATACCGTACTTTTCGGACTATAAGCCGCGGCTTTTTCCCCCATTTTTCGACCCTGCGGCTTATATAACGGTGCGGCTAATCTATGGATTTTTACAGCTAACTGGGCGCACTCCCTCAGCTCTGTGACCGTCAGATCAGACTCCTAAATCTGCTGCAGCAGTGCACGCCTTGCCCCTCCTCCGCCTCACATAACCACGTCAACAAACCATTACGGCAAGAGGAGTGCATGAGCAGCTCAGAGCTCCTCTTTCAACATAACTGAAGCATTAAACAAAATGACCCAGTCAACGAACTATTCACTTTAGTTTATTAATACATGAGGCATTGTCTAATGTTATCTAGCTGCTGATAGCTCCTGATATCATCAGTTTGGCATTCGATTTCGCAGGTGCTGGCTAGCGCTGGCTAACTGGCTCTATCGTTATGAGAGCTAACGTTGCTACCTATATGTCCCCGGCGCTACTAACTGGTTATCGTTATGAGAGCTAACGTTGCTACCCGGCGCTGCTAACTGGCTCTATCGTTATGAGAGCTAACGTTGCTACCTATATGTACCCGGCGCTGCTAACTGGCTCTATCATTATGAGAGCTAACGTTGCTACCTATATGTACCCGGCGCTGCTAACTGGCTCTATCGTTATGAGAGCTAACGTTGCTACCTATATGTACCTGGAGCTGCTAACTGGCTCTATCGTTATGAGAGCTAACATTGCTACCTATATGTACCCGGCGCTGCTAACTGGCTCTATCATTATGAGAGCTAACGTTGCTACCTATATGTACCTGGAGCTGCTAACTGGCTCTATCGTTATGAGAGCTAACGTTGCTACCTATATGTACCCGGCGCTGCTAACTGGCTCTATCGTTATGAGAGCTAACGTTGCTACCTATATGTACCCGGCGCTGCTAACTGGCTCTATCGTTATGAGAGCTAACATTGCTACCTATATGTACCCGGCGCTGCTAACTGGCTCTATCATTATGAGAGCTAACGTTGCTACCTATATGTACCCGGCGCTGCTAACTGGCTCTATCGTTATGAGAGCTAACGTTGCTACCTATATGTACCTGGAGCTGCTAACTGGCTCTATCGTTATGAGAGCTAACGTTGCTACCTATATGTACCCGGCGCTGCTAACTGGCTCTATCGTTATGAGAGCTAACATTGCTACCTATATGTACCTGGAGCTGCTAACTGGCTATCGTTATGAGAGCTAACGTTGCTACCTATATGTACCTGGAGCTGCTAACTGGCTATCGTTATGAGAGCTAACATTGCTACCCACTGTACCCGGCGCTGGCTAACTGGCTATTTATTAACAAAAATGTTAATAAATGGGAGCTTCCTCAAACAGCCATCTCTTTCCCGACAATCCCCTCTGTGCACGAACCATATGGTAATTAAACATTAAAACACCTGCGGCTTATAGTCCAGTGCGGCTTATATATGCACACATCATTCAATTTAGCTGCTGCGGCTTATATTCAGGTGCGGCTTATAGTGCGAAAAGTACGGTATATACATATATATATATATATATATATATATATATATATATATATATATATATATATATATATATATATATATATATATATATATATATATATGTGGTGAGAATAAATATATAAGGTATGTACAGCATTATCAAGTCAAGTCAAGTCAAGAGTTTTATTTGTCACGGCATACAAGCATACAGTGAAATGCGGGGGGTCATGCCCGCAGCGATGTGCAACACAAGTAATAAGACAGGAATGAGAATAGGACATTTGTGCAATAATACAATGTGCAATAATACAATGCAATAATACAAGTAATAATAATAACAGGTATATGTACATAACGTTTACAAGAGCATGGTAGGACATGCTAAGGTCCTGCGATAGTGCAATACACAGTTAGCTACGGATGACGCACTGGGTCTTATGTACACTATACTATACAATGCTATGCTATACAATCTACAGTTATACTATGTGTCCTTATGCTAGCTTGCTATATCCTTCTGTTTACTATACAAGAACCACAAATTATATCATACAGAGCTATGGGTTTTATGCAGATGTATAAGTAAGTATATAGAGGGGTTATATGCAGGCATATTCAGACAAATATGTATATATATGCGCATGTGCACGCTTGTGTGTATGCACACACACACACACAAACAAACAAACACACACACACATGCTGTGTGACCCGTCAAAATGTAATCCCCCATCCCTTTCTAAAAAGGAAAGAAAAAAACAGGGAAAGGTTATGCAATTAATGTGACACCACATGGCTATTGTGAGTGCCTGGGAGTACACTGCTGTGCCCTACTGAACCACTTTATGCCGTGCTGGAGGCCAGTGCAGCACCTGACCCGCCTGCCACGCTCACTGATGATGCTGACGACGATCACTTTGACCATCCTTGACATAATATATTATGTTATAATTCCTATTCAGACAGTGGCTATATGAGCGACTTGCTCTGTAAAACACCTACTACTACAGATCCTGGGAGGGATTTAGCGGCGTGTGTCTCTCGTGGCTGGTTCAAACCTCAGGATGACTTTTATTAGGATGAATACGAGCATGGATCCTTTTGTGTTTTCCTCGCCCCTGTTGATTAGTCCAGTTTGTCGCCGTACCTGGTTCCATTCAGGCCCGTTTATTATCGCCATCACTCTTCCCCGCACTGTAACCACGCTAGACTAGGCGTTTCATCATGTTTTGCAAGTGGACCATGCATCTCTTTTTTCCCCTCCTCTCCTCGCAAGGACTAACATGTTTCATTATTTATGCTCTTGTGGAGTGTGGATCTTGCTGGAATATAAGACTATATGGGTTGAGTGTTAAAACGGGGCCAACTTCCTGTATTCAGGAGGAAGTGCAGCCTGTGTGTGTATGTGCACGCACGCCACATTGTCATCGGAGGATCCACTTTTAGATGAATAAAACCTGTTTACAAGTCAAAGCATCCGCTCCTCTGTAGCATGGCGGCCTTAATGGAGCGCTGGGACTCGGCATAGTGCCTCTGAGATCTTCTTCTCTCCATTAGTTGGAAATTGCTTTGACTTTGACCCTACTTTCTACTTATTGAGGTAGAAAGGTTTTTACAACGCTGTGCTGTTGAATAGAAAGTATCAGAGGCTAAGTCTAAAAGGAAGTCTCGCTGTTTATCATTTCATTTCATTTCAAACCTTTATGTCGGCTCGTACGACCCTTAGGTTGCCTTCATTTACAGCGATGACAAGCGTACAAAACAAGAGTCGTTTCTCGGCAATTTCATACATATGGACGCAATGAATAAGAATAAAGAATAAAGGATCAGCTACGACAGTTACAAGTTGACACACAGTGGTCGGAGATCATATTTTTAAATGCAGCAAAATAAGGAAGAACCTTCAGCGTTAGTTGGAGCCGAGGGCATCCCAGGTGTTGGAAGCATCAAAGGAAAAGGCAGTTTTTCCTAGTTCAGATCAAACTCAAGGAACCCTAAGAACCAATAAGGGCTTTAAAAATAAACAAATACCAATGATAGTTATAGTACGCCTTTCAACCAGAGAAGGTCATCCAACCTTTTCATGAAGGGCACAGTGGTGGGCATCATATCTGTCACCAGTAATAAATCTGAGGGGAAAATGAAGCGTGGAAGCAAGAATATCCACATGGAACTTAAATGAAAATGTCTCAATGAGCCACAAGCCAAGATATTTATACTCTGTGACAAGTCAAGTCAAGTCAAGAGTTTTAATTGTCACGGCATACAGGTATACAATGAAATGCGGCTGGTCTTGCCCGCGACGATGTGCAATACAGTGGTACAACATATAATAGAATCCAATAAAAATACAGTGGTACAACATATAATAGAATCCAATAAAAAAACAACAGTGCAATAAACAGGTACATGGTGTGCCATCTCGGTATCTGTACATAGTATTTACAGAGCATATAGGACATGCTAGGTAGCTTTAGTAGTGCAATACACTGTTCCTGATGTTATACTAATTTAAGTGGCCTTTCCTCTGGCCATAAGTGTGCGTGTGTGCGGCATGAGTGTTAAAGTGGCTGCTAGTGTGTGAGCGTGCTCAGCGTGCGTGTCGTGTATGTGCTAGTGTGTGCTTGTGTGTGGATAGTTCAGTTTCTGTGTCTCTCAATGTTCATTGTTCAAGGCTCTGATGGCCTGGGGGAAGAAGCTTAGCCTAAGCCTCTCCGTCCTAGTAGCTGGGGTTCGCAGGCGTCTGCCTGACCTCAGCAGCTGGAACAGGCTGTTATTGGGGTGGTGGGGGTCTTTCATTATCCTGCAGGCTCTGGATTTGCACCTCTTGTTGTATAGAGCCTGCAGGGGAGGTAGCGCAATACCCGTGGTACGCTCGGCTGAGCGCACCACTCTCTGTAGGGCCTTCTTGTCCTGTGCCGTGCTGTTCCCATACCAGGCAGTGATGTTTCCGGTCAAGATGCTCTCTACAGCTCCTGAGTAGAAGGACTGGAGTATACTCCCATTGACTCTCTCAATGTTAGAACCACTTACGGTAGATGTATGTACTTCATCATAATCAACAGAACAGCATGGATTTACTTTTACTAGCATTGAAGACTAATTTAAGATTGATAAAAAAAAGCTTCCTGAAGGACATTAAAAGACCAATTAACTCCCTTTTGAGGACGATTTGCCCACCGGCACTTTGGCGACCTCTAGTGGCTCGGGTGTGCATATTTTTTAATAAAATATATATCGAATTAACACCCCATTTGTTGCCTGTCGATAGCCCTTTCAGGTGACAAAATCCGTTCAGCGGTTCTCGAGTTACATGCCGATATTTGAGGCTTGCGCAAAGTACACGATATTGCACAAATACTACCCCTGACTCTTGGGGCTCTAGTTCCATCTGTGAGGTTTTGTCCGCTCCCCACCCACTCGCTCCGTTCCTTTAAGGTATTTTTGTTAATCAATTGCATTTCCCGCCTCACGCTTCTTTTCTGTAAGATGCCGTGTTGATTGGTGCTCTCCCCACCACACGCTTCTGGAGCAATGATCAATTTCATCCAGCAGCTGTCACAGCTTGTCATTAGCGCCCGTGGCTTTATATACCCTGATCTCCCTAATATCGAGGTTGGATCGTTTTGAATATTCCCTGCATCTGCCTTTCTTTCCCGTCGCTGTCTGTTGCTCCCCAGGACTCTCGTGAAGTATCCCTGTTGGAGAACCTGATTCCCCGTACGAAGCTACGCCTCGTTTATCTGCCCGCTTTACGCGTTGCGCTCTGGTGAGTTTTTGGAAACAGTCCTTTTTGGATCAATCGTTTTTGTGTGTTTGTGAAACACCGAAGAGATCCCGTTTTTGTTATACTGTTCTCACCTATTTTTTGTTGTTGGATTTACACGTTGGATTACCGTATTGTTTTTTCTCTGGACACTGCTAACTGTGTGTATCACACCGAAGATCAAGTCACTTGGATATATTGTTTGGATCAGTCACCTCTCTGTTTCTATTGTGCGCTGAGCTAACTGGGATTTCTCTCTCTCTCTCTCTCCGCTTCCACCTGGAGTGTATGCTGGGGGGATCTGCAGAGCGGCTCAGACGTCACAGGCAAATTCCTCACCATCACCTTCTGGGAGAATCTGCAGAGCCGCAAACATTCTTCACATGCCAGATTCCCTGTTTGTTCTGTTCTCTACCTAATTCAATCTTGTGACTCTGTGAATAAACACGCCCTTGTTTTTGGCTAACTCTGAAACAACTCGCTCTGTGCCGTTGCGCTTGGGGTCGGTTACAAACCCTAACATTACGATCCAACACTGACGACCCCAGCCGACACAGAGAGAGCCCCTGCAGCTTGCCAGGCCTCTACTACCAGCATGGCCCCAGTCTGCTAGCTTAGCCCCGGCTGCTAGCATAGCCTCTATGTTAATGCAGCCCTTGCAGCTAGCATAGGCCCTGTAGCTAGCCATGCCCAGGCAGCTAACCCAGTCCCTCTGCTAGCCCCACTTTACGTGTAGCTTCCCCAGCTAGCATGGCCTCCACTTTGTGTGTAGCTTTCCCACGGCTAGGACTGCCCTTTCAGCTAGCTTGTGCCCAGGCAGCTAGCCCTGCCTCATCGCCTGGTCCGGCTCCCACGCCTGGCCCGGTCCAGCTTCGACGCCCGGCCTCCACGCCTGGTCCGGCTCCCTCGCCTGGCCCGGTCCAGCTTCTACGCCCGGCCCGGCCTCCACGCCTGGTCCGGCTCCCTCGCCTGGCCCAGCCGCTGGCCCGGTCCAGCTTCGACGCCCGGCCTCCACGCCTGGTCCGGCTCCCTCGCCTGGCCCGGTCCAGCTTCTATGCCCGGCCCGGCCTCCACGCCTGGTCCGGCTCCCTCGCCTGGCCCAGCCGCTACGCCCGGTCCAGCTTCTGTCCCCGTGCCCGGCCTCCGCTGTCGGGCCCCTGTCCCCGTCTCCGGCCTCCCTCGCCGGTCCTCTGTCCCCGTGCCCGGCCTCCGCTGTCGGGCCCCTGTCCCCGTCTCCGGCCTCCCTCGCCGGTCCTCTGTCCCCATGCCCGGCCTCCGCTGTCGGGCCCCTGTCCCCGTCTCCGGCCTCCCTCGCCGGTCCTCTGTCCCCGTCTCCGGTCCCCCTCTCCGGGCCTCTGTCTTTGTCCCCCTCTCCAGTGCCCCTGATCGCCGGCTTCCTTCGGTCCCGTCCGGGCAGGCCGGGGCCGAGTGGGTCGCCGGGTGGCTCCCGTGGAGGGGGGGGTACTGTGAGGTTTTGTCCGCTCCCCACCCACTCGCTCCATTCCTTTAAGGTATTTTTGTTAATCAATTGCATTTCCCGCCTCACGCTTCTTTTCTGTAAGATGCCGTGTTGATTGGTGCTCTCCCCACCACACGCTTCTGGAGCAATGATCAATTTCATCCCGTTTTGGATCAATCGTTTTTGTGTGTTTGTGAAACACCGAAGAGATTCCGTTTTTGTTATACTGTTCTCACCTATTTTTTGTTGTTGGATTTACACGTTGGATTACCGTATTGTTTTTTCTCTGGACACTGCTAACTGTGTGTATCACACCGAAGATCAAGTCACTTGGATATATTGTTTGGATCAGTCACCTCTCTGTTTCTATTGTGCGCTGAGCTAACTGGGATTTCTCTCTCTCTCTCCGCTTCCACCTGGAGTGTATGCTGGGGGGATCTGCAGAGCGGCTCAGACGTCACAGGCAAATTCCTCACCATCACCTTCTGGGAGAATCTGCAGAGCCGCAAACATTCTTCACATGCCAGATTCCCTGTTTGTTCTGTTCTCCACCTAATTCAATCTTGTGACTCTGTGAATAAACACGCCCTTGTTTTTGGCTAACTCTGAAACAACTCTCTCTGTGCCGTTGCGCTTGGGGTCGGTTACAAACCCTAACATTACGATCCAACACTGACGACCCCAGCCGACACAGAGAGAGCCCCTGCAGCTTGCCAGGCCTCTACTACCAGCATGGCCCCAGTCTGCTAGCTTAGCCCCGGCTGCTAGCATAGCCTCTATGTTAATGCAGCACTTGCAGCTAGCATAGGCCCTGTAGCTAGCCATGCCCAGGCAGCTAACCCAGTCCCTCTGCTAGCCCCACTTTATGTGTAGCTTCCCCAGCTAGCATGGCCTCCACTTTGTGTGTAGCTTTCCCACGGCTAGGACTGCCCTTTCAGCTAGCTTGTGCCCAGGCAGCTAGCCCTGCCTCATCGCCTGGTCCGGCTCCCACGCCTGGCCCGGTCCAGCTTCGACGCCCGGCCTCCACGCCTGGTCCGGCTCCCTCGCCTGGCCCGGTCCAGCTTCTACGCCCGGCCCGGCCTCCACGCCTGGTCCGGCTCCCTCGCCTGGCCCAGCCGCTGGCCCGGTCCAGCTTCGACGCCCGGCCTCCACGCCTGGTCCGGCTCCCTCGCCTGGCCCGGTCCAGCTTCTACGCCCGGCCCGACCTCCACGCCTGGTCCGGCTCCCTCGCCTGGCCCAGCCGCTACGCCCGGTCCAGCTTCTGTCCCCGTGCCCGGCCTCCGCTGTCGGGCCCCTGTCCCCGTCTCCGGCCTCCCTCGCCGGTCCTCTGTCCCTGTGCCCGGCCTCCGCTGTCGGGCCCCTGTCCCCGTCTCCGGCCTCCCTCGCCGGTCCTCTGTCCCCGTGCCCGGCCTCCGCTGTCGGGCCCCTGTCCCCGTCTCCGGCCTCTCTCGCCGGTCCTCTGTCCCCGTCTCCGGTCCCCCTCTCCGGGCCTCTGTCTTTGTCCCCCTCTCCAGTGCCCCTGATCGCCGGCTTCCTTCGGTCCCGTCCGGGCAGGCCGGGGCCGAGTGGGTCGCCGGGTGGCTCCCGTGGAGGGGGGGGTACTGTGAGGTTTTGTCCGCTCCCCACCCACTCGCTCCGTTCCTTTAAGGTATTTTTGTTAATCAATTGCATTTCCCGCCTCACGCTTCTTTTCTGTAAGATGCCGTGTTGATTGGTGCTCTCCCCACCACACGCTTCTGGAGCAATGATCAATTTCATCCCGCAGCTGTCACAGCTTGTCATTAGCGCCCCGTGGCTTTATATACCCTGATCTCCCTAATATCGAGGTTGGATCGTTTTGAATATTCCCTGCATCTGCCTTTCTTTCCCGTCGCTGTCTGTTGCTCCCCAGGACTCTCGTGAAGTATCCCTGTTGGAGAACCTGATTCCCCGTACGAAGCTACGCCTCGTTTATCTGCCCGCTTTACGCGTTGCGCTCTGGTGAGTTTTTGGAAACAGTCCTTTTTGGATCAATCGTTTTTGTGTGTTTGTGAAACACCGAAGAGATCCCGTTTTTGTTATACTGTTCTCACCTATTTTTTGTTGTTGGATTTACACGTTGGATTACGTATTGTTTTTTCTCTGGACACTGCTAATTGTGTGTATCACACCGAAGATCAAGTCACTTGGATATATTGTTTGGATCAGTCACCTCTCTGTTTCTATTGTGCGCTGAGCTAACTGGGATTTCTCTCTCTCTCTCCGCTTCCACCTGGAGTGTATGCTGGGGGGATCTGGAGAGCGGCTCAGACGTCACAGGCAAATTCCTCACCATCACCTTCTGGGAGAATCTGCAGAGCCGCAAACATTCTTCACATGCCAGATTCCCCGTTTGTTCTGTTCTCCACCTAATTCAATCTTGTGACTCTGTGAATAAACACGCCCTTGTTTTTGGCTAACTCTGAAACAACTCTCTCTGTGCCATTGCGCTTGGGGTCGGTTACAAACCCTAACACCATCAATCATTTGGCGATCTCGGAAATGATTGGACAGGGTTGTAGCCAATGAGTTTGGCTTTCCAATGATACCCCAACTGGGGATGTACGAATCAGGGATCTAGGTGAAAAACTCACGAGCGAAAACAGGAAGAAAAAAACCGCAGAATAAATTGAAGTATATGAGAAAACTGAGCTTTTCTTTTGTACAAAGTTTACCAAAATCACTCCTAAACACTCATTTCTGAACGGATCTTTATGAAATTTGGACATGTACTACACAAGACTTCAGGCTATGGACCCATGTTGTCTTTTTGTCTTTTTCACCGTGGCAGATCTCCAAACTAGAGGAAAACACCATGTGACACTGGATTGAGACAGTTTTACATTAACTGTTTAGTAATAACTGGGGCAGTTTTATAAAAAAAAAATATATAGAAAAAATCTAAATTGTCCTCTCCAATACAGCACTTAGGATCAATACATTGCAAGGCACCAAGTACATCAATATGTGAAAAGGGCTGAAAGGATAAATGACAGACCACGTGTCATGAACAATCAGTAACAGCATCAACAAAAGGGGGCCCTGTACACACTAAAAACAGATTGGTCAAATTTGACCCAATTTGGGTTATTTTTGACCCAATTCACTGGTCAAAAAGGGCCCGACAAGACAAGTGTGTGGGTTAATTTGAACCATTATTATTGGTTATTTAATTTTACCCATAACTTGGGTCAAATATCTATATCTAGGTTGTCCTCGGACGGGCCCTCCATCGGTGCTTCCAGTCATCCCGATCCTCCATGCATCTGGCTAGCTCGCCGGTGCTTTCTGTTCCCGCATCTCTCCTGAGTACGTCCACGTAGGTTAACGTGGGACGTCCTCGTGATCGATGCCCGTGTGTTGGTTCCCACAGCACAAGTTTGCTGGTTGGCATCTCTCTGGCAGTGACCTGCCAGCCTCATTCTCCTGACTGCCACTTTATCGCTCACCTTTAGCACCCCCCATACAAGTTTGCATTAGTGACATGCTCATCCCTGTTGATGTTGAGCACCACACGCATCATTCTGGTGTCACCCATCCAAGGACTTCTGCAGGGTGGGCTTCAAGGTCCAGCATTCACTGCCATACAAAAGGACAGACTCAACTGTTGCATGAAAGAAGTTGAGCTTGATTTGACGGGGGAGGTTGGATTTCCACACACTGGTCATGCCGTTCAGAGCCCTCCACGCAAGTGCCTTCCTCACTTTAAGGTCTTGCTCGGACGAGTTGACCCACGAGCCCAGGTACTTGAAATCACTGACTTCCTTTAGAGCAGAGCCTCCTGTTGTCCTTAGAGGTGGATGATCCGGGAGGATGTTATACATTACGACCTCGGTTTTCTTGGCATTTAGCCTAAGGCCAACCTTGGCGCACTCCGTCTCCACTCTGCACAGGAGTTCCTGTGCCTGCTCCACCTGGTCAGAGAGCAGGCTGATGTCGAATAAACGATAAACGAATACTAACGACCCATTTTAAGGGTAAAAATAACCCAACCTCCAAGTTGATTTGACCCCATATTGGGTTATACCAACGACCCATTTTAAGGGTCAAAATAACCCAACCTCCAAGTTGATTTGACCCCATATTGGGTTATACCAACGACCCATTTTAAGGGTCAAATTACCCAACTTCCAAGTTGATTTGACCCCATATTGGGTTATACCAACGACCCATTTTAAGGGTCAAAATAACCCAACTTCCAAGTTGATTTGACCCCATATTGGGTTATACCAACGACACATTTTAAGGGTCAAAATAACCCAACTTCTAAGTTGATTTGACCCCATATTGGGTTATACAAACGACCCATTTTAAGGGTCAAAATAACCCAACCTCCTAGTTGATTTGACCCCGTATTGGGTTATACAAACGACCCATTTTAAGGGTCAAAATAGTTGCTTTGACTGAATCTTGGGTTACATCAAAAGGGTCAAATAGACCCTATTCACAGCAGCCATCTTGTGAGCCAGATTGACAACGATTGACCAACAGATGGACACAGCAACATGATTAGTTACACATGTGTCAGTCTGGTTCACAGGATGTAGGTTTACTCTGCTGTGTCAAGATGGCTGCTGTGAAAAGGGCCTATTAACACAACTGCTATAGTTAGTACACTACATTAGGTTGGCACAGATGCTTGATTGAAAGGTATAACAGTCTAAATGTGCTGAAATCAATGAAAAGAACAGACCAAGGCGTAGAATACATTTAACTTCAAAATGTATTACACTTGTTGCATACATGTCACGGCGTGTGGACATCAAAAAGTGCTTGTGCTGCTATAGTGCCCATGAAACACATCATGTCAAACTGATTTCCTGTTTAAATAATAAATAATACATATCGGTATGGTTTTGTACTGCTTTACAGCCCTGTTGGAACACTCCCCCAGATATTGATAGATCAAAACACATATATACTAAGGCTGTCAAAGTTAACGCGGTATTAACACGCTATCGCCCGATTCTATTAACGCCACTATTTTTTTTAACTCACGATTAACTTTTAAGAATTTTTTTACTAGACTATACTCAGGTGTATTATTGATGCTCTCATTGATACTATGTTTGTTTCTGACGTGTGTGTGTGTGTGTGTGAGATATAGAGAGAGAGAGGGGGTGAGAGAGAAGGGAAGGGGCAAGAGAGAAAGAGAGCTGGGAGAGTGTGTGTGAGAGAGAGGGGGGGTGTGTGTGATTACTCAGCCCTTGTGTGGGTGAATGTAACAAGTTCCTAACGTTTTCTTTCCCCTATTATTTCATGTACACTTTATTCATTGTTTTAATGAATTTTCTTTCTTTTAAGTTATTTTGTGCATCACTCTGTTTTGAATTTGATGCAAATTTGCAATGCATGAGGGTCATCCTTTTGTGTTAAATGGCTGCATAACGAAAGCATTTGTTGACTCGCATGTTGATAAGAGAGTATTAAAACTTGGAACTTGAAAAAGATCCGTTTAAGGTAGAAAAAAAGGTAGAAAAAAAGAAAAAGATTTGATTAATTTGTGATTAATCGCGAGTTAACTATGGACAATCATGCGATTAATCGTGTTAAATATTTTAATCGATTGACAGCACTAATATATACATATAGAAATACGGGACTTAGCGTCTACCCATCTCCCTCCTCCTCCATCTCTTCCCCCACCTTCCCTCCTCCTACTTCACCTCCTCACTATGCCACCTCCTCTCCTTATACTCCTCCTCCTCCTCTCCTCCACCTTCCCTCCTGCTACTTCACCTATTCCACCTCCTCCTCATTTGTAAGTTTTGCGTTACGTACGGCTGTCCTTAAGAATGCTACATGCTTGGACTCTGGTCCCTCAATATTATATATAACGTGCTGGAGAAACTCCCATGCATGAACACACTGCCTGCGGTACTTTATGTCAAATACATAAAATGCTTTAAAACACGTATCAACTGCCCCGAGCATTGTGCTTTCAGGGTGTGCCCGACCTGCATAGATCACGAATGCCTGAGCACAACATGTGTGTGGTTCTCCCAGCACCAAAACCGAGGGAGAGGGTCTTGCCTGCTGGAGGTACTCCACCATATTTGTCCCAACCTAAAACAAGCACATAAGCAAAGAAAGAATGTTAAATACAGGTGAATCTTGGGTTGACAGCAAATCATAAGCAAGATAACAGGTTTATACCAACTATACAAGGGAGCTAAATTAAATCAAGTTTTTTTTCTCATGCCAATGGAACGTGCAATGACATTTTAGAGTGCTCAAAACAGTGGTTTTAACTCGTCTTTGTAAATGAGGGAAACCTCAATGCCTTTTCGAGTTTAAATAGAGGTTCTGTATCGTATGGCTCCGCTCGGCGTCACTACTGCACTGTACCTCGCTCGTGCACGCGCACTGAATAAAAAATTCCACAATGTACCTTTACATCCCAACATTCGTCTGACCACACCCCTATCAGCTTACCTTCATAAGCAGGTGTGTGGCCACCTACTCGCCTCCTTCTTCGCTTTCACCACAAGGAAGTGCCTTTCGGTAGATCCTCACTTGACGAGGTTGCTAGTTGAAGAAAGTTGAGACGAGTTTACATTGTGCTTATTTTTTTCTTCTCTCATAAATATTCAAGAGAAAAATACAAGTCATAATGTCTACTTCGGAGAGTCGTAGAACCACTCTTCACCAGCGGTTCTCCATTCCCGCCTCCGTCGTGCGTTCTGGTGCGGGGCTGTTGCCGCGTTCGTGGTCGGCAGCCACGCCCGGTAGGCATCCGATGGGTAGTTTGCCTCTCCGAGGAGCCAGTGCACCGGTGCCGTCGCCTCTGCGATGGCCTGGTCCTGGCTCTGGTTCCTCTGGTTCCGGGGAATCGTCCGTTGTTGAACGGCCGATTCCGTTGGTTCCGGAGGATTTGAGACGCAAACTTTTTGCGTCTGCTCGGTCCCGTTGCAAGATGGTGTCCTGCAGACGTGAACGGCCTGGGTTTGGGGAATTGCTGGAGACCAGTGAGGATGCGTCGGTCTCTAGCTGCCCAATGGAAACAGAGGATTTGTTATGGTTTGTAACCGACCCCAATCGCTAAAGGGCTAAAGGACAGGGCCAGGGCAAAGGACAGGGCAGGAACAGGGGCACTGGAGAGGGGAACAGGGAAGGGGCTAAGGCTAAAGGACAGGGCCAGGGCAAAGGACAGGGCAGGAACAGGGGCACTGGAGAGGGGAACAGGGAAGGGGCTAAGGCTAAAGGACAGGGCCAGGGCAAAGGACAGGGCAGGAACAGGGGCACTGGAGAGGGGAACAGGGACAGAGGCCCGGGGAGGCGGGCTGGAGACAGGGACAGAGAAAACAGGGTAAGGCCTTGGACAGGGCGAGGGCCAGAGCTGCTTACAGGGATGGAGTAGGAGCGCGCAGGCTAGACGTCTGGAGTGGGGCGCGTCGGCATGAAGAGCGCGCCGGCTCGGAGAGCGCGCCGGCTCGGAGAGCGCGCCGGCTCGGAGAGACGCATCCTCCCGTAGAGAATTAGAGAGCGATGCGCGTCTGGAGTAGTAGCGCGCCGGCTAGAAGTCTGGAGTGGTGCGCGTCGGCTTGGAGAGCGCGCTGGCTCGGAGAGCGCGCCGGCTCGGAGAGACGCATCCTCCCGTAGAGAATTAGAGAGCGATGCGCGTCTGGAGTAGTAGCGCGCCGGCTAGAAGTCTGGAGTGGTGCGCGTCGGCTTGAAGAGCGCGCCGGCTCGGAGAGACGCATCCTCCCGTAGAGAATTAGAGAGCGATGCGCGTCTGGAGTAGTAGCGCGCCGGCTAGAAGTCTGGAGTGGTGCGCGTCGGCTTGGTGAGCGCGCCGGCTCGGAGAGCGCGCCGGCTCGGAGAGACGCATCCTCCCGTAGAGAATTAGAGAGCGATGCGCGTCTGGAGTAGTAGCGCGCCGGCTGTAGGAGCGCATCTGCGCGGGGTCTGGAGTGGAGCGCGTCTGCTGTAGGAGCGCGTCTGCTGTAGGAGCGCGTCTGCTGTAGGAGCGCGTCTGCTGTAGGAGCGCGTCTGCGCGGGGTCTGGAGTGGAGCGCGTCTGCTGTAGGAGCGCGTCTGCGCGGGGTCTGGAGTGGAGCGCGTCTGCTGTAGGAGCGCGTCTGCGCGGGGTCTGGAGTGGAACACTGGAATACCTCCCGTAGAGAATTAGAGAGCGCAGGCTGTGTCACACTCCAGGCAAACGGCGACAGGTGGCGAAGGCTGGCACCTCGTCTCACGCCGGAGATGAACCAGCATACAGAATACAGAAACAGATACAGATAGAGAATCTCCCGTAGGAGCTTACAGATAGAGAACGACCCGACCAGGACTGGGGGGGAGATCGAGGTATTTAAAGCCCACTGGGGCGCTAATTAGAACACACATCAGGTGCAAGATGGTAATTGATACTTGACTTAGAAGTGTGTGTTCGGCAAGGACCAATCAACACAGAATCCTCACAGTACCTTAAAGGAACGGAGCGAGGCAGGGAATGCAATACATAAACAACGACAACGCGAGGGTGGGGGCTGGTGAGGTGAGGAGACAGGGAATAAAAGGTCCAGGGAACAGGAATTAAAGGTCCAGGGAAGAGGCGAACCTCACAGTACCCTAAAGGAACGGAGCGAGGCAGGGAATGCAATACATACAGGGTAGCTGCCAGGGCACTGCTAGCTACAGGGCCTATGCTAGCTGTACTGCTACATTAACATAGAGGCTGCGCTAGCTGCCGGAGCTAGGCTAGCAGACAGGGCTGGACCAGCATGAGAGAACAAGCTAGCTGGAAGGACAGTCCTAGCTGTGGGGAACTGACCTTGCTAGCTGAAGGGGCAGTCCTAGCAGTGGGGAAACTGACCTTGCTAGCTGAAGGGGCAGTCCTAGCAGCGGGGAGACTGACCTTGCTAGCTGAAGGGGCAGTCCTAGCAGTGGGGAAACTGACCTTGCTAGCTGAAGGGGCAGTCCTAGCAGTGGGGAAAACTGACCTTGCTAGCTGAAGGGGCAGTCCTAGCAGTGGGGAAACTGACCTTGCTAGCTGAAGGGGCAGTCCTAGCAGTGGGAGAAACTGACCTTGCTAGCTGAAGGGGCAGTCCTAGCAGTGGGAGAAACTGACCTTGCTAGCTGAAAGGGCAGTCCTAGCAGCGGGGAAGACTGACCTTGCTAGCTGAAGGGGCAGTCCTAGCAGTGGGAAAACTGACCTTGCTAGCTGAAGGGGCAGTCCTAGCAGTGGGAAAACTGACCTTGCTAGCTGAAAGGGCAGTCCTAGCAGCGGGGAAAGCTACACAAAAAGTGGAGGCCATGCAGAGGGACCGGGTTAGCTGCCTGGGCATGGCTAGCTACAGGGCCTATGCTAGCTGCAAGGGCTGCATTAACATAGAGGCTGTGCTAGCAGCCGGGGCTAAGCTAGCAGACTGGGGCCATGCCGGTAGTAGAGGCCTGGCAAGCTGCAGGGGAGCTAACGAGGCTAACAGGGAAGCTAACAGGGGAACTAACAAGGCTAACAGGGGAGCTAACAGGCTAACAGGGGAGCTAACAGGGAAGCTAACAGGGGAGTCAACAGGGGAACTAACAAAGGCTAACAGGGGAGCTAACAGGGGAGACTAACAGGCTAACAGGGGAGCTAACAGGGAAGCTAACAGAGGAGCTAACAAAGGCTAACAGAGGAGCTAACAGGGGAGACTAACAGGCTAACAGGGGAGCTAACAGGGAAGCCAACAGGGGAGCTAACAAAGGCTAAACTCAACATACACTGTCTGTGCTGGCTGGGGTCGTCGACTGGTCGGGTCGTACTGTTATGGTTTGTAACCGACCCCAATCGCACAACACAAGACAGGTATGAGAGTAAGCCAAGAACTGGGCATTTATTGAATACAAACAAAAAAGCGGCACTGTCCCTTTAAGGGAGAAACAAAATATACTGGAACAAGGAAAAAGGGCAATGTGCCTTTAAGAGGCGAGCAGGCTAAGGGGAAGGCTAAGGGAGAACACAAAATACTGGAAAACAAGAATTAGGGAAAATTGGCACTGTGCCTTTAAGAGGCAAGCAGGCTAAGGGGCTAAGGCTAAAGGACAGGGCCAGGGCAAAGGACAGGGCAGGAACAGGGGCACTGGAGAGGGGAACAGGGAAGGGGCTAAGGCTAAAGGACAGGGCCAGGGCAAAGGACAGGGCAGGAACAGGGGCACTGGAGAGGGGAACAGGGAAGGGGCTAAGGCTAAAGGACAGGGCCAGGGCAAAGGACAGGGCAGGAACAGGGGCACTGGAGAGGGGAACAGGGACAGAGGCCCGGGGAGGCGGGCTGGAGACAGGGACAGAGAAAACAGGGTAAGGCCTTGGACAGGGCGAGGGCCAGAGCTGCTTACAGGGATGGAGTAGGAGCGCGCAGGCTAGACGTCTGGAGTGGGGCGCGTCGGCTTGAAGAGCACGCCGGCTCGGAGAGACGCATCCTCCCGTAGAGAATTAGAGAGCGATGCGCGTCTGGAGTAGTAGCGCGCCGGCTGTAGGAGCGCGTCTGCGCGGGGTCTGGAGTGGAGCGCGTCTGCTGTAGGAGCGCGTCTGCTGTAGGAGCGCGTCTGCTGTAGGAGCGCGTCTGCTGTAGGAGCGCGTCTGCGCGGGGTCTGGAGTGGAGCGCGTCTGCTGTAGGAGCGCGTCTGCGCGGGGTCTGGAGTGGAGCGCGTCTGCTGTAGGAGCGCGTCTGCGCGGGGTCTGGAGTGGAACACTGGAATACCTCCCGTAGAGAATTAGAGAGCGCAGGCTGTGTCCCACTCCAGGCAAACGGCGACAGGTGGCGAAGGCTGGCACCTCGTCTCACGCCGGAGATGAACCAGCATACAGAATACAGAAACAGATACAGATAGAGAATCTCCCGTAGGAGCTTACAGATAGAGAACGACCCGACCAGGACTGGGGGGGAGATCGAGGTATTTAAAGCCCACTGGGGCGTTAATTAGAACACACATCAGGTGCGAGATGGTAATTGATACTTGACTTAGAAGTGTGTGTTCGGCAAGGACCAATCAACACAGAATCCTCACAGTACCTTAAAGGAACAGAGCGAGGCAGGGAATGCAATACATAAACAACGACAACGCGAGGGTGGGGGCTGGTGAGGTGAGGAGACAGGGAATAAAAGGTCCAGGGAACAGGAATTAAAGGTCCAGGGAAGAGGCGAACCTCACAGTACCCTAAAGGAACGGAGCGAGGCAGGGAATGCAATACATAAACAACGACAACGCGAGGGTGGGGGCTGGTGAGGTGAGGAGACAGGGAATAAAAGGTCCAGGGAACAGGAATTAAAGGTCCAGGGAAGAGGCAAACCTCACAGGATTGCATGGTAGAGGCGGACGGGTTCTTGTTTGAAGGCCCAGTAGAGACGAATATCCCACCCATCCAGGTAACACTGGAGGGGGGTGATATGTCTCCTTGGGGCGCCTTGTTCGAGGATGTCGGGGAAACCCGTGTTGTGAAGAAGGCACGACAACGCCTCTACTTCCTCAGGCGCCTAAGGAAGTTCCAAGTCAGTCAGAAGATCCTTAAGAACTTCTACTCATGTACAATAGAGAGCATCCTGACTGGCAACATCACCTCCTGGTTTGGGAATAGCACTGCACAAGACCGAAGCAGACTACAAAGAGTGACACGTTCAGCCGAACGCACAATTGGAGGGGGGCTCCCCACCCTCCAGAACATTTACAACAAGCGTTGTAGGGGCAAGGCTAAGAGAATCATTAAAGACTCCAGTCACCCGAACAACTGCCTCTTTGAACTGCTGCGGTCAGGCAAGCGATACCGGAGTCTCAAGGCGAGCACAGAAAGACTCAGAAGAAGCTTCTATCCCCAGGCCATCAGGCTGCTAAACGAACAATGAACACTACACAACAACAACCATCAAACGCACATAGCACACACATCCACACGCACACACTCACTTTAAACAAACACACTGTAGCACCCACTCCACACACTTTATAGCACACACTCACTTTAAACAAACACACTGTAGCACCCACTCCCCACACTTTATATTTATTGATGAAGGATTGCACTACAACTCGTACACCTTACTGTAAATTGTACCTAAATTGTACCTCATCCCATTTCTGCTTTGCACTATATAGTACTGTACATTAGTACACTGCATAGTATTGTATATTATATGGTAACTCAGTTACGTCTATTCTGCATCGAACATTGTACATATGTCTATACTGAACACTGTGACCTCATTCTCTACTTCTAAATTACATGCTATACTATGTTATTTGATACTATCTTGTCTAGCACAGTCTCTGGAGCGTAACAGTAAGAAGCATTTTGTATGAAAGTATTCTGTACTTCTGTATGACAACTATTAAAGAAACTTGAAACTTGAAACTTGAAACCCCTCGGCCTCATCGACAGGATGCCTTATTATCAGCCACATCAGACTGTGGCTCCTTAACCAGTCGAAGCCTGCTGCATGTGAGGGATGCAGGTTCGGTGGAGGAAAGTCTGCAGGGGGAACTGCGGGCTTTGTTCCCCGAGCTTATGGCGGTGGCGGCCACTGCAAACGGCTTGCCGCTGCCGCAGCCACTGCCTGCTCCTGTCCCCGATGATCTAATAGGTCATCTCTGGCAGCATCGCCCGGTGAGAGGGGTGGACGTTGTCTACCCATTTTTCCCCTCAATGGGGGCCTATGTTCGTCGGGGCCAGGTGGTGTCCCACATCATGGGCCTCACTCCCGCCTACATACCAGTTACGCGGGTGGTGGGTTTGGTTGAAGGTATGAGAGAGGGTGTGCCACGGCTTGATAGGCCGATGGCCGCTCTCCTCTGTCCGGATGTGGTGTGGGAGCCGTTATGCAAGCCGGTTCTCCAAGGAAAATCGGCTAGGCGGTTGGCCTATTGGAGTGACCAGTCGTTCATCGCGGGTACACAATCGCTGGCTGCTGCGTCTAATATCGCACAGCTGGCAAGATTTGTATCCGGGATAATGACGGGCGGCGCGGAGCGGTCGGAGGTACAACATGATCAGCTCACCCAGGCGGCAGGAGCTGTCCTGCATCTGACTCAGGTGCAGGCCATAGCCTCTGGGAAAGTGCGCGCCCTGGCAACTCTGATCCAGCACCACCTTTGGCTGGAGCAGGCCCGTGTGCCGGAGAAGAAGAGGGCTCCTCTTCTGACGGCCACCCTCTCCGATGCTGGACTGTTCGGGAAGGCCCTGCAATTGATGACCTCAACATGCAGAGAGATGGCAGAGGAGAGATCCGTGCTCCAACCCCATTTTCCACCTCCCGTCATCGCCGGTGGAGTCAGAAGGCTTCCACGCGTCGAGCTTCCTCCGCCGTGGCTGCCAATGCCTCCATCGCCACTGCTGGCCTGTCGACGAAGGCCAGGAGGAGAGACGGTGCTGCTGCTGCAGCCGGCCCATCTACGACCGGAGGAGAAGGTAGGGATCGACGAGACCAGCAACCGATTGCCTACCGTCCCTCCGGGGCTTCTCGGGGTGGAAAAGCCTGAGCGGCTCGACGCAGCAGACGCCGCTAGGCAGTGACTTTTTTCCCCATGCGGTCCCCTCTGTTTACCCCTCCCCGGCCCTCTCATATTATTTGTTGATTAAATAAAAAGTCCCCTCTAAAGGGGGACTGTATTTTTTGGTTAAACAAACTGTGTGTTTCTTCACCAAAACATATGATGAGGTTGCAAAGTGTGAATCTGCATTGGTATACATTGATGGATGAGTTACGTTCGTGTTATGAGATTAAAGCAAGGTCTGCAGCATACACTCGGTTATAGAAGGGTTTCTATCTCGGCCTGACGCTCCACATGCAGGTAGAAGCTGGTTGTATGGTCTGTTGCTTACACACAAAGTAATGTTGAACTACAACACTGTTGTGTTAGTTGCAGTAATGCTCGTATACACACGTTCCACG
The DNA here is from genome assembly GCF_963971535.1 of Notolepis coatsorum. Taxonomy (NCBI): domain Eukaryota; kingdom Metazoa; phylum Chordata; class Actinopteri; order Aulopiformes; family Paralepididae; genus Notolepis; species Notolepis coatsorum. The sequence goes on from NC_140167.1 coordinate 189,178,430, forward strand.
GCCTAGCCGTTATACTCTCTATCAGTGTTTTTCTATGTACAACATGGAATGCGGGTGTAGGATTCACACACACACACGACTTGGTTTTGTTGTAAACCCTGTTCACAGTCTGTGGGTAGCATGCATTGTATTAGCTTGCGCTATTCATTGGCATTCTACCAAAGGTTTCATATACTACAGTTGTTATTGTGTGCAGGGGGAAGCGTTTTGTGAGGGGGTGCCGAATAAACCCCTCCTTCCCACTTGATTGGTCAAATGGGTTTTCTCATCTCCTGTTGGGCCAGTCAGGGCCAAGCTGTTAAACGCCTTGGCTGGGGGGGGGGGGGGGGGGGAAAGGGTTGTCTTGACTATGCTCCTATTACAAACAGGAGTTGCGTGTGGGGTTTCCCCCCGTCATAGCATACGATACGTTGCTATGATGGTGGCTTCCGTGAGTTAGATCTTTACGTAAGATCTGTTGTGTCAAAGTGTCGGGTTAGAGCGTAGGACTTACGGGTCCGCTACGCTCGATTTTATGTGTAACTTGAGTCAGTTGGTCACGTGACTCGCAGTTGCCATGGCTTTATCATTCTACGACTCACGTGGGAAGGCTTTCTGGGGAATTTCGGTCTAAATCCTCTGTGGAAGGGGTGACTGGATGTAAAAATATAAACAGTTTTTACCCTCGGCTGTGTAGACTGGGATTCATGCTGTTGGTGCTTCCTTCTTTTTTATTAAAAAGAGTTGGAGTTTAGGAAGCACCACACCCCTCTTGTCGTTCCCCTGGGCGCCTTGGGGATTCACTGAAAGGTCTAAATAGCCTGTTCATTGATGTGGTTGTGTCCCGACGCACGTTAAGTGCTAGCTCGGGGTGTTCTGTTGAAGATCAGGCGGGTGACTAGCACGCCTTGGTTGCTTGTGGTTAAAACAGCGTTTTTATAAAGCAACTGGGATGGAGGTTTTTTCCTCTTCCGACGACCTGTATTGGTTATCGACGGATTCTCGTTCATATCTGGGGGATGATGACGGAATGGATCTGAACATATGTAGAGGGGTCTCACGCCCTTGGGGTGGGCCACCAGGCGCGGTTCGCACCGACCGTCTGGGTGGCGCCTTCTTTTCATGTTTTAAGATCAAGACACATATCTGCCCCTTCTCCTGGAGTAGGCATATCGGCGTGGTTAGGGCACGGGACTGGTTCTGGTCACGCTGGTCCAGGTCAGTTAAACCCGTTGTCCACCGGGGATGCAGATCTGCTGTTCTGGTACCCTGAGGGACTTGTGCTTTTTTCGGGGGGGAAAATGCCAGGTCGGTCCGGGTGTCGCAGGGTTAGGCGCTATGGAGACCCTTGTTGGGTACATATTGTACTCTGCACTGTCATAATGGCTTACGGCCATGCCAACCTGTACACGCCCGATCTCGTTCGATCTCGGCCGCTACGCAGGTTTGGTCCTGGTTAGTACTTGGTTGGGAGACCGCCTGGGAATACCAAGGGCGGTGTGCTTGGGGCTGGTTCTCCATTCTTTTCTCTCCTCTCTCACGCGTGGTGAGGAGGGGGCTGTTGGGGTGGTCTTGGACCTCCTCTGGTAACTCTGTGCTTCCTGTGCCGCCGGGTCCGGTCCGAAGTAATGTTTCGTCGACCCATAGGCCTGAAATAACCCTTTTTTGAAAACTGCAACACTTGTATAATGCCCGCAGGTGTGTTTTGGAGTTTTTCCTGAGGGGTTATAGGAACAACCACCGCATAGGGTAACGACAGGGTGGTTGGTTCCCTGGTGTGTTGGGGCAGAGTCACCTCCCGGGTTACCCGGTTGAGTGTGCCCCTGCACGTTCATGACGTCTGCCAATCATGTCAGCCTTCTCTGCCTCATACCCTCTGGGTTTTTTTTTTTTTAAAGGAGGCTTTGCCATGGTGATCAACAACGCCAGCATACGCCCCTTCCGCCGGGGCGGCTGTTTTCAGCTGACTCCTTTGGCGCCTGTCTCGTCCGCAGTGCTCCAGGCTCAGGTTACAGCCTGTTGCCTGGTTTCCCCGGTACGCTGCCTGCTTCCGTTGGTTAACCTCTTGAGTGCTTACGGCCATGCTGACTGCCTGTTCTGCAGAGTCAGTATGCCAGGCGGTGTGCTATTGGGGGGAAAGGGCCCGCTCTTGGAGGGGCCTTATCCGAATACGCTGGCGATGTGGGGGGCGGTGTCACTGAGTGACCGCCTGGTGGGGTATTGATGCCTGGCGTCATTGACCTCTCCGGGCCCCCGTTTTCCAGGGGATCCAGTCCCTTTGGTGGGTCTGGGTCTTCCTTCGCGCTCCGTTGCTACGGCCTTGCCACAGGGTTGGGTTTGCTCTTGACCCCGTGATTTCTGGGGGCAGTAACGAGGTTGTTCCTTCCGTTCGTTCCCGGGTGGCATGCGGGTTGTGCATGTGTGTAGTCGTGGGGTCAGGCCACGGTCTGCTCACCCTGTGCGTTGAGTTGCTTGAGTGCCTCTTCGCACGGTCGGGTCCGTCGCCCTCCCGGGAACCTCCAATAGGGGGGGTACCCTCCATTAGGGGGGGTCGGGGGGGCTTGGTCCTCCCCGATCTGATGGTTATGGGGGGCCTCAGCGGGGTACATTTGTCGGGCGATGGCTCTCGCTCGGCCTCCCTTGTGCAGTAGTGACGCCGAGCGGAGCCATACGATACAGAACGTTAGGTTATGGCTATAACCAAGTTCTGTGAGTAATGGTGACGCTCGGCGTCAGACGCTGCTGCTGCCCTTGATCTCACCTTGTGGTGAAAGCTTGGGAAGGAGGCGAGTAGGTGGCCACACCTACTGAAGCAGTAGGTAGGCTATCTGAAGCAGTTAGGCTCTCTGAAGCAGCAGATAGGCTCTCTGAAGCAGCAGATAGGCTCTCTGAAGCAGCAGATAGGCTCTCTGAAGCAGCAGATAGGCTCTCTGAAGCAGCAGATAGGCTCTCTGAAGCAGCAGTTAGGCTCTCTGAAGCAGGAGATAGGCTCTCTGAAGCAGCAGTTAGGCTCTCTGAAGCAGCAGATAGGCTCTCTGAAGCAGCAGATAGGCTCTCTGAAGCAGATAGGCTCTCTGAAGCAGCAGATAGGCTATCTGAAGCAGATAGGCTCTCTGAAGCAGCAGATAGGCTCTCTGAAGCAGCAGTTAGGCTCTCTGAAGCAGGAGATAGGCTCTCTGAAGCAGCAGTTAGGCTCTCTGAAGCAGCAGATAGGCTCTCTGAAGCAGCAGATAGGCTCTCTGAAGCAGATAGGCTCTCTGAAGCAGCAGATAGGCTATCTGAAGCAGATAGGCTCTCTGAAGCAGCAGATAGGCTCTTTGAAGCAGCAGATAGTCTCTCTGAAGCAGCAGATAGTCTCTCTGAAGCAGCAGATAGGCTCTCTGAAGCAGCAGATAGGCTCTCTGAAGCAGATAGGCTCTCTGAAGCAGCAGATAGGCTCTCTGAAGCAGATATGCTCTCTGAAGCAGCAGATAGGCTCTTTGAAGCAGCAGATAGTCTCTCTGAAGCAGCAGATAGGCTCTCTGAAGCAGCAGATAGGCTCTCTGAAGCAGCAGATAGGCTCTCTGAAGCAGCAGATAGGCTCTCTGAAGCAGCAGATAGGCTCTCTGAAGCAGCAGTTAGGCTCTCTGAAGCAGGAGATAGGCTCTCTGAAGCAGCAGTTAGGCTCTCTGAAGCAGCAGATAGGCTCTCTGAAGCAGCAGATAGGCTCTCTGAAGCAGATAGGCTCTCTGAAGCAGCAGATAGGCTATCTGAAGCAGATAGGCTCTCTGAAGCAGCAGATAGGCTCTTTGAAGCAGCAGATAGTCTCTCTGAAGCAGCAGATAGTCTCTCTGAAGCAGCAGATAGGCTCTCTGAAGCAGCAGATAGGCTCTCTGAAGCAGATAGGCTCTCTGAAGCAGCAGATAGGCTCTCTGAAGCAGATATGCTCTCTGAAGCAGCAGATAGGCTCTTTGAAGCAGCAGATAGTCTCTCTGAAGCAGCAGATAGGCTCTCTGAAGCAGCAGATAGGCTCTCTGAAGCAGCAGTTAGGCTCTCTGAAGCAGCAGTTAGGCTCTCTGAAGCAGATAGGCTCTCTGAAGCAGCAGATAGGCTCTCTGAAGCAGCAGTTAGGCTCTCTGAAGCAGCAGTTAGTCTCTCTGAAGCAGCAGATAGGCTCTCTGAAGCAGCAGATAGGCTCTCTGAAGCAGCAGTTAGGCTCTCTGAAGCAGCAGATAGGCTCTCTGAAGCAGATAGGCTCTCTGAAGCAGCAGATAGGCTCTCTGAAGCAGCAGTTAGGCTCTCTGAAGCAGCAGTTAGGCTCTCTGAAGCAGCAGTTAGGCTCTCTGAAGCAGCAGATAGGCTCTCTGAAGCAGCAGATAGGCTCTCTGAAGCAGCAGATAGGCTCTGAAGCAGCAGATAGGCTCTCTGAAGCAGCAGATAGGCTCTCTGAAGCAGCAGATAGGCTCTCTGAAGCAGCAGTTAGGCTCTCTGAAGCAGCAGTTAGGCTCTCTGAAGTGTTCTGCTTTGCCTGCCCCGCTAAGCCAATGCGAAGGATGAGGGAGGCTGTGCTTCCTGTTCTGCCCCCTTGCAAATGGGTGTAGCATTCCCTGAGGGGGAGGAGCTGCGCATTATATGTTTTTTTTGGCTTACCTTGCTTCCTCTAGAACTCCACCCCTCTTTTGCGAACTCCAAAAGCGGTACTGCTGGTTCTGGTGAGGGGAGGTACTGGTGGTTCTGGTGAGGGGAGGTACTGGTTCTGGTGAGGGGAGGTACTGCTGGTTCTGATGAGGGGAGGTACTGGTGGTTCTGGTGAGGGGAGGTACTGCTGGTTCTGGTGAGGGGAGGTACTGCTGGTTCTGGTGAGGGGAGGTACGGCTGGTTCTGGTAAAGGGAGGTGCTGGTTCTGGTGAGGGGAGGTACTGCTGGTTCTGGTGAGGGGAGGTACTGCTGGTTCTGGTGAGGGGGGTACTGGTGGTGCCTCCTCATCGATATCTTGATCTGAAAGACAAAGACAGAAAACAAAGAAAGACTTTTACAGTAATTTCAGTGCCATCCAGTGGCAGCAAACTCCAACACAGGACCAGGCTGGCAGGACCAGAGACCAGGACAAGAACAGGATGAGAACCAAGACGAAAAACAGAATAATTTGTGTGTGCATGCATGTGTGTTGAAACCCTACTGAACAATACTGCTTAGTCATGGAAACATTTTCATGGTCAAGAAAGTACTAGCTCTTCAGCATTGAAAATATTAGCAGCCTGATTTGGTACATTAGGTGGCTGGGCCAGGGCCTGGTTGTCGTTATGTTCTCCTTGCAAGTGCTTTCTGTAAGACCGAATGAAAGAAAATGTTCTGCTACAAACTCCCTCACAACATTGGATATAAGTGGATGAAGCGTTTATATTGTGTGCTACTCGTAAATGTGAAAAGAGAGACTTGGCATAACCAGGAATTAGCCTTTTGCATTTAAAGCATGTATACGCCATCTGCCTTGATATGTTAGAACTCTTAACTTAGTGATCACTTACAAATTCTCTGTAAAGTTTTGAGAACTTGAGCCGGGGGCCTATTTTGGGGATGAGGTTCCGGATTGTTTCATCATCTAAAAGTTGAAACGCCTCCTCATCGATATCTTTATCTGAAAGACAAAAGAAACAAAGAAAGACTTTTACAGTCCAGGCAGCAAACTCCAACACAGGACCAGAGACCAGGACAAGAACAGGATGAGAACCAAGATGAAGAACAGAATAATGTGTGTGCATGTGTGTTGAAACCCTATAGTGCTTAGTCATGGAAACATTTTCATGGTCAAGAAAGTAAAAATGCTCACCTTTAAAACTGTCTGTGAGCTCTGGCAATTGCCACTCAATTAATTTTTCTGTGACAAAGCTGTCCATCAAGACTGGCCTGAAACAAAACAGAAAGCAATGTGGAAATGAACACATCTGCAATTAATTAATGCCTCATGCTCAAGTACTCAGCCACGTGTGAACGATAGGCCAAGTACTAGCTGACATAGCAGCCTAGAATATTTAGCACTGAATTCAGGTGTAAAAAGCCTCACCACATGTCTGGCTTCCGCAGTCTACTGCTTAATTTAGTATAGGATGTTGTAAATTGATGCCCGAATCGCGGGACATTAGAGAGATGATGGAAAATGTAGACCTCAAAATGTCGCAAAATGGCGCTAAATCACAGTATGTAGCTAGCTAGCCAACCAGCTATGTCACCGCATTGAGAGGACAACAGCTTTATTACACACATATGGTTAATAAAGATATCAATCATATAACGTTACACAGCTATAGATAGTCTCCAGTTAATCTGGTATCATTACAACCCAAAACACAGTCAAATTAGCAATAACAGTAACGTTACTAGTACTGGCTAACTAGGCCTAGCTACTAGCCAGAACCTTTGTAATACTCATAGACTTGGTCACTTTTGGTAGCATGCTTGAACGGTAATGATTTATGTGTCGTGTCGTGTCGTGTCGTGTGGCTTATTTATTAATAGAGGTTACCACATATTTTTACAAGGTTAGAGATGAACCGATTATAGAAATGAGTAGCTAAGTTGCAACTTGCGGTGGCTAGCTAGCTAGCCACTAGCTGATGACGCGACAGACTAGCTGTGAAGAGCTAGCTAATTTAGTTCCACAACGTTCACAGTGCATGAGATATAAAGACTGTGCTAACGAAACGAGATCTTACCTTGAGTCAGTGAAGTATTTTCCGTGAAGAGGGTTTGTTGGACCGTGTTGACTGTGAACGTGAACATGACCCTCTCTGACTGACTGGAACAAAAGGCATGTACGATAGTTCCCAGTGGGGGAGGGGTGTAGCTTTGCAGATCCCGGCGGAAACACCCAGCTCTCTGACCCAACACATGGGTTATGTCTCAGAAAATGTACCCATAATTATTATAACTCACAAATTGGGTCAAAATTGGGTCAAAATTAAATCTCAATAACCCAAATAATGGTTATGCTCAGAGAATGAACCCATCATTTTAACCCAACACGATTAACCAAGAAATTGGGTTATAGAATTGACCCATCTGTTTTTAGTGTGTGTAAGGGACCAAGCAGCCAGACAAGGAGGACACAGTGGTTTTGCCAAAAAATAAGGGTTTTATTTGACCCATTTCAAAAACAGCCAAAGAATAAGGGTTTTATTTACCCATGCAAAAACATAATTTAAATATAACATAAATGGTCCAAATAATACAGCAGGACAAAACCAGACCTGAACAGAACGGAAGACCATGACAACTAAGAACTCAAAACTATATATAGGCCCTGGCCAGATACATCTAATCTAAGTGGGCTAATTGATAATTAATATTTTACTAAATAATATCTTACACTTCTAATTAATCTAACAAACAATAAACACACAACACACAATACAACTACCAAACTGCACAACTAATAATCTTAATTAATAAGGAAATACATATAAGGAAACTAAATTACAATACAATAAATCCCCCCCGGCATCTCCCGCAACATGGTTTGGTCCACCCCCCCCCCATCTGGCCATTTAGGGCCGATCAGTCACAGCTGCTCTGTTTGCCCAGAGTGGGGATGGCTGGCTGCAGAGTTGGAGAAAACAAACAATGAACAACATGCATGCACTTAACCATGTAAGTCAAATAATAAAGAATGGATATGATATCAGTACGCAAGTCTATGTGTCGTGTGTCATTATGTGAAATAGAAATTGTGTATGTGTATCATGAATGTAAACGTGTACAAACAATACGGTTAACATGTGCGGGTGCGGTGCACAGACGTATCCGTCACATCCCCTCCTCTGGAAGCCTGCTGGCACAGTGGGACAGGTAGTCAGCAGTCACATTGTCCTTGCCCGGGATGTGGAGGACACAGAATCTGTAGGGCTGCAGGTCGAGATACCAGCGAGTGATCCGGCTGTTGGAATCTCTCATCCTCTCCATCCATGTCAGCGCCTTGTGGTCAGTCTCCAGAATGAACTCGCGTCCCAGAAGATAGTACTTCAGAGAGGAAATGGCCCATTTGACTGCCAGACACTCCTTCTCGATGGTGGAGTACCTCGTCTCTCTAGGAAACAGCTTCCTACTGATGAAAACCACGGGGTGTCGGTCATCAGGCAGGCCCTGCAGAAGGACGGCCCCTACACCCCGATCTTAGGCATCAGTCTGTAGAAAGAAAGTCTTAGTGAAATCTGGGCAACACAACACAGGGTCACTCCTTAGAGCTTGCTGAAGGTCTTTAAAGGCCAAAACAGCCTCTTCTGTCCACCTCAACGGGTTGGGACAGTTCTGGCTGAGCATGTCAGTGAGGAGGGCAGCCCTGGCAGAGTAGTTGGGCACAAATCTATGGTACCAACCTGACATGCCCAAAAACGACCTCAACTGCTTCCTGGTTTGTGGCAGGGGACACTGCTGAATGGCTTAGACCTTGTGGACCTGAGGCCGGCAGACCCCATTCCCGATGACATATCCCAGGTACTCGGTCTCGACTCTGGCGAATGCACATTTGGAGGGGTTGATGATGAGGCCAGCCTCCTTGAGACACTGAAAGACTCTCTTCAGGTGTCCCATGTGATCTGTCCAGGTGTTGCTATAGACAACAATGTCATGCAGATAGGCTGAGGCAAACTCTGACAATCCACTGATGACCCCATCCATGAGCCGCTGGAAGGTGGCCGGCGCACCATGCAATCCAAAGGGCATCACTGTAAAGTGGAACAGGCCCCACTGTGTCCGGAAAGCAGTAAGCTCACGGGACTTGTGGGAAAGGGGAACCTGCCAATATCCTTTACATAGATCAATGGTAGTCAAATATTTGGCTTGACACAGACGGTCAATCAGGTCATCCATACGGGGTGTTGAGTAGGAATCAAATTTTGACACTGAATTCAAATAACGAAAGTCAATACAGAACCTGATCGATGCATCCTTCTTTGGAACAAGAACAATGGGATTGCACCACTCACTTCGGGACTGCTCGATGATGCCAAGGGACAGCATGAGGTCAATCTCCTTCTTGAGGGACTCTAGCAAGCGTTCAGGAATGCGATAACTCATGCATTTAACAGCAGCATTGTCCTTCAGCACAATCTCATGTTCTACTACCTGTGTACGGCCAGGGTTCTCCTGGACCACCGCTGGATCACATACAGCTTGTACCTGAGCCTGTCATTCTGGCGACAGATGGTGTAGATCCAGGACAGGCGAGGTAGGCTCCGGTAAGTACTTCTCTCCAGCATCATCCTCCTCTACCCTCCGGATCAGCAGCACTGGTAGACTGTCTGGTGGCTTTGGTCGGGGGACCCACTCTCTCAGTAGGTTGACATGTAGGTTCTTGGTAGAACGGCCACGACCTGGGGTGGAGATTTGGTAAGTGGTGGAACCAAGTTTCTTGATTACCTTGAAGGGCCCTTGCCATTTTGCCAGCAGCTTGCTTTCCTCAGTAGGTAGCATGACCAGCACTTCCTGGCCTGTTTCAAAGCTCCTCTCCCCGGCAGACCGATCATACAAGGTCTTTTGCCGTCGCTGGGCCACCACCATACTCTCCTGGGCCAGAGCAGACATCCTTGTCAGCTTCTCCCGCATCTGAATCACATAAGAGACAACATCACAGGGTTCGTTTACCTCCTGGTCCCTCTGCCAGACATCCTTCAGGAGTGAAAGAGGCCCCCTTACCTCATGTCCATACATCAACTCAAAAGGTGAATAGCTGGTAGAGGCCTGTGGTACTTCTCTGTAAGCAAACATCAGATATGGGAGCCACTGGTCCCAATCAGAACCAGAGTCACTGACAAACTTGCAGAGCATCTGTTTTAAGGTCTGATTGAAACGCTCGGTTAGACCATCGGTCTGTGGATGATATGGTGTTGTTCTTAAGCCTCTGATGCCCAACAGCTGGTATACATCCTTCAGGAGCTTGGACATGAAATTTGTGCCCTGGTCCATAAGTATTTCACGGGGGAACCCTACCCTGGAGAAGAACTGCACCAGACAGAATGCAACAGTCTTGGCTTTGACTGACTTGAGGGGGAACACTTCAGGATATTTTGTGGCATAATCTGTAATGACTAGTAGAAACCGGTTACCAGACTTGCTCTTTTCTAGTGGACCGACCACATCCATACCTAGTCGTTCGAATGGAGTGCCTATAACTGGTAATGGCTGGAGAGGTGCTTTGGCATAGTCCCGCTTTGCGGTCAACTGGCATTGAGGGCAGCTCCGACAGTAGGCAGCGACATCTCTACGTAGGCCAGGCCAAAAAAAAATTCTCTGTATGCGGGCAGTGGTTCTATGCTTTCCTAGGTGGCCAGCCCAGGGAATGGAATGTCCCAGATCAAGTATTACTTCCCGGGTCGCTTTTGGAACCACCATCTGCTCAGTGGACTTAGTCTGGCGATAAAGGATACCTCGCTGTAAAAAGTAGTTATCAGGGCCACTCTCAAGTCCAGCCTCAACTTTCCCTCTCCCTTTAGCCTTGGATAAACAGCCAACTAGGCTGGGGTCTGCTTGTTGCATGTCAATAATGTTGGTCGGTATTCTAAAGCCTAGGGGAAGCTCTGGGTTTGGTTCACCTTGGGGATGGACAACAGTACCTTGAAACTTCTCTCCTCTCCTTTGCTTGCAGGGTTTACCTGGTTTACCTGGTTCTGCCCCCACCTCTACATCATAGAATGGCAGCACAGCAAGTGTCTGATCAGGTTCGGTCGTCTGCTTAGCCTGAGCTCGGGTGAGCGCAGCATTGCAGGTCTGACGGGACTGCAGCAAATCAAACAGCACCGGCAAGTCGTTTCCTAATGTGACAGGAAAGGGTAGGTTATTGGAAATGCCAACAGTGAGCAGGTAAGCTTGTCCCTGTACCTTAATATACAGATCAGCAGTGGGGTATGCCTTTTCATCCCCGTGCACACAACATATGGGAACTGTTTCTGAGGTGCGCACTTGATGGAGTGGTACATACTGCTGATGAACCAGAGTTTGTGCACTACCCGTGTCAATCAACGCCCTGAGCTCCTGGCCATTGATTTCCACTGTGATCTCCCTTGTGGGCTGCTCATACTTCCACTCGGGCTCAGTCCTGTATCGTGGAGCATAGCATAACTGGGTCAGCTTGACAGGGTTTTTGGGCACATGGGCTTGGTATGCCCCTCCTGCCCACACAGATAACAAACAGGCACTTTTGGGCTGGAGTATCTGACAGTCATCGGCGGGTTTCCCCTTTGGGGAAACTTACCCACATCGGTGGATGCTTGGCGAGTGGCCTGCGGGAATGAACCCGGTCGCCACGGCTCCTTGGCTACCTTCCATGCAGCATTGGTCCACGTTGGTTATTCCGTCTGGCGGCCACAAAGATGTCAGCCAGACGAGCTGCTTCTGCTGCCGTGCCAGGGTCATGTTCCCGGATCCACACCTGTAGCTCAGGGGACAACATTCTCAGAAACTGTTCCAATATCATGGTTTCTCCAATGTCCTTCACAGTCTTGCCTTTAGGCTGGACCCATTTGTCATACAGTTCTTTTAGCCTTACATAAAGCTCTTTAGGGGTCTCGTTGGACTGCACCTCCCATGATCGAAACCTCTGTCTGTATGTTTCTGGGTGTAGTTCTGGTTGTCTGGCTTACACGTTTATTCCTCATCTGCTTAAGTCAGATGAGGAGACCAACAATTCTATCACGTATGATCCCCCTCTCCTCCTTCCAGATAGCAATCTCATTGTGCTGTACAATAACCTTAGATTATTGTAGGATTATATAGGAATATACTACAGAAGTGGTGCCGTTCCACCCGCCCTGTTGTGCCCCCCCCCTGAAGATGTGTGGTGAGGTCTATGTGGCAGGCTGCTCAGAGCCATGACCTTGCTTGTATGTTGGGGACATGCAGGAGAAGAGCCGGGGGTTGTTGCATTTCAATAAGGATAGTTGCAGTGCAGGGTTTTGCTATCTGGAAGGAGGAGAAAGGATCATACGTGATAGAATTGTTGGTCTCCTCATCTGACTTAAGCAGATGAGGAATAAACGTGTAAGCCAGACAACCAGAACTGTAGTTCAACTCAACTGATTTATTTGAGCCAGGGCCAAGAGTGAATAAAAGGTTGCCTTTCACATACAAGGATTTATCAGAAAACATTAACATGTCTGCTGTGTACAGGAATCAACAAGGTTTGCATCTCAAACCCCAACATAGGTACACACAACAGTCATTCGTTAACATAATTTGAACATACATTGACAATACTGTAAGCCCTTTTTGCATATAAGTAAGCCTGGTTTCTAAGCTAAGTTACATTCTATTCTAACCAAACATAGTGGTTCCATCCGGCTTACTTACATCAAAAACAGCTCAGTCTCTCTGGTCGGGAGGGGTGGAGCCGCAGACCTGGGTTGGGTGGTCTGGGCTCCTGAACTACCAATATGTTCGCTCTTATATACTATCATTTCTGGCCAATAATAGCACATTTGACTAATACAGTTGGTCCAATCAGGCGGCCTTCTGTGGGCGGTCCTCTGTGGCGACGTGATGGGACAGAGAGAGAGGGGGCTTATCTGTGGCCCCCGTTGGTGTGGTCCTTCGCTGAGTACAGAGGGGTTCTGCTGATGGCCCCCGTCATCCTCGGGTGGGGGTTGAGGTCGTCTTCATTCAGTGAACAGAAGGGGGTCTTGATGACCCCCCTCCTTGGTGTGGCCAAATCTCCTCTAAATGAATCTATATGGCTATAGATGTCTAATATCATCCAAGTACAGTCAGTGCTTTCTCAAACTGATACAAGACATCCTATGAAACCACACAACCTTTATTCACCAGACTGACACTCTGTCTATCTGTGATAGATATACCAGGCTTCCATAACAAGAGTGTAATACCACTTGTTCCTCTGCTATTTAAAGTGAGCCTGTTTACTGTGGGGTGTGACTTCCCCTGTGGCCTTTTATGACCGGCAACTGTCGTTCTCTCCACTCCAGTCTTCCCCCTGATCGGGGGTTTGTTTGGACTGCACTTTTGGCTAAGCCCTGTATTCATTTCTTTTATTCACACATATTAGTTATGGAATTCAAGGTCAATATTTACCACATGGGTTAATATCATACTTCTGGAGAATGGCTGTTTTGACTTGGTCATAATCAAGTGAGTCATCAGCATCCATGTTTACATAGGCACTCCTGGCCTTACCAGTGAGTAGAGGAACCAGTCGAAAGGTCCAATCTGCTTTATGCCACCTACAGGCACCTGCAATGCGCTCAAAAGTTACTAGAAAATGTTCAATATCATCTGAATCAGTAAATGTTTCCAGTCTGGGTTCCTGGGGAACTCGATACTGACCAGAGAGGCTGCCCGTGTGTTGGCTGGCTCCAAACAGTAACTCTGCCTGTGAGGAGTCACGCTGTGGTTCCACGCCTGTAGGTGAGTCCTCTGGGGGTGGTAACGTGGCTGGGAAGGTACGTGCTGTGACTTCCAACTGAAGTAGAGAGAACTTGTGCTGGATGTCTTTAACCCACTGCCCTTGCCTTGCCGCTTCTTCCTCCATTCGGGTCTCCCTGACCTGTTGCTGGCCCATAAAGGCTCGGAGGATGTTGGATAGGTCTGTTAGGGTGGGTTCTCCACTGACACCTCCAGGTGGCTCACCGGCCCCTCCAGTTGCTCCAGGTTCTTCCCCATCGTCGTTTTCCACATAGTCTTCTGGTACTTCTGGTACAGCCGACTGCTGCCCGGGGTTCCCCCTTCCCCTTCCTCGTGGCATTTTCTTCAGGGAAGCAAGGGAGAAAAAAAAATAAAAATAGTAATTCCAAAACAAAAACACCGTCCTCGGCGTGCTGATCCCACCGCTGTCACCATTTGTAAGGGACCAAGCAGACAGACATTTAGGGCCGATCAGTCACAGCTGCTCTGTTTGCCCATAGTGGGGATGGCTGGCTGCAGAGTTGGAGAAAACAAACAATGAACAACATGCATGCACTTAACCATGTAAGTCAAATAATAAAGAATGGATATGATATCAGTACGCAAGTCTATGTGTCGTGTGTCATTATGTGAAATAGAAATTGTGTATGTGTATCATGAATGTAAATGTGTACAAACAATACGGTTAACATGTGCGGGTGCGGTGCACAGACGTATCCGTCACAGTGTGTATAGTTTCTATCAAATCAAAAACCTGCCTTGGTGAAGTGCCTGTTAAAGGAGATCACACAGTCAAAACTTCAAAACTGCTCTCAAAATACACCTCTTCACTAAGGCTTTTCCCCATTAGTTAGTTTAGATTAGATTAGGTTCATTATCCCTTACCTGCCCTCATCCCCCCTTTTTTCCCTACTTCCCTAGCCCTATTTTTTGTTGTGATTGTGAAGCGACCTTGGGTTTTATGAAAGGCGCTATAGAAATGTGATCTATTATTATTATTATTATTATTTTTAACATGTGTAGGTAGGGAATTGGTGGTTTTGTTTTTGTTTGACATAACTACTTTCCAGAATCTTGCCGGGTTTGAAAAAGAGCTAGTACTTGCAACGGCCCACATGTGGGCTCTCTTGAGGATGATTTGCCCACCGGCACTTTGGCGACCTCTAGTGGATCGGGTGTGCATATTCTTTAATACAATATATATATATATCGAATTAAAGCCCCATTTATTGCCTGTCGATAGCCCTTTCAGGTGACAAAATCCGTTCAGCGGTTATCGAGTTACATGCCGATATGTGAGGCGTGCGCGAAGTACACAGTATTGCGCAAATACCACTTCCAACTCTTGGGGCTCTAGCTCCGTCAATCATTTGGCGATCTCTAAAGTTATTGGATAGGGTTGTAGCCAATGAATGTGGCTTTCCAATGATACCCCATCTGGGGATGTACGAATCAGGGATCTAGGTGAAAAGTCACAAGCGAAAACAGGAAGAGAAGAAAATGAGTTTGCAATCAAAAGTTAGGGGCGCACTGAAATTATGGCAAGGGTTATTAGCCCCCTAACTTTTGATTGCAAAGTCTGACATTGACCCCCTTTTCAGGAGTTGACCTAGAGCCCACCAAGGTCATGCATATCAAGTTTGGTCAATGTCAGACCTTGCAATACACTGTAAGGCACTGTAAGGCTCTAACCCTCCCCCACTTCCAGTGATGAAGCTAAGCTATGCTAACGGAGCGTCTATTCCCAAAGCTAAAATGCACGCACAGAGACAAAAAAGGTATGTATCTTCTTGTCTAACTCCAGGGAAGATGTTAAATAAGCTAATTTCCCAAAATGTTGGAGTTCCCCTTTAAGTCTAGATAATAGTTTTTTTAGGCTTTTCTCACAGCTGAGGTGCCTTTATTTCTGAGTTGTCTGAATGATAACGTAAGGTTATGTATATAACCAAGTTCTATGAATACTGGTGACGCTCAGCGTCATTCTGCACTAACCTCACTTCGTGCCTAGCACTGAATAAAAAACTCCACAATGTACCTTTACATACCGACATCCGTCTGGCCACACCCCTATCCGCTTACCTTCATAAGCAGGTGTGTGGTCACCTACTCGCCTCCTTCCCAAACTTTCACCACAAGGCGAGGTCAAGGGCCGCAGTGGCGTCCTGACGCTGAGCGTCACCAGTATTCATAGAACTTGGTTATATACATAACCTTACGTTCTATTTCATTCTGGTTTCCGCTCAGCGTCATTCTGCACAACAGGAGCTGAGCGGAAGCCAGAAGCTTGACAAATGTACCCTGCTGAGGCCCCCCACAACCATCAGACAGGAGAGGACCGAGCCCCCCGACCCTCCCTAATGGAGGGATACCCTCCCTATTGGAGGACGGGAGGGAGACGGATCCGACCGTGCGAAGAGGAACTCGAGCAACTCAACGCACAGGGTGAGCAGACCGTGGCTTGACCCCACGACTATGCACACGCACAACCCGCATGCCACCAGGGAACGAACAGAAGGAACAACCCTCGTTACTGCCCCCAAAATCACGGAGTCAAGAGCAAACTCAACCCCGTGGCAAGGCCGTAGCAGCGGAGCACGAAGGAAGACCCAGACCCCCTGAAGGGACTGGATCCCCTGGAAAAAAGGGGGCCCGGAGAGGTCAATGACGCCAAGCATCAAGACCTCACCAGGCGGTCACTTAGTGACACCGCCCCCCACATCGCCAGCGTATTCGGACAGGGCCCCTCCAAGAGCGGGCCCTTCCCCCCACTAGTACGCCGCCTGGCACACTGACCCTGCAACACAGGCAGTCAGCATGGCCGTAACTTTGAAGCACTCAAAAGGTTAACCATAACGGAAGCAGGCAGCGCACCGGGGAAACCAGGCAGCAGGCTGTAGACCCGAGCCTGGAGCACTGCGGACGAGACAGGCGCCAAAGGGGTCAACTGAAAACAGCACCCCGGCGGAAGGGGCGTATGCTGGCATTGTTGCGCACCAAGACAAAGCCTCCATAAAAAAAAAACACCCAGAGGGGTCGAGGCAGAGAAGGCTGACACGATTGGCAGACGTCATGAACGTGCAGGGGCACACTCAACCGAGTAACCCGGGAGTCGACTCTGCTCCAACACACCAGGGAATCAACCACCATCTTGGTACCACATACGGTGGTTGTTCCTATAACCCCTCAAGAAAAACTCCAAAACACACCTGCGGGTATACACCAGCTATACCGCAGTACAAGTGTTTCAGTTTCCAAAAAGGGTTATTCCAGGCCTACGGTTTCAACGAAACATTACTTCGGACCGGGCCCGGCGGCTCGGGAAGCACACAGGGTTACCAGATGAGGTCCAGAAGACCACCCCAACAGCCCCCTCTTCGCCATGCGTGAGAGAGGAGCGAAAGAAAGGAGAACCAGCCCCTTTATGATAGTGCCAGGTACAACATGTACCAAACAAAGGGTCTCCATAACGCCTAACCCTGTGACACCCGGGCCGACCCGGCATTTTCCCCCCCGAAAAAAGCACAAGTCCCTCAGGGTACCAGAACAGCAGATATGCGTCCCCGGCGGGCAACGGGTTAACTGACCTGGACCAGCGCGACCAGAACCAGTCCCATGCCCTAACCACGCCGACATGCCCACTCCAGGAGAAGGGGTACGTATGCGTGTCGATCTAAAACATGAAAAGAGGGCGCCACCCAGACGGTCCCATTTGTACCGCGCTCAGTGGCCCACCCCAAGGGCGTGAGACCCCTCTACCTATGTCATGATCTATTCCGTTAATATCACCCAGATATGAACGAGAATCCGTCTAGACCCAGTAACAGGCGCTCGGAAGAGGAAAAAATCCCCCATCCCAGTTGCCCTATAAAAACGCTGTTTTAATAACGAGCAACCAAGGCGTACTAGCCTCCTGCCAGCACTATGTACGCGTCGAGACCCAAACACATCAATGGATAGTCTAACCAGACACCAGACATTGGTCCTTCAAGTCGCCTGGGAGAAGGACAAGAAGTTTGTCGTGCTTCATATTCTTCACTCTTTTTTATTATTAAAAAAGAAAGAAACACCGACTGACATGAATCCCACGTGAAGCGGCCGAGGGTAAAAATGGTTTACATTCTTACATCCCGCCACCCTCACCCCAGAGGAGAGACGGGAATCCTCAGAGAGACTTCCCACGTGAGCCATAGATTGAAAAGTCACGGTAACATTGAGTCATGTGACCAACAGACTCAAGTTACACGTATATCGAGCGTAGTAGAACAGTAAGTGCCTACGCTCTGCCCCGACAACTTGACAACAACAGACCCTACATACAGGTCTGAAAAACTCACGGAAGCCGTCGTCCAATAGAAACGTGCCTAGTGACGTTTGCTATGACGGGGGGAAACCCTGGACTCAACCGCCTGTGATAGGTGCGGAGTCAGGGAAACCCTTCCCCCCTCCCCCCCCTGTGCCAAGCTGCCTAACAGCTTGGCCCTGACCGAATGAAAAAAGAGTCCAATAAACCCCCTGACCAATCAGAAGAGGAAGGAGGGGTTTATCCGGTACCCCCTCGCAAGCCCAACCCTTGCATACGACAACAACAAACAGCCATATGATACCTTAAGTAGCCAATATGCTAATGAACAGCGCAAAGCTAATTCAATGCACGCTAGCCACAGACACATCTGTGAACAGGGTTTATAACAAGGCCAAGTTATGTATGTGTGAACCCGACACCCGTATCAATGTTGTAAGACACAGAAAATCTGATATAGAGAGAGAGCGGCATGAGCCACGGTACTTTTTCATACGAGCATTACTGCAGACCAACACAATAGTGTTGCGGCTCAATATCACTGTTTAAGCAACACAGCACACAACTAACCTCTACCTTTATGTGAAGATTCAGGTCGAGGCAGAAAAAACCTTTTTCAACCGAGTGTAAGCTGCAGGCCTTGCTTAAGCTCTAACATGAATGTAGCGTCTAGCCCTCCTATCAAACCCATACTAGCGAAAGATTCACACGTCGCATCCCCATCATATGTTTGGTGAATAAACACACAGTTTGTAACAAAAAATAGAGTCCCTCCTTTCTTTAACAAATCATATTTGGGCCGGGAAGGGAACAGGGGGGGACCACAGAGGGAAAAAGTCAACTATTTTCAGCGACGCCTGCCACGAGCCGCTCGGGACTTGCCACCCCGTGGAGCCCCGGAGGGACAGTAAACGATCGGCGGCTGGTCATGACGATCCCTACCGTCACCTCCGGGCGTAGATGGGCCGGCTGCAGTGGCGGAGGCGCCCTCTCTCCTCCTGGCCTTCTTCGCCGAAGGTCCAGCAGTGGCGGTGGTAGCAGCGGCGGCTACAGCGGCGGAACCCCGACAACGAGCCTGCCGTCTGACTCCACCGGTGACATCGGGCGGGGGGAAATGAGGCTGGAGCACGGAACGCTCCTCCTGCATCTCCCTGCAGGTTGAGGTCATCAGCTGCAGTGCCGACCCGAACAGTCCAGCATCGGAGAGGGGTGCTGTCAGAAGTGGAGTCCTCTTCTTCTCCGGCACACGCACCTGCTCCAGCCAAAGGTGGCGCTGGATTAGAGTGGCCAGGGCACGTACTTTCCCAGCGGCTATAGCCTGCGGCTGGATCAGATGCAGGATGGCTCCTGCCGACTGGGCGAGCTGATCATGTTGCAAATCAGTCAGCTCCGTACCGCCCGTCAGTATCCCGGACATGAATCTCGCCAGCTGTGCGATGTTAGAAGTGGCAGCCAGAGATTGCGTCGCGGAGATAAATGACTGGTCACTCCAAAAAGCCAACCGCCTCGCTGATTTCCCTTGGGGAACCGGCTTCCGTAACGGCTCCCACACCACCTCAGGACAAAGGAGCGCCGCCATCGGCCTATCAAGCCGAGGCACGCCCTCCTTCATGCCTTCTACCAAACCCACCACCCTCATGACTTGCACGTAGGCGGGGGTAAGGCCCATGATGTGGGAGACCACCTGTCCCTGACGGACGTAGGCCTCCATTGAGGGGAAAAATGGACAGACAACGTCCACCCCTCTCACCGGACAGCGTTGCCATATGAGATCGTCTATGAGATCGTCAGGAATAGGAACAGGCAGTGGCTGCGGCAGCGGCGCGCCGTTTGCGACTGCCGCCGCCGCCATGAGCTCGGGGAACAAAGCACGCAGTTCCCCCTGCATACTTTCCCCCACATGCAGCAGACTACTGGTTAAAGAGCCACATTCTGATGTGGCTGATAGCAGGGCATCCCGCCGCCGAGTCGGAGGTTCTAACCCAACATCTGCGTACGAGGAATCCCAAGGAGACATCTCACCCCCCTCCAGTGTTACCTGGACGGGCGGGGGACATGTCTCCACCGGGGCTTCGAACAAGAACCTGTCCGCTTCTACCATGTAGTCCTCTGTTTCCATCGGCCATGGAAAATCAGATGCATCCTCATCCGGCTCCAGCAACTCACCAAAACCAGGCCGTTCGTGTCTACAAGCCACCATCTTGCGACGGGAGCAAGCTGACGCAAAAAGTTTGCGTCTCAAATGCCCCGCAACCAGAGGAGCCGGCCGCCCAACAGCGGACGACTCCCCGGAAGCAGAGGAACCAGAGCCGGAACCAGGCCATCGCACAGGAGACGGCGCTGGTGCACCAGCTCCTTGGAGAGGCAAACTATCCATCGGACGCCTACCGGGCGTGGCTGCCGACCATGAGAGAGGCCTCAACCCCGCTCCAAGACGCACGACAGAGGAGGCAATGGAGAACCGCTGGTGAAGGGTGACGTTGCGAGCGCGACCCTCCGAGGTAAACATTATGACTTAGCTTTTTTCTTTTTAAATATATGAGAGAAGAAAAAAGCAAGAAAAAATGTAAACACGTATCAACTTTCTTCAACTAAACAACCTTGTCAAGTGTGGGTATATACCAAGGCACTTCCTTGTGGTGAAAGTGAAGAAGGAGGCGAGTAGGTGACCACACACCTGCTTATGAAGGTAAGCGGATAGGGGTGTGGCCAGACGGATGTCGGTATGTAAAGGTACATTGTGGAGTTTTTTATTCAGTGCTAGGCACGAAGTGAGGTTAGTGCAGAATGACGCTGAGCGGAAACCAGAATGAAATAGAACCAATGTGCAGGATCACCGGTGCACCCGGCTCCAGACCAGGCACTGTTCCTTTCTCTAAACAACATTGACAACTCGTTTGAGAACTCTATTCTACGTTTTTTTTTAAATGTGCATGCTTCAATATCAATAATTGAAAGAATTGAAAAAGAAAAAGTGCTAATTACACAACAGGGATCCCAGTTGTATATTTTAGGTCACTAAGAAAAATGTGATTTAAAAATACTTGATCACTTGACTCGAGAAGACTGCTGCACGTGCGAATGCATTGGTGCCAATGGCCATTTTGGATAAACATACCTATACATTCAAAACACTCATTTTCTGTGGTATTGTTATCAACTTTGGACCTGTACTAGATAAGACTTCAGGCTATAGACCATTGTGTTTTCCAGCTCATACCTCTCAGCTGGAACTATTTTGCAGGCATCTGTTTGCAAAATAATTAAAATTAAATAATTACTTTTATTTCAGTCTGTTCAAACCTCTGTAACTCTATTACAGTAGCACTCCAAGTGATTATTCCTGTTGTGGAAGACAATTCAGAATGTTTCCTTTGAAAAGAGGACAGACTCATGCATGTGCTATACATGGTTCAAGAATAGCTTTCAAATTACTTGGGTATGCAATCGACATACTATGCTATGCATATGCTAAATTTGTGGCACTGTTAAGAGGTTAAGGCCCTGTCCACACGAGCGTTTGGATTTAATATAACCGAAGTTTGAAAAAAATAAACTCCGTCCACACAGGTGAACACAGGTGAACAACCATGTATAACTGCGTACCCACGGCACCAGCAACCGTTACATGTAGTACAATGCCAAAACAGTAGGTGGCGATGTTGTTCAGACATGAAGGCCATTTCAACCAATCAGAAAAGGCTGAACGCTCACTAAACTTCCTGTTTAGAAACACAGCTGGACCCTATTGATCATTTTGCCAACGGAACATATATTTTCAGCAAAGAAAGAAACTGCAATAAACAAACGGATACATTCACTGTGTGTTCTGCCTCTCATTTTGTTGATGAAACAAAACCATCAGCAACACAATTTACCACCAAGAGCGGATAGTTTAGTCTCACAAAAGACCGCCGGTGTTGTTAGCTACATGCTAATGTGAATGGCTATATCCATGTATAGTATATAGCTTAAATGGTAGCGTTACCGATATGAAATGGATGCAAACGTTATTTAACACATTGCAGAATGGGTACAATACAATACGGCTCAATACAAACAATTGTTAAGGGGATGCAGTCTGGACTGGGTTCCTTATAACAATAACTTGACAACACATGAGTTTAGTTTAGCTGCAGCTACATGTTTTCTCTGAGCGTCAACAGACATCAGTCGATCACAACACTCTTCAACACAGACGATACGTTTTGAACAAACGTTTGTTACAATCATTTTCATATAACGCTACTTGGGACAGCTCTGCTGTAAACACTGGTGTAGCTGGCTCTGCTCTAATCTCTACCCCGCGGTCTGCCGTGAACATGGGAAATAATTGCGACAGCTCTGCTGTAAACACTGGGAATAACCTCGGTTGCTATGCCCACACGCAACTGCAAAACCTCAAAACTTCACCCTGGCCACCGGTTTCAAAGACCGCGGTTGCAGTGTAGCAAATCCCCGGTTGTGTGTGGCCGAAATGTGCAACTGCGCACATACAATCATGGTTATATTAAAACCAGCGCTCGTGTGGATGGGGCCTAAGAGATGTATGTGCACTTCTAACACACTTCTAACACACTTCTAACACATGCAATCAGGCAAATCTAACCCCGACTAACCTTAATGTCATGCACTTGTCCTAATAAACTAACCTACACTGTAACACGCAACACTTTGATGAACATTGTTACTCAGCTGATAGAGTTATACCCTTCTTGCTGTCTTGTCGCACAGAACTTGTAAGTCGCTTTGGATAAAAGCGTCAGCTAAATGACTAAATGTAAATGTAAATGTAAATGATTCCAAGCTCAAAAACACCACTGGCTATAATTTTGTCAACTTCATTAGAGAATAGCACATCAATAAGAGTAGACTTAGCACAGACTTTCAAATTTGGCCGGGTAGGTTCTGTAATTAATTGTGCTAAATTGAGGCAACCACCAACCTCCTTAAGGTATTCAGATGAGCTGTTAAGCCAATTCAGGATACAATCACCTAGATGGGTGGTCTGTAGACTCCAACCACAACCACAGATGTAGGCCCCATCTGAACTCTTAAGAGCAAGAAACTCCAAACACCTTGGTCTCGTGACAGCATTCAGAACAGACACAGAGAAAGACCATTAACAAAAATAGCTCCCCCCTTCCAACTCTGTCCACTCTATAAAGGTTGTAGCCCATTAAAGCTACATCTGAGTATTATTCTTATTTATTCTCTCTCGTTTTGGCAGTATTTACTGGGAGAATATTCAATACCCGTTTTTTGATGGAAGGATGTTGGTCTTTTCTTTTTTTTGTCTTTATTTGATCATCCAAGTGGATACTTCCAAGGAACAGAACTCCAAAATGAAACAAGTGGAGTGACTTGAGATATCGCTAATCATGTGTCTATTCTTAGAAGCTCGGGACAGACTGTCTTTAGTGCTTGGTCAGCAGCAGGTCAATATAGATGATCACAGAGTGTAGTGAAAACAGCTTTTAACAAGAGAGAAGGGACATTCTTCTGGCAAAAAAAATACATATTGCTCTGTCCACAGGTTAAGACAATGCAGCAAAGCACAAAACAGTACATCTGTTGACAAACAGTACATCAGGGATGAAACCCGGGGATGAGTTTCAGCAAATCCACGCTAATTGCAGCCATCTGTTCTAAGCAGCGAATGCTTTGGCCAGGATGCAGTGTGGTGTGGAAACCTCTAAACAGGATCCTACCCTCGAGACCTGTTACCGTAGTCACTTTCCATCACACACACATTGCAAAAACGCTGATCCTAACCTTAGGGGGATATGCCCCTCCTCCTCCTGATCTCTCAGAAGAGATGGGCACCATCGCTGCCCAGGAAAACATGAGCTTAGAGGAAACCCTTGGCATTTGTCTCAATCAACAGAGACATGGTTGCCAACAGGGATGGTGAGGTTGTGTAATGAAGCGGTGATACCCAGTTGTCAAAAAACAGGTGGGTCAACTATCAACTCCAGCCCACGGTCACAATGATGCCAGTGATCACCAATAGCCTATTTGATAGGTGATACTAAGTGAACTAAGTGGTCTTTTTAAGGAAATAAAACATTCAGAAAGAAAGAAAAGTAATATACAGCATAAGCTATATCATGAGTGCAGAGAAGTATTATTTTATTTCCTTAGAAAACCCCTATTTGCATGTAAGTGTTGCATTAATAGTTACAATAATCCATATCATGACTTTCATTCAGTAAATGTGGGTTTACTGATGATGGGACTGACTCAGATATACAAATTCTTCATGTGCCTCACCTATCATTTTGGAAGGAATGTAGGATCAGAGTTAAAGTCAGCTGTTGGGGTTGCTCTTGTAGTTAGAGTACACTATATTTCTGTGTGCAGTGGTGGAAGAAGTGCACATTTAAGTAAAGTAGAAATACCCAGATAAAATGGTCCGTGGTCCAGTTATGCTGCTCTGATTAAAGGTTATGGTAAAGTGGTTCATGGACTAGTTGTGAGGTTTTTGTCCATTGCTCACTTACTCGCTCTGTTCCTTTAAGCCTACTCGCTCTGTTCCTTTTGTTTTCTGTTAATCAATTGCATTCCCCTATTCACACGCTTCTTCCCATAGACGCCGTTGATTGGTGCTCCCCCAACCACACGCTTGTCAATCACATCCCTCAGCTGTCACAGCTTGTCAATTAAGCATTCCCTTATTATTTATACCCCGTTTCCCCATTCAAGTTTTGTTGGATCGTTTTGATATTTCAGTAGCATTCGCCGTTCCTGCCTTGCCTGCTGTTTTTCCCTGTGCTTTCCGCTTGGACACCCGTTTCCCGTGGCGACGCGCTCGCCCCGTTTTGATCCTACTCTCTTTACGCACAGCGCCTGGGTGAGTTTTTATGACTGTCTTTCATCCTATTCGTTTTCGTGTGTTTAAATGACACTGAAGATATCCTGCTTTTTGTCAGACAGTCACTCACCCAGCGTTCAGCTTTTTTGGATTGTTCATTGGGATAATATTTGGCCTTAACATCGCTCACTGTGTGTTCACACACCGAAGATATAATCACTTGGATTTGTATTTGGGACTTCGCTCACAGTGTTTATTTGCACCGAAGATTTCTATCACGTGGATTTGTGTTTGGGACGTTACTCACAGTGTGTATATACACCGAAGATTCAGTCACGTGGATTACTCTGTTTTTTGGTACAAGTCACCTCCCCTGTCACCTGCTCTGTTCCCAACTGTACTCTGAGCTAACCCGCTCCCTCTCTCCCTCTCGGTCCCGTTACCACCTCGGAGATCTGCCGAGAGAAGTCTGCAGAGCGGCTCTGACGTCATCGTCTGCTTCCCCAGACTAACCATCCCGGGAGAAGCTGCAGAGCAGCAACATTCATCTATGCTTGTATCCCAGTCTTTGTCTGTTCTCTACCAAGTCTATGCTGTTTATTTAGTGTAAATAAACAAGCCCTTGTTTTTGGCAACTCTGAATCTACTCTCTTGTGTCGTTGCGTTTGGGGTCGGTGTCAAACCATAACATTACGATCCAACCAAAATGACGACCCCAGCCGACACAGAGAGGGTCAGAACCGCACTAGCTAATCAGATCGAGTTGACCAAGGATCACAGTCACCAACTAGAGAGGGCTGCGGCTGCGGTGCAGGATCTCAGGGAACAGGTCCAGCCTATTCAAGGGTCCCTGGCCGCCCTGGCAGGACAACAATCTGGTATTCTCGTTCAGCTTCACTCGCTGAGCGACACCGTTAACGCTTTACTTCCCTCACTTCCTTCAGGAGCATTCCCCGCAGCCCCAGCAGTTCCCACGTTTCCCGATCCCGCACCTCGGGAACCCCGTCTCTCCGTCCCACGGCTGTTCGACGGCAATCCGGAGGAGTGTGCCACATTCATCATGCAATGTGAGTTGGTTTTCCGTCATCAACCAAGTCGATTCACTTCTAGAGGGGCCCAAGTGGCCTATATGACAAACTTGCTTTCAGGCCGAGCTGCCCAGTGGGTCACTTCCTCCTGGGCAATGGATGCAGATTTTGTTTTCTCCTATCCAGACTTCGTGGCTGAGCTCCGCAGGGTGTTCCACCATCCAGCCCGTGGCCTGGACCCTGGAGCCCGGTTGGGTACCTTCCGACAGGGGAGCAGCAGGGTAACTGACTACGTCCTGGAGTTTCGACTGGCGGCGGTGGAGAGTGGATGGAACGACCCTGCACTTCGCCTAACCTTCTTGAGGGGGCTCAGTGACGCAGTCAGGGACCAGCTCGCTACCCGGGAGGTGCCTGACTCCCTCAAGGACCTGTTTAGCCTCGTCATCCGCATCGACGGACGCCTCCAGGAGAGAAGGCGAGAGAGGACCCGACTGTTACCTCCTGAGGTACCCCGGATTCCCCGGACTCATGACGTTACTGCTGGTCCCCCTGCCCTCAACACGACTGGTGGTAGCGGACCCTCCTGTTCGGTTCGCGAGGAGGAACCCATGCAGCTGGGACGCTCTCATCTGAGCCAGGCTGAACGTGAGGCAAGGCTCAGTTCCGGTCTCTGCCTCTACTGTGGAAGGGAGGGACACCGAATTGCCAACTGCCCCACCCGGCCAAAAGACCAGGCTCGCCGAGACCCCGGGAAATCCTGGTGAGCCGTTTTTCCCATTCCCAGAGCCGCGCACCACCTGGCCATCTGATGAGCGTCACCCTGGCCTGGGGGGACCAACGAGCCACGGTGGAGGCCCTCATCGACTCTGGGGCAGACGAGAATTTCCTCGACTTCGAGTTTGCTTCCCGAGCCAACATTCCACTTGAGGACCTTGTGAGGCCCTTGGAGATCTTTGCGTTGGACCAACACCGCCTGGCCGACATCTCTCAACGCACCGGCCCAGTCGTTCTGACCATCGCTGGGAACCACGTTGAGAGAATCCAGTTCCTTATCACCCGATTCCCTCTTGTCCCGGTGGTCCTGGGTAGGCCCTGGCTCGCGCTGCACGAGCCCCACATCGCCTGGTCCTCCGGTACCATCAGGGGCTGGAGCTCCTCCTGTCACGCCCTGTGTCTGCAGGCGGCGTCCTGTCCCCCGCCCCGGAGGCCCGCTGGTGAGTCGCCTCCGGACCTTTCATCCATACCTCCCGAGTACCACGACCTCTTGGAGGTTTTTAGTAAGTCCAGGGCTCAGGCCCTTCCACCTCACCGCCCTTACGACTGTGCCATCGACCTCCGCCAAGGGGCTCCCCTTCCCGGCAGCCGCCTTTACAGTCTGACCGTTCCGGAGAAGAAGGCGATGGATCAGTACATCTCTGAGTCATTGGAAGCAGGACTCATTCGGCCTTCCTCCTCCCCGGTGGCGGCCGGTTTCTTCTTTGTTGGTAAGAAGGATGGGGACCTTCGACCCTGCATCGACTATCGCCAGCTCAACGAGATCACCATCAAGAACAAGTACCCTCTACCCCTCATGAACTCCACCTTCGAGCCACTCACCCAGGCTACCGTCTTTACCAAGCTGGACCTCCGGAGTGCCTACCATCTTGTCCGTATCCGTGAAGGCGATGAATGGAAGACCGCCTTCAAGACCCCCAGGGGCCACTACGAGTACCTGGTGATGCCGTTCGGCCTCACCAACGCCCCGGCGGTATTCCAGGCACTCATGAACGATGTCCTTCGTGACATGCTGGAGGTGTTCGTGGTGGTGTACCTGGACGACATCCTCATCTTCTCCAGGACCCTCGAGGAACACATCCAGCATGTCCGCTGTGTGCTGGAGCGCCTCCTCCACAATCGGCTCTTCGTCAAGGCGGAGAAGTGCCGTTTCCACTCCGACTCCGTCGACTACCTGGGCTTCATCGTTGAGAAGGGCTTGACCCGAGCGGATCCTCGCAAGATCCAAGCTGTGGAGGATTGGCCTGAACCCACCACTCGGAAGGAGTTACAGAGTTTCCTCGGGTTCGCCAACTTCTACCGAAGGTTCATCCGGAACTACAGTCAGGTGGCGGAGCCACTTACCAGACTGACCTCTCCCGCTCTGCCGTTCGACTGGTCCCCAGCGGCATGTGCTGCGTTCCGCTCCCTCAAGAAGAGGTTCACTTCCGCCCCTATCCTGCTCCACCCTGACCCCAAGAGGCAGTTCATTGTTGAGGTGGACGCCTCGGAGACTGGACTGGGCGCTGTCTTATCCCAACGTTCGCTTACGGACCAGAAGGTACATCCTTGCGCCTTCTACTCGCGTCGGTTCCTCCCTGCCGAGAGGAACTACGACACCGGCAATCGGGAGCTGCTGGCGGTCGTGGCTGCGTTGGAGGAGTGGCGTCATTGGCTAGAGGGGGCCGAGGAGCCTTTTACCATCTGGACGGACCACAAGAACCTGACGTTCATCCGCGCTTCCAGGCGCCTCAACGGTCGGCAGGCGAGATGGGCCAGTTTCCTCAGTCGGTTCGACTTCTCGCTGACCTTCCGTCCCGGTTCCCGCAACACGAAGGCCGACTCCCTGTCCCGGTTACACTCCAAGGGGGCTCCACCCTCTGAGGACCCGACTCCCATCCTCCCGGAGGCCAGGGTGGTTGGAGCCATCACCTTGGGCATCGAGGGGGTGGT
The DNA here is from genome assembly GCF_963971535.1 of Notolepis coatsorum. Classification (NCBI taxonomy): domain Eukaryota; kingdom Metazoa; phylum Chordata; class Actinopteri; order Aulopiformes; family Paralepididae; genus Notolepis; species Notolepis coatsorum. The sequence goes on from NC_140167.1 coordinate 189,206,643, forward strand.
TAGACGTGCCCTACGCTTCCAGCATGCTCCAAGCAACGTTCCGATTCATCGTCTCTTCGTCCCCGACTCTGTCCGGTCCCGGGTGCTGCTATGGGGCCATACCAGCCGGTTCGCCTGCCACCCGGGCGTCCATCGCACGTTCTCCTTCCTGGCTCGTCGTTTCTGGTGGCCCACCATGCGGAACGACGTCAAGGAGTTCGTATTGGCCTGCGCGGTCTGTGCCCGCAGCAAGGCCTCGCACCAGGCACCCTCCGGGCTTTTACAGCCACTTCCCGTTCCGAGCCGTCCATGGTCACATGTGGCGCTAGACTTCGTCACAGGTCTTCCCTCCTCCCAGGGGAACACTTGCCTTCTGACCGTGGTGGATCGATTCAGCAAGGGGGTTCACCTCGTGGCCCTTTCCAAGCTTCCCTCGGCGGCCGAGACGGCGGACCTCCTGACTCACCACGTGTTCCGCCTTCATGGGTTTCCCCAGGACATCGTCTCTGACCGGGGGCCCCAGTTCACCTCCCAGGTATGGCGGGCCTTTTGCAAGGGGTTGGGGGCGACGGCCAGTCTTTCCTCTGGTTATCATCCCCAGACTAACGGACAGACGGAGAGGATGAACCAGAGCGTGGAGTCTGCTCTTCGGTGTGTGGCAGCCGAGAGACCGGCATCCTGGAGCCGTTTCCTTCCCTGGGTTGAGTACTCCATCAATTCAATGGTCAGTTCCGCCACCGGCCTCTCACCATTTGAGGTTTCCCTGGGCTACCAACCCCCTCTTTTCCCCGCACAGAAGCTGGAAGTGGCAGTTCCCTCCGTGCAGGTCCACCTCGACCGCTGCCGACGGGTTTGGGAGATCACCAGGACCGCGCTGCTCCGGACATCTGAGCGGGTTCTGCCGGGTTCCTGCGCCGACTTACCACCCTGGGCAGAGGGTGTGGCTCTCCGCGAAGGACCTCCCGCTTCGGTCCTCGGCCAAGAAGCTCAACCCCCGTTTCGTCGGACCTTTCGAGGTCCTGAAGGTACTCAGTCCGGCGGCCCTGCGTCTGAAACTTCCTGCGTCCATGCACATTCACCCCGTGTTCCATGTCTCCCGGGTTAAGCCCGTCTCCCTCAGTCCCCTGATGCCTCCAGCTCCTGATCCTCCGCCTCCCGTGATGGTGGATGGTCACCCCCAGTGGCAGGTCCGCCGGTTGATGGGCGTTCGACGGCGGGGTCGGGGGTTCCAGTACCTGGTGGACTGGGAGGGTTACGGCCCTGAGGAGCGGAGCTGGGTCTCCCGGCAGCTCATCGTGGATCCCGGCTTGATCACTGACTTCCATCGTGCCCATCCTGACGAGCCGGGTCGGCCTGGTCGCCGGGTGGCTCCCGTGGAGGGGGGGGTACTGTGAGGTTTTTGTCCATTGCTCACTTACTCGCTCTGTTCCTTTAAGCCTACTCGCTCTGTTCCTTTTGTTTTCTGTTAATCAATTGCATTCCCCTATTCACACGCTTCTTCCCATAGACGCCGTTGATTGGTGCTCCCCCAACCACACGCTTGTCAATCACATCCCTCAGCTGTCACAGCTTGTCAATTAAGCATTCCCTTATTATTTATACCCCGTTTCCCCATTCAAGTTTTGTTGGATCGTTTTGATATTTCAGTAGCATTCGCCGTTCCTGCCTTGCCTGCTGTTTTTCCCTGTGCTTTGCCTCCAGGATATTCAAGAAGTATTCCGCTTGGACACCCGTTTCCCGTGGCGACGCGCTCGCCCCGTTTTGATCCTACTCTCTTTACGCACAGCGCCTGGGTGAGTTTTTATGACTGTCTTTCATCCTATTCGTTTTCGTGTGTTTAAATGACACTGAAGATATCCTGCTTTTTGTCAGACAGTCACTCACCCAGCGTTCAGCTTTTTTGGATTGTTCATTGGGATAATATTTGGCCTTAACATCGCTCACTGTGTGTTCACACACCGAAGATATAATCACTTGGATTTGTATTTGGGACTTCGCTCACAGTGTTTATTTGCACCGAAGATTTCTATCACGTGGATTTGTGTTTGGGACGTTACTCACAGTGTGTATATACACCGAAGATTCAGTCACGTGGATTACTCTGTTTTTTGGTACAAGTCACCTCCCCTGTCACCTGCTCTGTTCCCAACTGTACTCTGAGCTAACCCGCTCCCTCTCTCCCTCTCGGTCCCGTTACCACCTCGGAGATCTGCCGAGAGAAGTCTGCAGAGCGGCTCTGACGTCATCGTCTGCTTCCCCAGACTAACCATCCCGGGAGAAGCTGCAGAGCAGCAACATTCATCTATGCTTGTATCCCAGTCTTTGTCTGTTCTCTACCAAGTCTATGCTGTTTATTTAGTGTAAATAAACAAGCCCTTGTTTTTGGCAACTCTGAATCTACTCTCTTGTGTCGTTGCGTTTGGGGTCGGTGTCAAACCATAACATTAGTTCTGTGCCGTTAGAGGCTCTGCTTGGCATCACACTGCACTATCTCGCGTACGTGCACGCGTACTGAATAAATTCCACAAATGTACCTCTAATACCAGTATTAGTCTGACCACACCCCTCATCAGCTTACCTTCATAAGCAGGTGTGTGGTCACCTGCTCTCCTCCTTCTCGCTTTCACCACAAGGAATAAGTGCCTCGGTAGATCCCCACACTTGACACCATGATGGAAGAAATTGGATTAGGAACAGCTTTGGGAAACAAGGATACGTTGACATCATATCTTTATTTTCTCTCTCACTATTTTTCGAGAAAATACGGCGATATTGTCTTCGTACTGGAGTGTCTAGAAGATGATGATCATTCTAAAAACCCTCCACCGGTTTTTCGTATTGGGAGCACACCGCTGCATGCTTCTCAACTGCAGTTCCTTGCTGTGTTTGTTGGGGTGAAACCTGTCAGGCCACAGCTGAACTGTCGGACATGCCGCTGTTGTGAGAAGCGGTGCGTTCCAGGTTGGGTGAGTAGTGTTTGCTGGCAGGCTCCACTTGTCTGTTAGTGCTATGGGGGCTACTTGACAATGTTTATGGAAACCGGCCCCAGGCTAGGGTCCTTTGTTCAGCCACCTAGGCGACAGGAGACCTTGGTCTGAAGACCATTATAGTTTTAACTAGTGGGCCGCGACCATTGACACTGGTGATCCCTGTGTGTTTTGGACGAGTGGATTCTCTCTGTCACCGTGTTAAGGCCCCATCTTTCATATCCAAATGAGAGTATTCCTTCACGAGGGGATATGTGCATGAATGTGCGGTAGCGGCAGATTCATGTTCAAAGTCAGCTACACAGGCCAGTTGGTATTGTGCTGATTCCGTCGGGTGTGGTAAAATCACCGTTGTGAAGCGGTGTTGACATCTTGTTTTCTCTTTTCTCTTAAAAAGTGAGGAGAGGTTCAGAACGGCGGCCTGTCTGGGTGAGTGTTATGTCATTGTTTACATGTTCATTACATGTTCCCCTCCTCTCCTCTACTCCCTGTACACACATGACTGCGTAGCACAGCGGAACAACAACACCATCATCAAATTTGCTGATGACACAGTAGTGGTGGGCCTGATCTCTGCCAACGACGAAAGGGCCTACCTGGAAGAGGTAGAGAACCTGTCACAGTGGTGTCAGGAGAACTGCCTCTCCCTGAACGTCAGCAAAACAAAAGAGATGATTGTGGACTTCAGGAGGTCGGGGGTCAAGGACTACAGCCCCCTCAGCATCGACGGGGCACCAGTTGAGAGAGTGAACAGTTTCAAGTACCTCGGAGCCCACATATCCGAGGACTTGACATGGACCACACACATTGACAGTGTTGTGAAGAAGGCACGACAACGCCTCTACTTCCTCAGGCGCCTAAGGAAGTTCCAAGTCAGTCAGAAGATCCTTAGGAACTTCTACTCATGTACAATAGAGAGCATCCTGACCGGCAACATCACCTCCTGGTTTGGGAATAGCACTGCACAAGACCGTAGCAGACTACAAAGAGTGACACGTTCAGCCGAACGCACAATTAGAGGGGGGCTTCCCACCCTCCAGAACATTTACAACAAGCGGTGCAAGGGGAAGGCTAAGAGAATTATTAAGGACTCGAGCCACCCGAACAACTGCCTCTTTGAACTGCTGCCGTCAGGCAAGCGATACCGGAGTCTTATGGCGAGCACAGAAAGACTCAGAAGGAGCTTCTATCCCCAGGCCATCAGGCTGCTAAACGAACAATAATCGCTAAACGAACAATAATCACTATGCAACAACCATCAAATGCACACAGCACACACACCCACACGCACACACTCACTCAAACAAACAACACACTGCAGCACCCACTCTCCACACTTTAGATCACACAAACACACTTACACTTTATATTTATTGATAAAGGATTTGCACTACAACTCGTACACCTACTGTGAATTGTACCTAAACTGCACCTCGTCCATTTATGCCTTGCACTATATAGTATTGTATATTAGTACACTGCACAGTATTGTATATTGTATGGTAACTACGTCTACGAACATTGTACATATGTCTAAACTGAACACTGTGACCTCTTTTTTTACTTCTAATTTTTACTATGTCTTTATTTCATACTTATCTTGTCATGCACAGTCTCTGGAGCGCAACAGTAAGAAGCATTTTGTACAAAAGTATTCTGTACTTCTGTATGACAACTATTAAAGAAACTTGAAACTTGAACTTGATGTTCATAGCTTGCGGTTAGCCAGTCAGCTGTTAACTGCTGCGTTAGCCTGCTGGATCGCTGCATGGCCTGCTTAGGTTGGGCCTACTATTAGCCAGTCAGCTGTTAGCTGCGGGGCTAGCATGTCGTGGTCGCTAGGTAACGTTAGCTTGCTGCTATAGGCCATGGCCTGGCGCGGGGTAGCTTAGCTTCTCGCGCGCCGCCGTGAGCTCGCTTCTGATCGCGTGCGTCGTTAGCTCGGCGTCTCGCGAACAGAAGCAGTAGCACCCGAACGGTTGGAGCGGCCGTTAGCTTGATGCTATTCTGTTGAACGTGCTTTGATTTTAACATGTTTTACACTCTTGACCACGACGTCATCCTTGACAGGGGATGTTTCGTCGACCCTGCCCTGAGCCAGGACGGCAAGGTTGCATCAACAGGGGACTGTAGTGCGGGTTGGGGCGGTGACGCTGCCCAGTTCGGACAACACAGGAGCGGCTGTGTTCCTACGGTGTCTGTGACTGCACTTCGCTGATCTGCGCTCCGGGTAGGAACGGGGTTGACCAGACCTCATAACACGTCTTCTGGTTTTACTTTGCTAAATGTATTGTGAATAACGGTGTTTTTCCCAAAACGTGTGTTGCTACAATGCATTTAGGATACGTTGCGGGTTATGTGTGAGCTGTTTTTGTCACTGGCAGTTAGCTTCTCCGTGCAAATCGGGATGTAATGATCTGGTTGTTGTGTGAGAAACATCATGGTGTTTATATGTACCGTGTACTCACAACTAAGGTAACTAACCTATGAAGCTATGCTTGGTGACAAGTGAGTAAAAGAATGTTCTTTCTCAGACTGTGATGACAATGAACAGTGTGTTCACATATTAACAGGTGTTCCTGTTTTAACTGGCCGTATTGAGGGTAAAATAGGAGGATTGTGTTTTTTCCCCCCCGGTTCCCTGGGGACTTTTTCATCCTCCTATCAGACATGTTTGTGCACTATTTGTGTCTTTTGTGTGGTAGGGATGCGATGTAACTCTTAGCTTGATTGCTGAGGTTGTGCTAAATCTGCTGGAGAGACTTATTTTCCTAAAAAAAGAAAATGGTTTGGTTGCTGTCATGTGTGCTTAGCAAGGCCTGTGGCCGATACTAATCGAGAATGATGTATTCTCTCATTGTGAAAAAAACGGCGTTCCTCTGTTGAGTGTTTTTGCCATTTTTTGTAGGTGATGATGGGTTGTGTGTGTCATGTGACCTACAACTGGGTTGGACTGGCCACAGAAGCACATGTGTATGTTGGACCGGGGCTCTTAGAGCCCTCTCTATTCTGTGTTTTTCCTTAGTAAAAATCAGATAGCAGGTTAGCTCATGCGCTGTGTGGAGCTGTAAAACGCTTCATAGAGTTGACTATGACTGTGTCATATTCTCTTTTTGTCATTACATCGTATCATGGGTGTGGGGTCGTAAAGGGGTGAACTGGTAACCTTTCCTCTCCCCATTGTTTCTGTCGGTCAGGGGTACACCCCCTGTCCTTCAAGGTTCCTGTCACGTGGCGGTTCGGCACGTTACGGGGGGGGGGGGGGGGGGGGGGGGAGTTCCTGGTCCCACGGCCTGGTATATTGGGCGTGTGCACCGCAGGAATTCCCCCGCCATAGAGTACGTCACCGTGCGCGTCTCTGTTGGTAGGACTTCCGTGTGCTGTTCAGGTCCATGTGATGGATCTGTTTTCAGGGGGGGTGGTCAGGGCTCCTCCTCACCAAGCGCCTATTCAGGCCTTCTGTGAGTTCGGACTCCTTCTTCCATGTGAGGAAGCCTCCATCAGAGTACAGAGCCTTCCTCCTCAGATTGTCAAAGTGAGTGGACCCTCTAGAAGGGTCCTTTTCTATTGTGTGTGTATTCGATTCAATTCGTTTATTGAGTGTGTATGGGTTCAGTGCCTCTTCCCCGGAGAGCCCTAAAACCAGTTTTTTACATGGCTCAAGGTGCAATATATTCTTTTCAATCTGTACAGCTCGCGTGGGAAGTCTCTCTGGGGATCCCCGTCTCCTTCCTATGGGAGGGTGGTGGGATGTAAAAATGTGAAAAAATGTTACCCCGGCTGTGTAGACTGGGATACATACTGTTGATGCTTCCTTCTTTTCTATTCCAGAAGTGTTGGAGTTAGGGAGTGTCACACCCCTCTTGTCGTTCCCCTGGGCGCCTTGGGGATTCAATGACAGGTCTAAATAGCCTGTTCATTGATGGGGGTGTGTCCCGACGCACGTATAGTGCTAGCTCGCTGTAAACAGGCGATTGACTGGCACGCCTTGGTTGCTTGTGGTTGAAACAGCGTTTTTATAAAGCAACTGAGATGGGGGTTTTTCCTCTTCCGACGACCACATCCCATGACCTGGGTGGGTTGTCGACGGATTCTCGTTCATGTCTGGGGGATGATGACGGAATGGATCTGAACATATGTGGAGGGGTCTCACGCCCTTGGGGTGGGCCACCAGGCGCGGTTCGCCCGAACGTCTGGGTGGCGCCTTCTTTTCATGTTAAGATCGACACGCATATCTGCCCTTCTCCTGGAGTAGGCATGTCGGCGTGGTTAGGGCACGGGACTGGTTCTGGTCACGCTGGTCCAGGTCAGTTGAACCCGTTGTCCGCCGGGGATGCAGATCTGCTGTTCTGGTACCCTGAGGGACTTGGGCTTTTTTCAGGGGGAAAAATGCCAGGTCGGTCTGGGTGTCACAGGGTTAAGCGCTATGGAGACCCTGGTTGGGTATGTTTTTACTCAGCACTGTCGTAATGGCTTACAGCCATGCCATTCTGTACACGCTCGATCTCGTCGGATCTCGGCCGCTACACAGGTTGGTCCTGGTTAGTACTTGGTTGGGAGACCGCCTGGGAATACCAAGTACGGTGTGCTTAGGGGCTGGTTCTCTATTATTTTTCGCTCCTCTCTCACGCATGGCGAAGAGGGGCCTGTGGGGGTGGTTTTTTGACCTCCTCTGGTGACCCTGTGCTTCCCGTACCGCCAGGCCCGGTCCGAAGTGATGTTTGCGACCCGTAGGCCTGGGTTAACCCTTTTTTGAAAACTGAAACACTTGTACTGCGGTATAGCCGGTGTATACCCGCAGGTGTGTTTTGGAGTTTTTTCTTGAGGGGTTATAGGAACAACCACCGCATTGGGTAACACCGAGGTGGTTGATTCCCTGGTGTGTTGGAGCAGTGTCAACTCCCGGGTTCACCGGTTGAGGGTGCCCCTGCACGTTCATGACGTCTGCCAATCGTGTCAGCCTTCTCTGCCTCGACCCCTCTGGGTGGGGGTTTTTAAATGGAGGCTTGGTCATGCAACAACGCCAGCATACGCCCCTTCCGCCGGGGCAGCTGTGTTCAGCTGTCCCCTCTGGCGCCTGTCTCGTCCGCAGTCTCCAGGCTAGGGTTAACAGCCTGTTGCCTGGTTTTTCCCCGGTGCGCTGCCTGCTTCCGTTGGTTAACCTTTTTTGTGTGCTTACGGCCATGCTGACTGCATGTTCTGCAGGGTCAGTGTGCCAGGCGGTGTACTATTGGGGGGACGGGGCCCGCTCGGCTTACGGCCATACCGACCTGAACACGCCCGATCTCGTCCGATCTCGGTAGCTAAGCAGGTTCTGGCCTGGTTAGTACTTGGTTGGGATACCGCCTGGGATTACCAGGTGCAGTAACTGGGGGGCCTTTGTCCGAATACGCTGGCGATGTGGGGGGCGGGGCACTACGTGCCCACCTGGTGGGGTCTTGATGCTGGCATCATGGACTTCTCCGGGCCCCCATTCCAGGGAGTCCAGTCCTTTTGGTGGGTCTGGGTCTTCCTTCGCGCTCCGCTGCTACGGCCTTGCCACGGGGTTGGGTTTGCCCTTGACCCCGTGATTCTGGGGGCGGTAACGAGGTTGTTCCTCCGTTCGTTCCCGGGTGGCATGCGGATTGTGCGTGTGTGTAGTCGTGGGGTCAAGCCACGGTCTGCTCACCCTGTGCGTTGAGTTGCTTGAGTGCCTCTTCGCACGGTCGGGTCCGTCGCCTTCCCGTGAAGCCCCTAATAGGGGGGATACCCTCCATTAGGGGGGGTCGGGGGGGCTCGGCCCTCCCTGTTCTGATGGTTTTGGGGGGCTGTCAGCGGGGTGTATTTGTCAGCCAGCGGCTCCGCTTGGCCTCCCATTGTGCAGTGTGATGCCAAGCAGAGCCTCTAACGGCACAGAACGCTAGGTTATGACTATAACCAAGTTCTGTTAGTTAGAGGTGACGCTTGGCATCAGACGGCCGCTGCAGCCCTTGACCTCACCTTGTGGTGAAAGCTTGGGAAGGAGGAGAGCAGGTGACCACACACCTGCTTATGAAGGTAAGCTGATGAGGGGTGTGGTCAGACTAATACTGGTATTAGAGGTACATTTGTGGAATTTATTCAGTACGCGTGCACGTACGCGAGATAGTGCAGTGTGATGCCAAGCGTCACCTCTAACTAACAGAACTTGGTTATAGTCATAACCTAGCGTTATGCTGCTCTGATTAAAGGTTATGTTAAAGTGGTTCATGGACTAGTTATGCTGCTCTGATTAAAGGTTATGTTAAAGTGGTTCCTGGACTAGTTATGCTGCTCTGATTAAAGGTTATGTTAAAGTAGTTTGTGGTCTAGTTATTCTGCTCTGATTAAAGGTTATGTTAAAGTGGTTCATGGTCTAGTTATGCTGCTCTGATTAAAGGTTATGTTAACGTGGTTCATGGTCTAGTTATGGTGCTCTGATTAAAGGTTATGTTAAAGTGGTTTGTGGTCCAGTTATGGTGCTCTGATTAAAGGTTATGTTAAAGTGGTTCTTGTGGTCCAGTTATGCTGTTCTGATTAAATGTTATGTTTTTTTGTTATTTTTTATCCACCTTTTCTCCTCCTTTTTTCTATTTTTCTCCCATCCCAATTTTAGCCGTGCCAATTCTCCCCTCCCCTGTCTTGATCGTTGCTCGCATGTGCCCCCCACTGGCCGGTCATAGGGAGGATAGAAGCCCATCACATGTCCCCTCCGATACATGTGGAGGCAGCGAGTCACATATTTTCACCTGCCAGTGTGGACTCTCATTGGCGAGGAGTAACGTGTAGGAGGCTCACACTGCCCCCGCCATTTTCCTGTCTTTGCTGTGCAGGCGTCCTGACCGACCTGTAGGAGTCGCTGTTTACAACGACCAGACTGCGTTTAGTCTTTTACCAACACACTTGCAGTTCCGCGTTCGGGTTCTGCGATCTGATTGGCCACTGACATTTCTTTCTGCGCCAATCGCCACGTAGCTGCCGCCTCGCAGGTTCTCATTCAACTACTGTCCAAGTTGCTGTATAACAGCAGCGTGATTATGTTAGCGTAGTAATATAATATCTATACTTTTCAAGAAAACAAATGCTGTATCTTGTCGGTGGAGAACAAAAAGACACGTAGCCTTTGCTTTAAAATCCTGTCGAAAGTCTGGGAGAAGCTCCAAAAGATATCCATTATGCACGATCAATTCCGTGATGGTGAAGATGATGACAACAAATAGGCCTGTTTTACCCTCTATCTTGCTTTTCTCTCTTGTGAACTTGTCATTTCAATATTTTCTAATAGAACAGCAGCTACAGCGGGATGAGTCCCGTGCCACAGGCAACTAAAGGAAGCATTAGACCGTATACCTCTCATCGGTAAAATAACAATTCGGTGATGTTGAACAACCAATGAACATAAATCGTGAGCCGTGACGTAAGGCAGTAGCGTGTAGTCTTTTTCCAGCAAGATAGAGGGTAAAACAGGCCTATATGTTGTCATCATCTTCACCATCACGGAATTGATCGTGCATAATGGATATCTTTTGGATATAAATCGTGCCAGCGGAGTTAACTGACTTGTGTTTCGTCTTTAAAGATCCACGGATTTAGGGTTGAAGTAATAACTTTCATATATTTTCTTGATAGCACATGCTCACATAATCGTATTGCCTAATTTCAGAATAGCCACCGCAAGCCAGAAACACTTCGAGGAAGCTCGAAACGGGCAACAGCATTACACACAACACCATTAAGAGAGAGAGAAAACACTGCTTTAAGGAAAACAGCTTCTCCCAGACTTTCGACAGGATTTTAAAGCAAAGGCTACGTGTCTTTTTGTTCTCCACCGACAAGATACAGCATTTGTTTTCTTGAAAAGTATAGATATTATATTACTATGGTAACATGATGTTAGTAACATCACGCTGCTGTTATACAGCAACTTGGACAGTAGTTGAATGAGAACCTGCGAGGCGGCAGCTACGTGGCGATTGGCGCAGAGAGAAACGTCAGTGGCCAATCAGATCGCAGAACCCGAACGCGGAACTGCAAGTGTGTTGGTAAAAGACTACACGCGACCAGACTACCACCCATCGACTCCCCTCCTGCTGACTCTGCCAAATGAGTCAGTATGACGGCCGGCCCAAGCCGGAGGCAATGCTGACAGCCGGATTCGATACCGGTGTCTCGCGTTGGTGACGAGCGCAATGTCCGCTGCGCCAGCCAGCCGCCATTGATTAAAGGTTATGTTAAAGTTTGTGGTCCAGTTCTGTTTCGTTATGGATCTCGCTCAGCATCAAACTGCACTGTACTTCACTTTGTGCACGTGCACTGAATAAAAAATTCCACCATGTACCTTTACATCCCAACATTCGTCTGGCCACACCCCCATCCGCTTACCTTCATAAGCAGGTGTGTGGTCACCTACTCGCCTCCTTCTTCACTTTCACCACAAGGAAGTGCCTTCGGTAGATCCCCACTTGACGAGGTTGTTAGCTGAAGAAAGTTGAGACGTGTTTACATTGTGCTTGTTTTTTTCTTCTCTCATATTTTCGATAGAAAAACCTCCTTGGGGCGCCTCGTTCGAAGACGTTGGGGAAGAACCTCTGACTCGTCGGCGGGATGACCTGCTATCAGCCACATCGGAGTGTGGCTCCTTGACCAGTGGTAGCCTGCTGTATGTGAGGGATGCGGGCTCGGTGGAGGAAAGTCTGCAGGGGCTTTGTTTCCCGAGCTCATGGCGGTGGCGGCAGTCGCAAACGGCGTGCCGCTGCCGCAGCCACTGCCTGTTCCTGTCCCTGATGATCTCATAGGTCATCTATGGCAGCGTCGCCCGGTGAGAAAGGTGGACGTTGTCTACCCATTTTTTCCCCTCAATGGCGGCCTATGTTCGTCAGGGCCAGGTGGTCTCCCACATCATAGGCCTCACCCCCGCCTACGTGGCAGTCACGCGGGTGGCGGGTTTGGTCGACGGTATGAGGGAGGGCGTGCCACGGCTTGATAGGCCGATGGCCGCGCTCCTTTGTCCGGAGGTGGTGTGGGAACCGTTACGGAAGCCGGTTCCCCAAGGGAAATCGGCGAGGAGGTTGGCATACTGGAGTGACCAGTCATTTATTTCCGGAACACAATCTCTAGCTGCCGCGTCTAACATCGCGCAGCTGGCAAGATTCATGTCCGGGATATTGACGGGCGGCATGGAGCAGAGTGATCTACAACATGACCAGCTCTCCCAGGCGGCAGGAGCTATCCTGCATCTGACTCAGCCGCAGGCTATAGCCGCTGGGAAAGTGCGCGCCCTGGCAACTCTGGTCCAGCGCCACCTTTGGCTGGAGCAGGCTCGTGTACCGGAGAAGAAGAGACTTCCACTTCTGACGGCACCCCTCTCCGATGCTGGACTATTCGGGAAGGCCCTGCAGTTGATTACCTCGACGTGCAGAGAGATGCAGGAGGAGCGCTCCGTGCTCCAGCCTCATTTTTCCCCTCCCGATGTCGCCGGTGGAGTCAGACGGCTGCCACGTCGTCGATCAACTTCCGCCGTGGCCGCTGCTGCCACCACCGCCACTGCTGGTCCTTCGAAGAAGAAGGCCAGGAGGAGAGAGGGCGCCTCCGCTACAGCCGGCCCATCTACGCCCGGAGGCGACGGTAGGGACCGTCGTGACCAGCCGCCGATTGTTTACCGTCCCTCCGGTGCTCCCCGGGGTGGCAAATCCCGAGCGGCTCGTGGCAGGCGTCGCTAGATCCAGTGATTTTTTTCCCCTGCGGTCCCCTCTGTTCCTTTCCCGGCCCACCATATTATGATTTTGTTCAAAAATAAAGAGTCCCCTCTAAAGGGGGACTGTATTTTTTGTTAACAAACTGTGTGTTTCTTCACCAAACATATGATAATAATAATTTAATAATTTAGGACCTGCTCCGAGGTCACCATTTGGCACACATGCGAACCATGCATACAATGCGTATCTGCGATTAACCCATCCCGTCGTCCTTCCCCCCAAGGGCAGCCGGGAGCAGACAGGCGCCACGTGAGCCGCGCCAGGGGACCAATCCAAGTGCTCCTGTCCGTCTTCGTCAAGGACGCCACAGCGTTAGCGATCTTGTTGTTGTGCATGTTTTTCCATTGGGTTTATCTTATCGGGGGGGGAAACCCTTGCGAGCACGGGGAGAACATGCAAACTCCACACAGAAAGGCCTGGGAGATACCCCACCTGGGTAACTGGCATCATGGAAACCTGGTCCCCAAGCGGGATTCGAACCCTGGACCTTCTTGCTGTGAGGCGACAGTGTTAACCACTACACCACCGTGCCGCCGCCCGGGGGGGGGGTTGCAACGTGTGAATCTTCACTAGTATGGGTTGATAGGAGGGTTACGTTCATGTTAAGAGCTTAAGCAAGGCCTGCAGCCTACACTCGGTTGAAAATGGTTTTTTTCTGCCTCGGCCTGAGTCTCCACATAAAGGTAGAGGCTACTTGTATGTTCTGTTGCTTACACAGTGATGTTGAGCTACAACACTGTTGTGTTGGGTTTGCAGTAATGCTCGTATGAACACGTATCACGGCTCAGCCATTCTCTCTCTCTCTATCAGTGTTTTTTCTGTGTTACAACATGGATGTGGGTGTAGGATTCACACACACACGACTTGGTCTTGTTGTAAACCCTGTTCACAGATTGTCTGTGGTTAGCGTGCATTGTATTAGCTTGCGCTATTCATTAGCATTGCTACTAAAGGTATCATATGGCTAAAGTTGTTGTTGTATGCAAGGGAAGGGCTTGTGAGGGGGTACCGGATAAACCCCTCCTTCCCTCTTCTGATTGGGGGTTTATTCCCCTCTTGTCAGTCCAGTCGGGGCCAAGCTGTTAGGCGGCTTGGCAGGGAGGGGGGGGGGGGGGGGAGGGTTTCCCTGACTCTGCACCTATTAACAGGGCATTGAGTCTTGGTTTTCCCCCCGTCATAGCACACGTCACTACGCACGTTGCTATTGACGATGGCTTCCGTGAGTTAGACCCGTATGTAAGGTCTGTTATTGTCAAGTGTCGGGATAGAGCGTAGGAATTACGGTTCCACTACGCTCGATATATGTGTAACTTGAGTCGGTTAGTCACATGACTCAAGATTACCATGGCTTTTTCACTCTATGACTCACATGGGAAGTCTCTCTGGGGAGTTCCGTCTATCCTCTGTGGTGGGGATGACGGGATATAAAAATGTAAACAGTTTTTATCCTCAGCTGTGTCAAGTGGGATTCATGTCAGTCTGTGTTTCTTTTCTTTTTTAATAAAAGAGTGTGGAGTATATGAAGCACCACACCCTTCTTGTCGTTCTCCCAGGCGCCTTGAGGATTCAATGAGGGGTCTGGTTAGACTGTTCATTGATGTGGTTTGTGTCCCGACGCATGCATGGTGCTAGCTCGGGGTGTTTCTGATGAGAATCATGCGGGTAGCTAGTACGCCTTGGTTGCTTGTTATTGAAACAGCGTTTTTATAAAGCAACTGGGATGGGGGTTTTTTCCTCTTCCGAGAGCCTGTTACTGGGTCTCGACGGATTCTCGTTCATATCTGGGGGATGTTAACGGAATAGATCAGAACATAGGTAGAGGGGTCTCACGCCCTTGGGGTGGGCCACCGAGCACGGTTCACACCGGCCCGTCTGGGTGGCGCCCTCTTTTCATGTTTTAGATCAACACGCATATCTGCCCCTTCTCCTGGAGTAGGCATGTCGGCGTGGTTAGGGCACGGGACTGGTTCTGGTCACGCTGGTCCAGGTCAGTTAACCCGTTTGTCCGCCGGGGATGCAGATCTGCTGTTCTGGTACCCTGAGGGACTTGGGCTTTTTTCAGGGGGAAAAATGCCGGGTCGGCCCGGGGTGTCACAAGGTTAGGCGTTATGGAGACCCTTGTTGGGTACATGTTGTACTCTGCACTATCATAAGGGGCTGGTTCTCTTTTCTTCGCTCCTCTCTCACGCATGGCAAAGAGGGGGCTGTTGGGGTGGTCTTCTGGACCTCCTCTGGTAACCCTGTGTGCTTCCCGAGCCGCCGGGCCCGGTCCGAAGTCATCTCCTTAGCAAATGATCTCAATTCCTTCTATGCGAGGTTTGAGGCTGTGAATAACAACACCAGCCTACAAACCACGGCAATGGGGGGGGGGGGTCTGCTGATGGAGACTCAGTGTTCAGGGTAACAGAGCATGAGGTGAGACGGATCTTTAAAAAAGTGAATATCAGGAAGGCAGCAGGACCGGACGGCATCCCCGGCCGCGTCCTAAAAGTCTGTGCCGACCAACTGGCCCCGGTATTCACTGACATCTTCAACCTGTCCTTGGAACAGGCTGTCATCCCCACCTGTCTGAAGAAGTCCACCATCATCCCTGTACCCAAAAAATCTACGCCTGCTTGCCTCAACGACTACCGCCCTGTAGCCCTCACCTCCATAGCCATGAAGTGCTTTGAGAAGCTAGTGAAGGGCTACATCTGTTCCTCCCTCCCCATCAACCTGGACCCTCTGCAATTTGCATATCGCCCCAACAGGTCCACGGAGGACGCCATAGCCCATGTGCTGCACACAGCAGCATCACACCTGGACAAGAGGCAGGGGAACTATGTGAGAATGCTGTTCATCGACTACAGCTCAGCATTCAATACCATAGTCCCCTCCAAACTCATAGCCAAGCTCAGGGACCTGGGCTTGAACTATGACCTCTGCCAGTGGGTCTTGGACTTCCTGACGGGCAGACCCCAGGTGGTAAGAGCCGGCAACTGCACCTCCTCATCCATCACGCTCAACATAGGGGCCCCCCAGGGCTGTGTTCTGAGCCCCCTCCTCTACTCCCTGTACACACATGACTGCGTAGCACAGCGGAACAACAACACCATCATCAAATTTGCTGATGACACAGTAGTGGTGGGCCTGATCTCTGCCAACGACGAAAGGGCCTACCTGGAAGAGGTAGAGAACCTGTCACAGTGGTGTCAGGAGAACTGCCTCTCCCTGAACGTCAGCAAAACAAAAGAGATGATTGTGGACTTCAGGAGGTCGGGGTTGAGCACCGGTTGAGAGAGTGAACAGTTTCAAGTACCTCGGAGCCCACATATCCGAGGACTTGACATGGACCACACACATTGACAGTGTTGTGAAGAAGGCACGACAACGCCTCTACTTCCTCAGGCGCCTAAGGAAGTTCCAAGTCAGTCAGAAGATCCTTAGGAACTTCTACTCATGTACAATAGAGAGCATCCTGACCGGCAACATCACCTCCTGGTTTGGGAATAGCACTGCACAAGACCGTAGCAGACTACAAAGAGTGACACGTTCAGCCGAACGCACAATTGGAGGGGGGCTTCCCACCCTCCAGAACATTTACAACAAGCGGTGCAAGGGGAAGGCTAAGAGAATTATTAAGGACTCGAGCCACCCGAACAACTGCCTCTTTGAACTGCTGCGGTCAGGCAAGCGATACCGGAGTCTTAAGGCGAGCACAGAAAGACTCAGAAGAAGCTTCTATCCCCAGGCCATCAGGCTGCTAAACGAACAATAATCACTATGCAACAACCATCAAATGCACACAGCACACACACCCACACGCACACACTCACTTAAACAAACAACACACTGCAGCAGCACCCACTCTCCACACTTTAGATAACCTAAACACACTTTACACTTTATATTTATTGGTAAAGGATTTGCACTACAACTCGTACACCTTACTGTAAATTGCACCTAAATTGTACCTCATCCCATTTCTCCATTTCTGCCTTGCACTATATAGTATTGTATATTAGTACACTGCACAGTATTGTATATTGTATGGTAACTACGTCTATTCTGCATCGAACATTGTACATATGTCTAAACTGAACACTGTGACCTCATTTTTTTTACTTCTAATTTTACTATGTTATTTTATTTCATACTTATCTTGTCTTGCACAGTCTCTGGAGCGCAACAGTAAGAAGCATTTTGTATAAAAGTATTCTGTACTTCTGTATGACAACTATTAAAGAAACTTGAAACTTGAAACTTGAAAGTAAAGTTTCGTTGATACCGTAGGCCTGGGATAACCCTTTTTTCTTGAGGGGTTATAGGAACAACCACCGTCTGTACCAAGAGGGTAGTTGATTCCCTGGTATGTTGGAGCAGTGTCAACTCCCGGGTTGCCCGGTTGAGTGTGCCCCTGCACGTTCATGACGTCTGCCAATCATGTCAGCCTTCTCTGCCTCGACCCCTCTGGGTGGTGTTTTTTTGATGGAGGCTTTGTCATGGTGATCAACAACGCCAGCATACGCCCCTTCCGCCGGGGGGGCTGTTTTCAGCTGACTCCTTTGGCGCCTGTCTCGTCCTCAGTGCTCCAGGCTCAGGTTACAGCCTGCTGCCTGGTTTCCCCGGTGTGCTGCCTGCTTCCGTTGGTTAACCTTTTTTGAGTGCTTACGGCCATGCTGACTGCCTGTTCTGCAGGGTCAGTGTGCCAGGCGGTGTGCTATTGGGGGGAAAGGGCCCGCTCTTGGAGGGGCCTTATCCGAATACGCTGGCGATGTGGGGGGCGGTGTCACTAAGTGACCACCTGGTGGGGTCTTGATGCCTGGCGTCATTGACCTCTCCGGGCCACCTTTTTCCATGGGATCCAGTCCCTTCGGTGGGTCTGGGTCTTCCTTCGTGCTCCGCTGCTACAGCCTTGCCACGGGGTTGGGTTGCTCTTGACCCCGTGATTTTTGGGGGCAGTAACGAGGTTGTTCCTTCCGTTCGTTCCCGGGTGGCATGCGGGTTGTGCGTGTGTGTAGTCGTGGGGTCAAGCCACGGTCTGCTCACCCTGTGCGTTAAGTTGCTTGAGTTCCTCTTCGCATGGTCGGATCCGTCTCCCTCCCGTAAGCCTCCAATAGGGGGGGTATCCTCAATTAGGGAGGGTCGGGGGGCTCGGTCCTCCCCGTTCTGATGGTTGTGGGGGGCCTCAGCGGGGTACATTTGTCGGGCTATGGCTCTCGCTCAGCCTCCCTTGTGCAGTTTGATGCTGAGCGAGATCCATAACGAAACAGAACGTAAGATTATGTATATAACCAAGTTCTGTGAGTTATGGTGACGCTCAGCATCAGACACCGCTGCGGCCCTTGATCTCGCCTTGTGGTGAAAGTTTGGGAAGGAGGCGAGTAAGTGACCACACACCTGCTTATGAAGGTAAGCGGATGGGGGTGTGGCCAGACGAATGTTGGGATGTAAAGGTACATGGTGGAATTTTTTATTCAGTGCACGTGCACGAAGTGAAGTACAGTGTAGTTTGATGCTGTACTTCTGTATGACAACTATTAAAGAAACTTGAAACTTGAAACTTGAAAGTAAAGTTTCGTTGATACCGTAGGCCTGGGATAACCCTTTTTTCTTGGTTATATACATAACCTTACGTTATGCTGCTCTGATTAAAGGTTATGTTAAAGTGGTTCATGGTCCAGTTATGCTGCCTGATTAAAGGTTATGTTAAGATGATTTGTGATCTAGTTATGCTGCTCTGATTAAAGGTTATGTTAAAGTGGTTTGTGATCCAGTTATGCCAGCTCTGATTAAAGGTTATATTAAAGTGGTTCATGGTCTAGTTATGCTGCTCTGATTAAAGGTTATGTTAAGGTGGTTTGTGATCTAGTTATGCTGCTCTGATTAAAGGTTATGTTAAAGTGGTTCGTGATCCAGTTATATAGCATACTTGGCTATCGCGTCTCGCTCTGCCAATGAGATAACCTCTTATCTCCTTGCACATATTGTGCACACGAAACAAACAAATGCACCCACTTGCACGTGACCAAGCCACTCCCATGCGTCTCCCTATATGACGCCAGAAATGGTCACGCTCCACCTTCCTCATTTAGTTTCCAACACGGAAGTAGCAGTGCACTCCGTGAACTAGTTGTTATGAAAACGTAGGGAGAAATTACACAATGTTGGGTATTCGCCAGAAGTTCACCAACCTTCTCAGCACATCCTAACAGCGCAACGGGCCTGTCCTGGGTTTCCTCGTCGCGTGACAGCGGACTGAGGGACGTCGCGCGATGGTTAGCAGTCGAGCTAAGTTGTGCACAGGTAGGGCTTGCGCTATCAGGCATTGATACTAGCATGGGTAATACTGCTCGTTGTCTCGTGAGACGACCGAGTGATGTATTGGCGCGGGGGCGGGATATTTGGGAAAACATGACTCTCTTTTGGATGTTTTCCGAGTATCCTAGCGCGCAGCTAATGCTAATGCTACAATGTTGGGGCACCGTTCCCCTTGTTCCCCGCTGAGGGCTGTCTTTACTGTCTTCCCTCCTCTTAACCATTCATGCTGATGGTCAATCGTGTCTAATGTTGGGGGTTTAACGGGGGCTTGTTTACCATTTACATGGGTGGATGGGCTGAGGCTCAGGGCAGGTGTGCTTTTTGTGAATCTATGAATTGAAAATGGGGGTCCCTGGTGTGGACAGGACTAACGTTTTCTCTGGTCTGCATCCCCTTAACAATTGTGTGTATTGGGCTGCCCATTCTGCAATATGTTAATAGAGTTTTCGTTCATTCATTCATTTATCCCTTCATGGGTGGTCTGCAGCCACCACTGGTGTTCCGTGCTTAGTGAAGCAGGTGGCATCAGTCCTTTGCCCTGACATGGTGGAACGGTGTCCCGCCCGGCCGACGCCATGAGGCGAGTCGGCCCGGCAGGTGGCTGGTGGGCTGATGAAGCCTATACCGCCGCAGTACAGAATTAGCAGCGACTGGCAACATTGCTCAATTTGCTGTTTTTTGTCAAAAATGGTGTCGGGTGGTGGGGCCTTAGGGCCAGCCGACGTCAAAACATCGCGCAAGGTTTTGAGGTTATTCAGCTTTTGACCTAGCCGCAAGCTATAACCGCAGGGAGGGCTAGGATGCTGTCAACGGTTGTTCACAGGCATTTTTGGTTGGAGCATTCTCCCCTTGAGGGGTCTCCTCCTCAGGGCTGCCCCCTCCGCTGGTGGACCTTGGTCTGTCCACGGAGGCGCGGGCGGTATTTGACCTGGGCTCCACGCTGCCCCACACCGCGCAGCCAGAGGTGAGAGCACGGCCTCGCCAGCGGCTGCGGCGAGGCCCCCGGCCAGCAGCCATGTTTCCCCCGCCTGAGATACCCTGGACACAAAGAACACAGGTGATCACAAGGCCGACAGCCTCGGTGGACGAGGGATCGGCTACATTAGATGAGCACGCCCTAAAAAACCATTGTCGTCTAGCTGTGTCTAGCACGTTCTCCGGTCACTCCCCCCCCTACGCTAGTGCATAGCTGTCAACATTGGGATTGAACTCTTATTTAATTCATTCATTAATTTAATTGTAGGCACTGTTTATATTGTACATAGTCCTGTGTGTTGTATATTGTGTCCTATGTTACTTTTGTGTTTATTGTCTCTTTCTATATACACCGTGGGAAGGGGGGCACGTAATTGAATTTTTCTGTATGTCTTGCACAAATTGGAAAATGACAAAGTTGACTTTGACTTTTAACATGTGTCTATAGTGTCAGACACTAATTGTAATGTTAAAAACGGATACTGCTGTAATATAAAGTGAAATTCTACCATGCCTGTATCAACTTTAAACATACACTAAATGTTAATGTTAGAAATGTTAATTTACATTATTTCCACCATGTGCAACATTTCCTAAGAACAGCAATGTCCATTCTATCAACTCCAAATATGTGCTATGAGCTCAATTCTCCCAGTGCATGCAGAAGTAGAATTGCTGTCTTGTTTTGGATGAATGAGTAGAAATGAAAAACGGAAATCTTCTTTTATTAAAGTAGTTTTGACATGTGATATAGATAAAGATATTGTTTCATTGTGTATTGATTAACTTTACATTTGCTCTTCATTCATATTACAAAAGTTATACTGGCACGTCTAATACAGCAATGGATTATGGGTAAATGCAACGTTAAAGCAGTGCCAATGTAAGACTGACTTTACATTAAACGAATGAAAATAATATAGTATAAAGTAGGGTATTATTTGGACTAAAGAATGGTGTTGTCTCACCCTACTCGCATGTTGAGGGAGAGCACCATACATTATACACTGAGAAACCACGGCCGAGAGTGAGCTCTCCGGGAACAACCCCACTTTGCCGGTATCACTTTTGTGCCTTTTGTAGGTAGGTAATTGTAGAGTCTAATACATTTCATGCTAAACCCCTCCTTTATCCAGGTGATTTTGTTCTTCTTCTTCGGGTTGCAACCGTCTTCCGGTCTGACTTCCTGTGCTAATGTTCTAATCTACACTGCTGCCACCTGTCGTCACGGAGGGGAATTGCAGCCATTTTGTATAAATAAAAAAAAATATAAAAAAACGGGAAAAATATGGGAACGGGATGACCTAAGGAACGTTGAAATACGGGACAATCCCGGGGAAAATGGGATGGTTGACAGGGCTCTGATTTCGTTCTGCGTCTGTGTTTGGTGAGCCTGGTGTTGTGTCTGTCGACGGAAAAGGTTGTCAGTGGGGGAACTCGAGTCCCAGGAGGTCGCAGCGTGAGTTCCCCCAGACACGTTAGTGTCTCCCCCGACCGGAAGACCGGCGGTGGTCAGTCAGGCACGTGTGGTTTGGGTGGTAGTAATATCACTACAGGGCTACGGTGTGTAGGAACCCACCCTATCGGGCAGTGTGGGGACCACACGCCCTGCATGTCCAGCTGCAGAGCAGGCTATCCTCAGCAGTCCATGCTGGGAAGATGCTCAGTGGGGGAGCCTATGTCACCAAGTGTGATGGCCGCTCTCCCCGTATCAGACCGGCCCTTTCTGTCGGGGTCCCCCCTTGGGTGCGATTGCCTCGTTGCTAGAGTCAGGGTGCGATATCCCGGCTCCACGAGACACCCTGCTCGCGCGGTTGGCAAGACCAGGGTTGACAACACACAGCGGGAGGGACCGGGCCACCTGTCTACGATTCCCAGCGGACCAACGGCAGTTGGCGGCGGGGGCGCTTTGGAATCTTACCATGTATGGCTGCAGTGGTAGCCATATGTCGGGGTGGATGGAAATAACGCTGAGGGCGGCGCTTGTGTTACAGTTTACACACCCCCGCCCTCCGTTTTTGGGTTTGGTACAGACTATTATCAGAGTCCGCGGCAGTGACAGCCCTGGCCGTGGAGATTTGTTCTCTGGCGGTAAAGCAGGCCGTCGCCGTGGTCCCATGAGGATGCGGTGAGCGGCATTTCCTCCCGATATTCTCTGGTGCCCGAGAAATCGGGGGGTGTCAGACCAGAGCATGTGAGCGGAGCGGAGCAAGGAGCGGAGCAGGTGGATTTTGAAGTGAGTGCGGAGTGGGCTTTAAAATGGGTCAGAGTGACTCCGGAGCGAAAACTCCTCCGCTCCGAGCCGCTCAGTGCACACAATCACACAGTGGTTTAAACTGATGTAATATACATGTAGTACAATGCCAAAGCAATAGGTGGCGATGTAGTTCAAACATGAAGGCCATTTTCAACCAATCAGAAGGGTGAACGTGCTCACTACACATCCTGCTAAGTCAAAACAGAAATCCGCCATCTTTAAATCACCTCGGGACTCGGGTGAACTACTATTTAGCAACATTTATTTTCAGCAAGAAACAAACAAAGTGCAATAAAAAAAAAGGATACATTCACTGTGTTCTACCTCATTTATTGATGAAACGAAACCAACATCAACACAATGTACCACCAAGAGCGGAGAGTTTAGTCTCACAAAAAGAGCGCTGATGTTAGCTTACATGCTAACGTGAATGGGATCTGCCAGTATAAACACTTAGCATTGCGGCTAGGCTAGCTACATTAGCATAGTAAAGCTAGTAGAATGGTTGCAAACGTTATTTAACAGATTTCAGAATGGGTACAATACAATACGGCTCAATACAAACAATTGTTAAGGGGCCCAGGTGGAGCAGACTGTTGTAGTTTGGTCAAATCAAGCTAATTTACATCATGCTCCAAAAAAAATATTTTTTTCTCTGCTGAGCGGGCCAGAGCGCGGAGCGCTTGATGCGCAAATGAAGATGAGCGCTGAGCAGCTTGGGGGGGGGGGGCAACATGAGCGAATGACAGCAGAACTAAGCCGTCCAGAGCGAAGAGCGGATTTCTCGGCCGCTCCGCACTGCTCACATGCTCTGTGTCAGACCCATACTGGACCTGTCCCATGGAAGGTTCAGAATGTTGACCGTCACCCACCTGTTAGGGGGGGGGGGGGTCCCCGTGGGCAGCAGGCTGTCACACATCACGGTCTTCACCAACGCCTCCCTCACGGGATGGGGGGGGACGTCAGCTGGTAAGACCATGCTGCCCGGTCTGCACTACATTCAATGTGTTGGAATTGAAGGCAGTCACCTCCATAGACTTGTAGCATGCGTATTCGCATCCCGATCTTCCATCCTAGGACATACCTACGCTTTCTTTGCAGGGCTTAGCGTACGAGTACCAGAGGCTGCCGTTCGGCTACTCTCTGGCTCCCCGCATCTTCACCGAGTGCGTGGAGACCGCTGTTAGGAATTCAATCCACCCAAGTTCTTTAATTGATATAGTATGGACCAGCTGACAGATTCACAGCGACAAAGTTCTATTTCAAACGGAGTCTTTATTGTTGATCACACAGAGAAGAAGAGCAGGTCGCCCTCCAAGGGGCTCAGCCTCTCGCACCAGAATGAAGACACACATGACAGCGATTTATATACCCCTCACATGGACGCGCTACAGACAAAGAGAGAAAAGGGAGGGGTGTGTGTGTGTGCCTGTGCATGTGTATGGTGTGTGTGTATGTATGTGTGTGTGCTCGTCTGTGTGGGTGCTTGTCTGTGTCAGAAGGAGGGGGGTTAGAGGTAATGGGTTCCAGATGTAGCTACAGCCCCACAACCAACAAATCAAGCTGGGTGCAGGAACGGGGTCATCAGGTCACTTAAGCTAGAGAGAGACACAGATAGAGAGACGCCCAGGCCCTACAGCTTGCATCATGGGGAGACAATGGGTGCACAGATATATAAGATATTGACATCAAATATTATAGATCAATGAACTAAACTATCACCGCGCTGGGGCCTTTGCGTCGTTGGGGGATACGAATTGTATTCTACCCTGGACGACGTTCTGGTCCTCGGCCGGTCAGGGAAGATCGCCAGGTCTCATACCTGGCAGGTGGTGGAATTCCTCACCAGCCTGGGTTTTGCTGTAGACTGGAAGTAGAGTACTCCTCTTCCCAGTCAACGGGTGGAGTACTTGGGCTTATTTCTAAGCTCAAGGTCTATATGGGCATCCCTCTCAGAGCGGCGGCGAGTGAATGTTCTCGGGAGGTTCCGTCCTAGGACGGTTACGGCGCTGTCCGTGATGCGCCTGCTCGGTATGATGGCATCTGCTCACTCTGTGGTCCCTCTTGGCCTCCTCTTCATGAGGAGGATACAGAGGTGTTTTTTTTCCAGTATGGAAATGGACCCGGTGAGAGACAAGTGGAAGCGGCTGAAGGTTCCCATGTCAGTACTGGGGGACCTCGTCCTCTGGGGAGGGCCTGGGGCCCTCTCCAGCGGGGTCCCCGTGGGCAGCAGGATGTCACACGTCACGGTCTTCACCGACGCCTCCCTCACGGGATGGGGGGGGGACGTCAGCTGGTAAGACCATGCTGCCCGGTCTGCACTACATTCAATGTGTTGGAATTGAAGGCAGTCCTTCTGGTCCTCAAACGGCTCAACCACCTTCTGGTGGGCAAGCATGTTTTGATCAGGACGGACAACACGACGTCAGCGTTGTATATTGACAGACAGGGAGGAGTGCGCTCCCCCCGTCTGCACTGGGCGGCGGTCGAGCTCTGGCTATGGGCGTTTCTCCATCTGCGCAGCCTGAGGGCTCCACATCCCCGGCAGGGAGAATGTGGGTGCAGATGTGATGTCGCAGGGCGGTCAGGTCTGGGACCGATTCCGTGGCCGCCCGGGATTCTGTACGCATTCCCCCCCTTACACCTGATAGCTCAGCTTTTGGGGCGGGTACATCGGGAGCGCAGGACTTGATCCTGGTCGTGCCGGGCCGGGGCTCAGCTGTGTGGTTCCCGGCCCTGATTCAGCTCTTGGTGGCCCCGCCGTGGCCTGTTCCGTGGTCACCGCAGGCCCTCTCTCAGGCACGCGGAACTCTGTTCTGCCTCCTGTTCTGGGGCAGCCTCTAGGCTTGGCTGCTGAAAGAGTAAATCTGGTGGGGATGCGTCTTGACTATTCTGTGGTTAACGCCATCCGGAACGCGCGCGCTCCGTCCACTACCGCGGCTTACGTTGGGAAGTGGCGTATGGTCGAGTGTGCGGGCAGAACATTGTTCAGCCACCCTCGTGAAACGTTTCCTGCTTGGCGCTCGGTTGTCGCAGGCCCCGTTTGAGCCTCTTGAGCAGGCGCCATTGGATCGGCTGTCTTTAAGACCTCGTTCCTTTTGGCCATCACCTCCGCTAAGCGCGTGGGTGAGCTGTGTGCTCTCTCGGTGCGGCCTGAGTGCCTGTCTATTCGGCCGATAGCGCTGCGACTCTGAGGCCTAATCCAGTCTTTGTGCCAAGGAATATCCGGAGCTCTTTTCGCTCCAGGGATATTGTGGTTCAGGCCTTCGTCCGCCTCACGCTAGTGAGTTGGAGGCGAGCCTTCACTTGTCGTGTCCTGTCCATGCACTGGGGGTTTACCTCAGTCGGACTCGGGATCTCAGGGCTCCAGATCAACTGTTTGTTTGTTACGGTGGCCCTCGCACGGGTGAGGCGCTGTCCAAGCAGCACCTGTCACATTGGTTGTGCGTTGCCCTTTGCTACACGATGGCTGGACAGGTCCCCCCCCCCGGGCTGCTGCCCTGTTAGGGGGGGCCTCGGTGGAGGACATCGGTGCTGCGGCCTCCTGGTCCTCCCCGGGTTCTTTTGTTAAGTTTTACCTCATGGACATGACTGGGGTTTCTGTCTCCCAGGCGGTTCTGATGTCTGGGACATCTCCTGCATCACGCCATTTGGTGGGTTAGCAGGTTTAAGTTTAAGTTTAAGTTTATTTGGATCCCCATTAGCCACAGCAGTGCTGGGGCTATTCTTCCTGGGGTCATCAGCAGGGGTGTGTGGGTGTGGACCACGGAGTGCTGTGTCGCACGTGGTCCCGCCTGTGCTGTGTGTTCAGGGGCGCACTTTGGTGGAGTTGACTGCCTCCCCCCCTTCGTTAGGACGGGCGGGTGAACGGGACTCCCCTCCTCCCTGGCTTGGGCTTGCGGGCCCTCAGGGGGTACACTTGTCGAGGCCACACGTCCGCTCTGCCCCATATCTCATTGGCAGAGCGAGACGCGATAGCCAAGTATGCTATATAACGAAAGGTTATTTCATAACCTAGTTATATGAATACTGGCTGAGCGTCTCGCTCTTAGCGCCCTGAGGTCCCTTGGATGGTTTTTCCGCTTATGGAAATCACTTATGGAAGACGCATGGGAGTGCCTTGGTCACGTGCAAGTGGGTGCATTTGTTTGTTTCGTGTGCACAATATGTGCAAGGAGATAAGAGGTTATCTCATTGGCAGAGCGAGACGCTCAGCCAGTATTCATATAACTAGGTTATGAAATAACCTTTCGTTATGCCAGCTCTGATTACATCCTCTTGACACTAGCAACTGATGGGTTCAGATGAATGTAGTGGAAATCCTACATACATACATACATATGATTCACACACCTTTCCAGCTTTTTCCAAATTGGGAACAGGGATTTTGTCCTCAATTGGACAAAACCGTCACCAATCAATTTCTTGTCTGAAATGAGTCCCTGATTTTAGGCAGAAACACACACACACACACACACACACACACACACACACACACACACACACACACACACACACACACACACACACACACACACACACACACACACACACACACACACACACACACACACACACACACTTAACACACACACACACAACACACACACACACACAACACACACACACACACATAACACACACACACACACAACACACACACACACATGACACACACACACTGTCTTGCACAGTCTCTGGAGCGCAACAGTAAGAAGCATTTTGTATAAAAGTATTCTGTACTTCTGTATGACAACTATTAAAGAAACTTGAACTTGAAACTTGAACACCACACACACACAACACACACACACACACACATAACACACACACACACACACACAACACACACACACACACATGCACACACACACAGATGGACCTGTGTGTGTTTACTTGAGTATCTGGCCTTCAGTTTGTTGCTTTTCCCTTTTCCCTGGGTGCTTTGGAGCCGTGGAATATCCACCTCTGAGACTCTGTTACAGACAACATCCCCTGCCAGTCTGAGCAGGGCAAGTAAACACGCTACATCATCTCATCTCTATCTCACTGTCATTAGGTACTTTTACTCAAGTACTCTACTTGAGTAACCATTGGCGGTATTTGCACTCAAATATGTCCATATGAGGGGACTTAATCACATACTTACATACTTTTACTGAACTACCTTTCAAAGTAAATATCCTACTTTTGACTCCACTACATTGGTCGTGGTGGGTACTTTGGCATACAAGATATGCCGTAATTCATAAATGATGTACTTTTTAACTGAGCAAGCCAGCTGAAAGAGTAAGCCAGCTCCTTTGCACTGATTCACAGGGACATATGTTGCATAGGATATTTTGAGAGTACATTTAATATTAAACACAACATTACTTAAGGAGAATTTTGAATGGATGACATTTATTTTTAATTTTTTTTAGAGTAGTGTTAGATCCTGATCAATCTGGCCAGTATCACGTCTTCTTGTGTTATCCTCTCTCCATCCAATTCCTCTGCGTTGTGTCATTTTAATGGTCCTGACGTCTCATATACTGGCGGAATACGATCCTTATCTCTCCCCGTTAGTGCAATCCACAAACCATAATAATTCTCCACCTCCGTAAGAATCCGACACTCCGACACAGCGTAATACCTTATGAGGAAAAGCGTTGTTTATTTCTATAAACAGGAACCTCAGCTCAGATGTTAACAGATTGTATTGTCCTTGAAAAGTCTATTCTAATGATCTTTCGGTGTGTTCAGTCTGTTGTCCTTTTGCTACTCAGTCCGATAGTGGTCAGGCCTGGTCGTCAGCCTAACCCTCCTCGCGTTAGCCGAAGCTAATGATGATGTGGCATTCTTTCCCCCCCCCCCCTCTCTGTGATGAGAGGAGAGAGTATCTTGGTCTCTTCCCTCCTGTGGGATTCGTTTCTTTGGTCTGATTTTTGTCTGCCCTTAGCCGCTCTTGGTCTGCCTTACACCCGGAACCACTGTTCGACTTATAGATCTTCGTCGTAGCAACGACGGCCCCGCCTTCTGGTTGTCATGCAACGTGCTATGACAACTGCTAATAACCTTTCACACCATTAAACGTTTCATTAAGATGAACCTCTCTCCCTCCTGCTCTGGGCCTACAGTACACTGGCTCTTATCAATGTTCTTCCAAGGAATTCAAAACATTCTCTCGCTGGCAGTGTGCTGCTCACAATCACCCTGCTTGCTCTGAACCACTGTTCTATCACCCTCTTCTAAGGCAAACCATGCACATTTCGATCTCTGTGACCCGGCACCGTTTTAGCTGTGGTCATCTCCCCCCAATCTATACATCACATACATTGAATAAACCCCGTTTTCTCTCATTCCCCCCTTTGATTCTTAATCAACCTTCAGAATCAACAGACTACTTGGTTTTTCAATTAATTATACCCAAAAAATAGACCCATAACAATTAGGGCCCCGCCGTCTGCTGTTTGCCTTATTGTCTTCCATTACTCGCATCACACCCAAACCAGAAAGGATAAACAACGGTCAGGGAGGAGAGAGAGAGACAGAGAAAAACACAGATTGCAACTTTTCAGACAACACACCTAAACCCTTCGGCCCCCCTATTAGGTACACCCCACGTCCAAATCAGAGCGCTCCCTTCCCTCTTACAGTACACCTCCCATCTTGGGCCGGTCCCGTCTCCTCTCTCTCGTCGTGGATGATCTGTGTACCAGGCTGCGGTGCCTGGCCCCTGCTGCTTCCTCCTCCTCCAGTCTCTCCTGGTCGTCTCCACCGCTATCGGTGTCTCCCCCCGCTGAAAGCAGAAACACAACACCAGCAGTCGTCTGTACATTCGACTTCCCTTGTTTTGCTATTAGTCTACCACCTTCTCCACACCCATAATCTGTCCTACAGGGCTGTTCCCTGTTTGTTGTCTTCCGGCGTGACACCAGCAGCTAACCGATACCCACTCCGCGCAACTCTATCTCTTCGTCCCACGGGTGACCCCCAGCGCGCGCCAGTTCTTTCTGGTGATGTGTCTTCTGAAGACCCTGCCTATCTATCAGGTATGAGAAGGCCCCACTGGAGATCAAACTCCCTCTTTATTCCATAATTAACCCATTCAAATAACTGCACCTCCTCTCTGTGCAATTTTTATTTAATCCATTGTATAATTAAACTATATTTAATTAACCTGTATATCTAATATTATTATTATAATAATCCACTCTCTGTGCTCATTAGATTCTCTAACTTGAATCACTCCCCCAATCCGCCACTAGATGGTAGTACAGACCTATATCTAAATATTCCCCTATGGGTAATGAAAACTCCCCAGCACTACCCCCCCTCTGCCACTAGGTGGCGACCTACTCCTCTTCTATGGTGTTTTAGTTGACGTGTCACTTCCTGGTTCTTATCTGTTGTTATCTCCTCGTGGCTCCTTGCGGCCATCTTGTCTCGCTCATAATGGCTACTCTCTCAAACAAATGGCCGCTGCCCTCCTTTTTCAAGGCCTAACAACAAAACAACTGTCTCTTAGAGTCTTGTCGGCCAAACAGGTCATAATGATGTCTGCAGGTCACATGACAATAGATGATCTACTAAACATGCAAGTACTGAACAGGTCAAAAATAGACTGAATGCCAAATGACGGTAGGTCTGAAAAACGTAGGTAGATTCTCCCAACTCACAGTCCCACGTTCCCGCCTCCTTGCGAGGAAAACAACCCTTATATTACAGACCAACAAAAATGGAATTAACCCCTTAGAACACTGCCTTCCTTCACCGGCCCGTTTGTTTTTCATTCACTGTAGATAACACCCTCGATTTTCACCATGGCTCACAGCTGGCTTCTCTGTCGCTACTTATTTACGGATGCACTATCTGTTCGTTTTTATTTGGCTTAAAAGATCAAAACAACCGTGTGTGCACAGTGAACTCACATTTTCCTCCTGAGCGCTGTTTCTCCTACAGCGCTGGTTCGCCTCATGACCGCTCGACTCGGCGCTCTCTCCCAGGGCTGGCTGGCCTTGCTCAATCCTGATTCTCCCACACACGATGACTGTCCACTGGCGCCCCATTATTGAAAAAGTCTTTATCCGTTGTTCTTATCTCTTGCAAATCCGGCTGTCATCGGCAACCAACTGTTCCCGTTGTTTTTATCTCTTGCAAATCCGGGTCACGGCAACCAACTGTTAGATCCTGATCAATCTGGCCAGTATCACGTCTTCTTGTGTTATCCTCTCTCCATCCAATTCCTCTGCGTTGTGTCATTTTAATGGTCCTGACGTCTCATATACTGGCGGAATACGATCCTTATCTCTCCCCGTTAGTGCAATCCACAAACCATAATAATTCTCCACCTCCGTAAGAATCCGACACTCCGACACAGCGTAATACCTTATGAGGAAAAGCGTTGTTTATTGCTATAATCAGGAACCTCAGCTCAGATGTTAACAGATTGTATTGTCCTTGAAAAGTATATTCTAACAATCACCCTGCTTGCTCTGAACCACTGTTCTATCACCCTCTTCTAAGGCAAACCATGCACATTTCGATCTCTCTGACCCGGCACCGTTTTAGCTGTGGTCATCTCCCCCCAATCTATACATCACATACATTGAATAAACCCCGTTTTCTCTCAGTAGCCTGCTACTACTATAGCCTACCTACTATTTGGATACTTTCCCCCCCACTGCTTAAAGGAACACGCCAACTTTTTGGGAAATTAGCTTATTTGCCATCTACCTTGGAGTTAGACAAGCTGATACATACCCTTTTCTTTTCTGTACATGCATTAGGCTTATGGA
Source organism: Notolepis coatsorum (assembly GCF_963971535.1). Classification (NCBI taxonomy): domain Eukaryota; kingdom Metazoa; phylum Chordata; class Actinopteri; order Aulopiformes; family Paralepididae; genus Notolepis; species Notolepis coatsorum. Next base: position 189,237,673 of record NC_140167.1, read on the forward strand.
ACAGCCGCACCGTTAGCCTAGCTTAGCATCATTCACTGGAAGTAGTTGTGCCAGTGTAGCCTAGTTCCCAACAGTCACGAAATACACTCCAAATACAACTCCAAAACGTTCCTGTAAACATGTTGTGACCTGTGTATTTACCACGTGGAGAAATTTTTTTTATTGGACATTTTCATTTTCTAAGCAGATATATTCTCAGTCTGAAATTTTTTTTGCTGAACCACTGCTGCCTGGGCACAGTGATTTCATCACCTCAAAAGCCCAGTTTTTCAAAAAAGGCTATAGGCTAACGGCTGTTCCCTAAGCCTAATGCATGCACAGAGAAGAAATGGGTATGTATCTGCTTGTCTAACTCCAGGGTAGATGGCAAATAAGCTAATTTCCCAAAAAGTTGGCGTGTTCCTTTAAGACACTGGTGCAATGCTTACAGAATCACCTTACCGCCAGAATGCATTATGTATGTTTCTGTATCCTCATCTAAGCACCACATAATTCCACATTGTCTACTGACTTATCTACTGTACTCACGAGAGATGAGACAGAAATAATGTCAAAGAGAGGAGAGAGAAAGTGGAAAGTATTTTGCACCTACAAAGGAACAAACGACTTATTTGTATCACTCTGCTATCTGCCATCTGTCCGATCAACAACACAGGTCTCCGTCTTTATACAACTTACTACCGTAAGTAACAAATTAGACTGGAGACATTTTACTTCCCATAATTCATTCATGAGGGCTCTTCCAGCGCAGTGAGATGTGACCGCGGTGGGGGAATAATTAATTGGCTCCGCGGGGGGGGGAGGGGGGGGGGGTTCGTCCACCGGGAGATGTCAGACATGGAGACTCAAACCTTGCCAGGACAGACAGCCTGTGCCCGTCTGTCAATGCACTTACTGTACAAAACAGTTCGTTACTATATGGTTCTGTGCTTGTAATGAACGTGTACGAGAAAGTGACCGAGAATGCATTATGGAACAGCCGCACCGTTAGCCTAGCTTAGCATCATTCACTGGAAGTAGTTGTGCCAGTGTAGCCTAGTTCCCAACAGTCACGAAATACACTCCAAATACAACTCCAAAACGTTCCTGTAAACATGTTGTGACCTGTGTATTTACCACGTGGAGAAAAGATTTGTATTGGACATTTTCATTTTCTAAGCAGATATATTCTCAGTCTGAAATTCTTTTTGCTGAACCACTGCTGCCTGGGCACAGTGATTTCATCACCTCAAAAGCACAGTTTTCAAAAAAGGCTATAGGCTAACGGCTGTTCCCTAAGCCTAATGCATGCACAGAGAAGAAATGGGTATGTATCTGCTTGTCTAACTCCAGGGTAGATGGCAAATAAGCTAATTTCCCAAAAAGTTGGCGTGTTCCTTTAAGACACTGGTGCAATGCTTACAGAATCACCTTACCGCCAGAATGCATTATGTATGTTTCTGTATCCTCATCTAAGCACCACATAATTCCACATTTTCTACTGACTTATCTACTGTACTCACGAGAGATGAGACAGAAATAATGACAAAGAGAAGAGAGGAGAGAGAAAGTGGAAAGTATTTTGCACCTACAAAGGAACAAACGACTTAAGATAAGATAAGATAAGATATTCCTTTATTGATCCCCTTGGGGAAATTCAGGCATCATAGCAGCATGGGGGGGAGGGGGGGTACAGGTAGTAAAACAACAACACAGTGTACAGGTAGTAAAAACAACACAGGCAGTGTAAACAATTTGGTCAATATGGTCAATATAATTTACTATCTGACTAGCTGAAGAAATATTCACATTATTCACAGTGTCACATAAGGTGCAGTATGCATAAGGTAGTGTTATAATTTACTATCTACTGAGTATACATTATTCACAGTATCACGGTATCCACTGAAATATACATTATTCACAGTATCACAGTATCCACATAAGGTGCAGTAAGCCTAAGGTAGTGTAGGTTGTCCTCCTTGTGTTCCTATAAGTCCCAGGTCAATGTCTGGTAGCAGTCGCTGTCGCTGCCCCCTGTTGTGGAGCCTGGAGGCTGCTAGTCGCTGCCCACTGTTGTGGAGCCTGATGGCCGCTGGTATAAAGGACTGTCCGAGGCGGTTAGTTGAGTGTCGTGTGGGAATGAGTCTGTGGCTGAACGAGCTTCTCATCTTGACTAGCTCGTCGTAGAGGGGGTGGTAGGGGTTCTCCATGATGGCAGCCAGCTTCCTTATCATCCCCCTCTCTGCCATCACCTCAAGTCTAGGTAGCTCGACTCCCACCACGGAGCTAGCCTTCCTCACCAGCTTGTTGAGCTTGTTGGTGTCACTTGAGCATGCCACAGCATAGAAGAGGATGCTGGCCACAACAGACTGGTAAAAAGACTGCAGCAGTCTGTTGCACACATTGAAGGACCTGAGTCTCCTCAGGAAGAACAGCCTGCTCTGTCCCTTCCTGTAGAGGGCCTCTGTGTTATCCGACCAGTCCAGTTTATTGTTCAGGTGTACCCCAAGGAACTTGTATGAGTCCACCATCTCCACATCCACCCCTCGGATGGAGATGGGAATCGGGGGGGGCCTCTTCTTGCCCCTCCGGAAGTCCACCACCAGCTCCTTGGTCTTACTGGTGTTGAGTTGGAGGTGGTTGCTGTCGCTCCACCCCACGAAGCTCTCCACCAGGGCTCTGTACTCCTCCTCATCATCGTCGGTGATGTAGCTTACGATGGAGGAGTCGTCTGAGAACTTCTGCAGGTGACACCCGCTTGAGTTGCGGAAGAAGTCTGAGGTGTAGAGGGTGAAGAGGAAGGGTCACAGCACAGTTCCTTGGGGGGCGCCGGTGTTGCTCACCAGTACGTCAGACTGACTGTCCTTTAGTCTGACGTACTGTGGCCTCTCAGTGAGGTAATCCTTGATCCAGGCCACCAAGCCGTGCTCCAGCTGCATCGCGGAGAGCTTCTCCGCTAGCAGTGACGGTTGGATGGTGTTGAAGGCGCTGGAGAAATCAAAGAACATAATCCTCACTGAGCTGCGCGGCTTCTCCAGGTGCGTGTACGCTCTGTGGAGCATGTAGATGATGGCATCCTCCACCCCGATGTTTGCCTGGTATGCAAACTGCAGGGGGTCGAGGGAGTCACGCACCAGGGGCTTGAGGTGTTGCAGGACCAGTCTCCCAAACGTCTTCATGACGTGTGACGTCAGAGCGACTGGCCTGTAGTCGTTGAGGGTGCTGGGACGGCCCTTCTTGGGCACCGGGACAATGCAGGAGGTCTTCCAGAGCTGGGGCACCCTCTCCAGCCTCAAGGAGAGGTTGAAAAGATTCTGGAGCGGTGCTGCCAGCTGCTCCGCACATACTTTGAGCACCCTGGGATTGGTGTTGTCCGGTCCTCTGGCCTTGTTTATACTAATCCTGGAGAGCTGCCTACTGACCTGACTGCCTGTGATCGTCAGGGTTGGGGGTGGTAGGCAGCCTGTTGATGTTGGCGGTGGGGTGCCGGTGCTGATGGGTGGGTGGGGGGTGGGGGGGCTGCTTTGTAGGTGTGATCTGGTGCTGGTGTCGATGGGTGGGGGCAGGGGTGTGGGGAGGCCACTCTGGTCAAAGTGGTTGAAAAACGAGTTGAACTCGTTTGCACGCTCTGGCGGGCCCTCAACAGCTGTGCCCTGCTGTTTGAAACCAGTGATCTTCCTGACCCCCGCCCACACCTCCCTGGTGTTGTTGGCCTGTAGTCTGCCCTCCGGCCTGTCCTTGTAGCTGACCTTGGCTGCCCTTAGCTCTTTTTTGAGCTCCCTTTGGACAGCCCTGGCCTGCTCAGTGTCCCCTGCCATGAAGGCCCTCTTTTTCCTGTTTAGCAGGTGTTTAATGTCCTTGCTAATCCAGGGTTTATTGTTTGAAAAGCAGCGTACCTTCTTTGTGGGTACGATGCTCTCCTCACAGAACCTGATGTAGTCTGTGATGCAGTGGGATAGTCCATCAATGTCATCACCATGGGCCCTCTCAAACATGTCCCAGTCTGTCGACCTGAAACACTCCTGTAGCTCCTCCTCGACGTCGTCAGACCACTGTGGGACAGACATGGTGGTCGGAGGCTGTCTCTTAATGAGAGGCGTGTATGTGGATACAAGCCTCACAAGGTTGTGGTCTGACTGGCCGAGGGGGGGCAGGGAAGTCGCACTGAAGGCCTCCTTCACGTTAGCATACAGGAGGTCCAGTGTTTTGTCTCCCCTGGTTTTGCAGGTGACATACTGGGTGAAGTTTGTCAGGGTCTTGTTCAGTCTGACATGATTGAAGTCCCCATTGATAAAAATAAATCCATCCGGGTGTTTTGTCTGAAGCGCTGCAACAGTGGAGTGTATGACGTCACTCGCCTGCGCCGCCGCCGCGCTGGGTGGGATGTAAACAGTCAGAGCCAGGATGTGTGTTATTTCTCGCGGTAAGTAGTATGGCCGCAGACTCAGTGCCAATAGTTCAATGTCGGGGGCACAGATACGTTCCTTAATGGTGATGTGCCCCGGGTGGCACCATTTGGAGTTAACAAAGACAACAAGCCCTCCGCCTCTCCGCTTGCCGCTCTGTTTCGTCCGGTCGGCGCGCACCAGCGTGAAGCCCTCCGGTTCAATTGCACTGTCCGGGATGTTATCGTTCAGCCAGGATTCTGTAAAGCACAGTAGGCTTGCCTCTTTGTACTCACGCTGGTTGTTCATCAGGGCTGAGAGCTCGTCCGTCTTGTTGGCCAGCGATCGCACGTTCCCCATAACGACAGAGGGCAGGTAAGGCTTGAATCTCCTGCTATCCTTCCTCCTGCCCTTCACGATCGTGCCAGCTCTATTTCCCCGTCTTCGTATCCTTATTTCGGCTGGAAGATCCCTCGGTGGCTCTGCAACTCTGTCTCGAAAGCAGAGGAGAGCCTCCCGCGGGTAAACCAGTCCGCCGGTGTTGTTGTTGTTGTCCTGCCGCGGGTAAACCAGCCCGCCGGTGTTCTTGTCCATTGTTCAGCTGTGCTCGACCGAACTTGCCTAACTCAGCTAACTTCACAGAAGTTGTTACAAATGCCTTAACTTGGTCTAAAGCAACGCACAGTCACTTAGACACCTATTAAGTAAGTATAATCACAAAAGAAATAAGTAAGAAAGTAGTAAACGGGATAAGAAGTAAAGGGGGTGGGAGCTGCTATGAAAAGGCTGCCACTCTCCTCGGCGCCACTACTTCACTCTGCTATCTGCCATCTGTCCGATCAACAACACAGGTCTCCGTCTTTATACAACTTACTACCGTAAGTAACTAATTAGACTGGAGACATTTTACTTCCCATAATTCATTCATGAGGGCTCTTCCGGGGGGGGGGGTTCGTCCACCGGGAGATGTCAGACATGACTCAAACCTTGCCAGGACAGACAGCCTGTGCCCGTCTGTCAATGCACTTACTGTACAAAACAGTTCGTTACTATATGCTTCTGTGCTTGTAATGAACGTGTACGAGAAAGTGACAGAGAATGCATATTGCATGACTAGTTGTTAAATTATTGATTGTTAAATTAAATAGACAGATAAGTAGCTGAGATGTACATTCTTCGCCCCATTTAACAACAGTGTATTCATGCTGGGCTGACAATCTATTTACAGTAATTACTTACCGTGGTGGTGCAGAGTCTGATCACATATTGCACTAACACGCGCGTGCACACACACACACACACACGCACACACACACACACACACACACGCACACACACACGCACACACACAGCCAGGAAAGAGTTATCACAATGCGCTGCTCAATCATCATTAGACTGATTTTACTTGTTTGTTACTTGTTTTCACTTGTTTGTTTGTTTGTTTTGATTGTTGTTGTTGTTGTTGTTGTTGTTGTTGTTGTTGTTGTTTCTATTATCATTCTACTGTGTGATGGCTTCATGTAAATCATGGTCTGACATTATGTCAGATTTGCACCAGTAAACATCAGTCCCAGTCTTCACCAGCAGGGGGAGGTATTGTAATGGACACGTCCATTCATCACTCTTGTCTCTGTGCCTCGAGGATTCATTCAAGGCCTTTGATTGTCACATATCTCTGTTTGAGTATTTGGTCAAAAGCATTAGCCTATCTATAATGCAACACATAATGCATTTTGAACCTATATATAGAACTTATGAGCTAAAGATTAAATATCTTGGAACAATGAGAAAACGAGGTCTGACGTCAACATAATCTTTTAACAATAATGTGTGATTTATGATGGTAAAACCTCTCTGGATGCTTTATGTTTATGGCTGTGTTTACACTGGGTGTGTTTGTGCCAGTTGCTGCAATGTTAGTTTCCAAGTAACTGTTACCAAGGTTATTAATTCTGGTGCTCAGGCAGCAGTGGCCCAAGTCGGAAAGTGCTGACCTCACCGCATTGCAGTCGGTTGTATCCATTTAAATCATACGTCCGTTTGGAAGATAAATACATGGTATATCCAATTAGATTAGTAGACCTGTGTTTATTGGCCTTTAATAGGCTTCCTCACAAATTAGATTACAGATAGGCTGCACTTTTAGAGGGAGGCAGAAAGTGTAACTCTCACCAAGGGGTCACAAGGCCCTCTTACATTAGGCGAACATAATATTATTGGGTTATGATGTCAAATGCATTTGATGGAATGCCATTTTTCATCTGGTTACTATGAACATGAGAAGCGTGAATTTAGGTTCGGGGCCACCACTCACCATCAGTTTCTCTTTGTGTTCCTAATTCAACGTCAACTTTGAACTGCGTATTCGATCGTACAGTAGTAGCTCATTGTTACAGTCTCTCTCTCTCTCTCTCTCTCTCTCTCTCTCTCTCTCTCTCTCCCTGTGCAGAACTTGTTAAACAAGCAGGGGCGTTTGAAGCCATTCATTCATCTCCCCTCTCTGCTCCTGCTGTCATGGCAACCTGCGTATGACTGGCAGAAAACAGACTGCAGAGTGTCTGAGCTTCATTCACAGTAGTCGGGTTAGAGAAGAGGAGACTAGCGGGATGACGAGGACAAAGACTGCTACTGAGACGCCGTCAGGCCTGCCGACCACAGCAAGGTAAGAGAGACGCCCGAGGGCCAGGGACTGCACCCGTGTTGACTTGTGTTGATGTGATGGTGGCCGCGTGTCCCCATACACCCATATGAAAATTAACTATAGTAAACATATTGTATAGTATATAGTAAACATATTATATGTACTGTGTGTGTGTGTGTGTGTGTGTGTGTGTGTGTGTGTGTGTGTCCACATGTAACAATTAAGATAAGATAAGACACTTTAGATACTTTTTAACACTACACAATAATTATTGCTAAAATATTTGCACTACCTATCTACGTCATATTTGAATTTAGCATTTTGTTTTTGCATTTTGTACATTTTAGGTTTGTAGGCTATATTATAGTGTTTTGTCTTTATTCTTTCACTTTTTTTGAAGATAAGATGGATCTTTATTTATCCCCTTGGGGAAATGTAGGTCTCAAAGCAGCAACAGGAGAGAGAGATTGATTGTTTGATTGATTGATTGAAAAGTTTATTAACAGATTGCAGAATGGGTACAGTACAGTACAGCTCAATACACACAATTGTTAAGGGGATGCAGACCAGAGAAAGACTTTCGTCTTGTTTACATCAGGGTCCCCCATTTTCAATTCATCATAACATATATGACATACACAACATACAGATAGACAGTACTGCTACATCTATACATTTATGACATACCAGATTTGCAAATACAGTACTGTTTGTGATACAAGAAGTGTCCCGAAAAAGAGTATATACATTTGACGTAGAAACTGTACATTGTAGGAGGTTGGGTAGGTGGGTGGGGTTGGGTGGGTGGGTGGGGGGCTGTACATTGGAGGTGGGGGGGGGGGGGGGGGGGGTAGGGGGGGGGGGGGTGGGGGACACTGTACACTGTACATTGGAATACTGACAAAGCCATACTTGGTCATTTACTGTACAACTAGGTTATGACATTTGTAGGGGCCAGTTTCGAATTGCAGTCTCTCGTAGGTGTTTTTTGAGAGTGTTTTTGAAGGTGGGTAGTGATTCACATTCCTTTACAGCTTTGGGTAGGGCATTCCACATTGATGTGGCATAATTGCGAAACGTGTTTAGTCCCTTGTTTGAGCCGAATCTGGGTTTAACATGATGGGTAACTTGGTCGTGTAGTGTATCTTGTAGACCAGCCCATTGCAAGTTGCTGTACTCTGTCGTCTACTCTAAGCAGGGCCGCCTGGGAGAAATGCGAGGCCCCTGTGCGAGATTTAACGCGAGCCCCCCCCCCCCCCCCCCCCCCCCCCCCCACCCCCCCCCCACAAGGTTAAAAAAATATATATATAATATATATATATATATATATATATATATATTTTTTTTTTATACAGTCAACATATTCTTAAATAATAGCGCTGCCCGAGGCGGGGCATGATACAGTCAACATATAGCAAAAGAGAGAGCGAGAGAGAGCTCCGTTCTACAGTCAATATACAGTGTACAGAGAGAGAGAGAGAGAGAGAGAGAGACACATTGGAAAGAAATTGAAATGCTATTTGGCCCTAAACAGAGAGTACACAGTGGCAGAATACCTGAGCACTGTGACTGAAGATCCTTGAGCACAGCCTAGCCATCGAGAAAGGCCGCCATAGGCAGACTGTGTGTGTTAGAAAGAGAGAGAGAGAGAGAGAGAACATGTGTGTTTGTCATGTGTGTGTGTGTTAGAGAGAGACTAGAGCATGTATGAGAGATTCAAAAGGACAAAGATCAACACTTAAATCCAAGAGAGAGAGAGAGAGAGAGAGAGAGAGAGAGACACATTGGAAAGAAATTGAAATGCTATTTGGCCCTAAACAGAGAGTACACAGTGGCAGAATACCTGAGCACTGTGACTGAAGATCCTTGAGCACAGCCTAGCCATCGAGAAAGGCCGCCATAGGCAGACTGTGTGTGTTAGAAAGAGAGAGAGAGAGAGAGAGAACATGTGTGTTTGTCATGTGTGTGTGTGTTAGTGAAGTAACTTCTATCTTCATTTACCTATATCTAAGTTCAGTGATCGTATAGTTTTTCTATTACCCTTCTCCTTCATTTGTTTGATATTTCAGATGTTCGGTTTAAGTAAGGAGAGAAGCTGACAAAGTGGTCAAATCAATCAACTGCTGTGTTTATTAATAAACCACAGCTTAGGAATCAAAACAAGTACATCGTCTCTTTGGTATATCTAATTGTCTCTTTCATGTGGCTGTTTGGTCCATGCTCGGATCAGCTAGGGCTGATCAGAGTTTTCTTCTCCGGTGCTGGGGTTGTTGTCTCTTGGTTCCCATGCCAACATGCGCCTTTCTCTTAGTGGTTTGCTGGTCGTTCCTCGCCGGTCAGGCAGGGAGCGCTTGATTTCGTGTCGGCGGAGTCTGCTCTGAGCCTCGGCTCTGTCATCTGGTGTCAATGGCTCTCTGTGTCACTGGTTCGGCTCTCCAGTAGCCGGCTTGGCGAGTCTCCCTCTGTCGGTGGAGGTTTTCAGCGCTCCAGCTGCGAGGCGATCTCTGTCATCATCTGTCTCCATGGCTCTGTGTCTCCATGCTCCAGGATCCTTCTGTGTGGCTCGCCCTCCAGGATTCTCTCCTCTCTCCTGTCTCCTCTCTCCGGGTGTGTCCCCGGGTGTGTGTCTCTCTTGATCGCCATCAGCCCTTTTTATCAGAGCGAGAGAGAGAGAGAGAGAGAGAGAGAGAGAGAGAGAGAGAGAGAGAGAGAGAGAGAGAGAGAGAGAGAGAGAGAGAGAGAGAGACCTTCCCTGCCTGCCTAGTCACGTCACTCCCACAATCTGGCTTCCCTATATGGCCACATTCCTTGTAGCAGGAACTTGTCTGCTGAGTCTTGCGAAACAGCGTTACAAGGTGACCTTACAGAGGGGATGTGAACTAGTTTTCCTTTTAGAATGATTTACCCAAGTGTCCCTGAATGCGACCCTCATACAGATGGAAATATAGTACCCACTCAACCTAACAGTGGGTATCCCAGAATGGCCTGTTTGGTCTGCTTAACTAAAGTAAACAGAACTCTGGTGCTGGCCTTCAGGCCTGACTTAAAGTTAAGTATTGGGCCCTCCATCCCACTTTGTTGTGTGGGGAAAGAGGTTTCATCCTGTGGTCTCAGTACATCTGTATGAAACGATCACCCTTCCTTTGAACTGTGGGGCTGTGTAGTCATAAACTCTCTTCTAAACCTTACACAAACACGTTTTTCTGCTGGTCTCAGCTTATTTGAAGGCTATCCACATTTGTCCTTCCCTGACCTGTATTCAGTGTTTCCCCTTCGTACATCTCAAGGTAGCTTTTGGCCATCTGTCACCATTTAGACTGAGGCCAGTTCACAGCCTTCTTGTTGACTCAAATGTATGGTTAACCTAACAGGTGATTTGGCATGGCTGTGAGTCTCTATTTTTCTAAGAGAAAATAACCTAGTTCTTTGCTATTTCATATATGTGCATAATTTCTATTATTTTATCCATGTTTTCATTTAGAAATATACGACATTAGAGAGAGACTAGAGCATGTATGAGAGATCCAAAAGGACAAAGATCAACACTTAAATCCAACAAGAAGAGGGTCTATACCAGAGAAACCAAAGCAGCAAGGAGCCAATGGCCGACATCAGCTAAATAGGCTAGCCAGGTACTGTGACACCAGGCCACACACAGCTTTGGCCAACGGCCCAACGCTACCCAAGCTACACAAACGACCAAGACATTCACACACAGCACATGTCGTATCTCCAAATGTTGTGAAGTAGCATATGTTTTGCCTGGAAAAAAACATCGTTATTAACAAAACATTCGGGAGGGGAAGGAAGGAAGAGTGGGGTAATGTCATGACATTTTCATTAATCTTACCTGCACAAAAGGAACGCAGGGCGAAAGGCCGCAACACAGGTCTCCACGTTGACGAAAGGCCTCTCGCTGTCGGGACAAATAAGCTATGGCCAGAGCCTTGTCATGGTGCAGGCCCGACTACATCTTCTGTCAAAGATGATGTTGTAGTCAGAGTGCCAGTCTGCCAGAACCCCCTGCTATTCTCAAGGCTAACTGATAGCATCAAACGAACGTTCCCAGCTGACGCTAAACAGCTAACTGGCTAACAGTTAGCTCAATCAGGCACCTGGCTGTATGTAGCCGCATAGCTTGCTTCTGCGTTAGCTAATGGTTAGCACAAGCTAACAGCTAATTAGCTAACAGCTGATTGAGCTAACTGTTAGCCAGTTAGCTGTTTAGCTTCAGCTGGGAACGTTCGTTTGATGCTTGTGCTAACCATTAGCTAACGCAGAAGCAAGCTATGCGGCTACATACAGCCAGGTGCTCTCACCAGGCACACACCGTTAGCTTAGCTACTACTACTATATTAGCTAGTCGACCAGTTTGGCTCCAGAGAGAGAGAAAGAGAGATAGGTCCACGGCGGGTATATAATCATAGGTTGACTCACCATAACGCAGTATCAATGCGGCGCCAATGGTAAAGTTGGAAGGAGACTTTCTTGGCCCACGGTGTAATTTCTTCTGATCCATGCTGCTTTTGAAAAGACATCCACTCGCCTCGCTCCTCTGAATAGTGCTGAATTAGATCATCCCTGTACCTCGTGTGTCCGAGAAGAGCCCGGAAACACTATCCTAAAATCTGTAGAGCAGCAAAGCCGCAGAAACCGGAACACTGCAGTCTGCAGAGCCGCAGAGGCAGGAACAAGTCAGACACATTCTACAAACGTGTCTAATGTGAAATATATAAGCATATAAGCAAAACTAGATTTTAGGTCTGTGATGAAAAAGGGCCTCGCGGGAAGGGGGGCCTCGCAAAAAAAAAAAAGAAAAAATTAAAAAAAATTAAAAAATAAAAAAAACTTTTTTATTTATTTTTTTTTATTTTGCGAGGCCCCCCTTCCCGCGAGGCCCTGTGCGACCGCACTGCTCGCACACCCCCTGAGGCGGCCCTGACTCTAAGCCATCCTAGGTTGTCAAAGTGGGCAGGGGTGAGGTGGGTTCTAGGAGTCAGGTCAAGCAGTAGTCTGACTAGTTTGTTTTGAGATGTTTGTAATTAGTTTTTTAGTGCCTTTGAGGTGTTTTGGTACCATGAGGTGCAAGCATAGTCGTAGTACCCTTGAATGAGTGCTCCTGCCAGAGTTTTCAGGGTATTGTTTACCAGAGAGGAGATCCGGTAGAAGAATCGAGTTCGCTGGTTGACTTTTTTTATTAAATTGGATGCCATTTTGTCACAGGAAATATTAGCCTCTAGGATGGAACCCAGGTAGGTAATTTCATCTTTCCTTGTGACAATATTGTCACTCACTGTAACTGAGAAGCCGTCGGTCTTGCTGAGTTTGTTATTTGAACCGAAGAGAATGGACTCTGTTTTGCCCATGTGTAATGATAGTTTGTTATCAGCGAGCCATATGCAGATTTTGCCTAGTTCCGAGCTGAGGGCTTTTTCAACCTGTAACTTGTTCTTGTCAGAGACCAGCAGGGCTGAGTCGTCCGCAAACAGGAACAAGTTGCAGTCACAAGCTGACGATATGTCATTTGCATAAATTAGGAACAGTAGCGGACCTAGTATGCTTCCTTGTGGAACACCACAGCTCACTGTGAGGGGGGGGATGCCTGTAGCTGTTCCGCAACCGTTCCTATTTCCGGGGTAGGCCTGATTGGCCCCGACAGGCACGTGACCCGCCGCGGCCACGCCCCGCGGCAGCCCCAGGCCGCGACGCGGCAACGAGGCTGCTGTGGTTCACCTCACCGCCGCTTTCCGCCTTCAACGCCGCCCGCAGCATTAGGAAGGAGTTCGCGGCGCCTTTCACATCGCAGTCATCAGTCATAATAATATCATCAGTCATCTCTAATAATATTAATCACTGTTCAATGTACTAATATACAATACGGCTCACTTTTCCCACTTCAATGACAGAGCCGCTGTTTAATAATATTGTCGCGGCGGAGCTCCGTCGCGGCAGCATTATGTAGCAGTAATCCCCCCTTTTTTACCATAGACAAACTAGCTCAATTGGTAACGCTGCTTGGCTGTGGATCCTATCGTCCGTTTGTGACAATTTTTTTTTTTTTTTTTTTTTTTAACGTGCATTGCACTATAGCGTATTGTATATTGTATATTGTACCAGAGACCATTACTGTACCATACAATATACAATTATACAATACGCTATAGTGCAATGCATGTTAAAAAAAAATTAAAATAACTTAAGGGAATCAAACTTGTCACAAACGGACGATAGGATCCACAGCCAAGCAGCTCCGCCGCGACAATATTATTAAACAGCGGCTCTGTCATTGAAGTGGGAAAAGTGAGCCGTATTGTATATTAGTACATTGAACAGTGATTAATATTATTAGAGATGACTGATGATATTATTATGACTGATGACTGCGATGTGAAAGGCGCCGCGAACTCCTTCCTAATGCTGCGAGCGGCGTTGAAGGCGGAAAGCCTCGTTGCCGCGTCTCGGCCTGGGGCTGCCGCGGGGCGTGGCCGCGGCGGGTCACGTGCCTGTCGGGGCCAATCAGGCCTACCCCGGAAATAGGAACGGTTGCGGAACAGCTACAGGCGGGGGGGATGATTTCTGGTCATGTGACATGTACGCCCAATCGTGGGACCGCAAGTTTCTACACTGGTTAAGCTTAGGCGCTCGTTCGAAGTTGGTTAAGGTTAGAGTTTGCCTTAGAGCATGGCGATAGAATGGCAGGTAGTTTGCAGGCTGTTAGACCCGGAAATAGCAATTAAATTGCTGTCCCACGATTGGCGCACATGTCACATGACCTGGCCAATCAGAGCGCAAAACTCGAACGCGGAAGCACTCTTCGGCTGCCCAAAGTATTCACGCCTCCCCTCCAGGTAGGATTGCATCCAGCTCACTGATAGACTATCAAAACCAATTGCTTTTAGCTTGTCAATCAGAATGGTGTGATTGACAGTGTCGAAGGCCTTTTGTAGGTCCAGCATGACCATGCCGCAGTATTTGCCCACATCCACCTCTTGTTTGATGTGGTCGTTCAAATAGAGAAGGCATGTGTCAGTGGAGTGGGATGTTCTGAAACCAGATTGGAATTCGTAGATTCGATTTCTTTCTGCGAGGTACTTTTCGACCTGTTCGTATAAAAAATTGTCCATGACTTTTCGAGATGGATGTAAGGATAGAAACAGGGCGGTAGTTGCCTGGGTCTAATTTGCTGCCCTTTTTGTGCAGGGGTGTTACTCTCGCAATTTTGAAGTCCTTGGGGACGTGTCCCTGTTTTATGGAGAGGTTTATCATTATTATGTGTGATGACTGGGGTGATGGCGGCTGCTGAGTCTCTGAGGAATTTGGAGGGGATGTTGTCATGGCCAGTGGCCTTGTTCGGTTGGAGGGCGCTCAGTTTTTTGAGTACCTCATCTGTAGTTACCATTTCCAGTTTGAAGTCGTCTTTGTGGACGCCTAGGTTCTTGTAGTATGCTACTATGTGTTCTACCCCATACTGCCCTGAGTGGGAGGGTAGTTTGTTTACCAGTGTTGTGGCTATGTTTGTGAAGAAAGTGTTTAAGTAATTGGCTACATCCAGCTTGTCTGTGATGAGCGTGTTGTCCGTCTGTATGTTTATGTTTGAGAAAGATTACAGAAGGGGGGGGTACAGTCAGGATAATAATAAAGAAAAAACTAAATGTTTAATTAAACTGCAATTACTATGATATACTGTAGTGAATTATTATATGAATGTAGTATTTCTATGGTAAAGCCACAGGAATACTATAGTACTATCTGTCATACACTTCTATCATATTCCACTGCAGAAATACTATGGGGACTCACAACAGTATTTCTGTGGTAAATCTATAGAGTGTGTGTGTGTGTGTGTGTGTGTGTGTGTGTGTGTGTGTGTGTGTGTGTGTGTGTGTGTGTGTGTGTGTGTGTGTGTGTGTGTGTGTGTGTGTGTGTGTGTGTGTGTGTGTGTGTGTGTGTGTGTGTGTGTGTGTGTGTGTGTGTGTGTGTGTGTGTGTGTGTGTGTGTGTGTGTGTGTGTGTGTGTGTGTGTGTGTGTGTGTGTGTGTGTGGAGAAAGAAAACATCGGAATACTATAAATCACTACAGTATTTATGTGGCCAATCTAGTGTGTATGAAGAGAAAAAAACTAATAAGACTAATAGGTTTGACTATAATTAATTTTCATATGGAAAGTGTTTGTATGTAAATTGTATGTATAGCAGTATAATTGGTTATCTGACTGTGCAGGGCCACGATGCAGCACTTAGCCGTCTACCAACCACTACTTCCCACTGGGAACAAATACCTGCAGCAGAAATGGGACCAGGCTTCATATGAGGTGCACAGGAGGATGGTGAGGCAAGCCGCTGTGTAGTCTTCACAAATGCATTGTCATTAATGAACTAGAGCAGAGTTGCTGAGACATAGCATACCCCTCATAGATCTAGCTATAATCCAAACAAGCGTTTGTTAGGCATTCGGTTTTTATGTTCTTGTTTTTTTTTATTTTTTTTTAAGCATACTCATCATAGTCCAGAATGATTACAGCATTGTCTTATACAAAGATTATTTTCCCTGTCAAGGTGAAATCAGCAAAAGCAACGATAAGCACAGCCCCACCGAGGACATACAGTTACGGTGTCAACACGAAGAAACAGCAGGTGCTCGTCGTTATTAACCGTTGTACTCTGGTAATCTCTGTAACACATCCACCGGGTGGCAGCAAATCCAATAGTGTTCTACAGAACATGTTTATTTGAACTTGTCAATAAGATAAATTAATACTTTTCTTTATGCTGCTATCTGGTGTATACTTCAAATATAGTATACTTTCTCACTGTATATATTTCTATCCACACCTGTCTGTACTTACCTACACATAATCCTTTCACATATCTGTAGATACTATATATCTGTACATATCCTACTCTTGCTAGTTACACTGCTGGCCAGTATGACTTACTACCAGCTGTCTTTATACCTGTATCACACTGTACATATTATACCACAACTCTGTACATACATCTGATTAGTACTACACTCAGTAGTACTCATTTGTATATTTTGTACCCAGTTTAATCACCAGTACATTGTATATTGCTGTTGCACTTTACTGTTACATTTGCACTCTGGTTGGATGTCAAACTTATTTTCGTTTTACTGTACTCGTGCTGTATAATGACAATAAATTTGAATCAAATCAAATCAAATCTAATCTAATGTGATAATGATAATGATCGATTGTGTTCCTAAATGTATCCCCCACTGTAAGCTTGAAGAGGAGCAGCTGTTGAAGATCCAGAGGGAAAACAACATGCTTGTGGAGAAGATATCACATATCATGAGGACCACAGGGTGGACTGACAACAGGAATTACTATCAGAGTAAAAGGTCACTTTTGTTATTGTCTTTTAGAAATATTGAATCCATCCCTTCTTCATGTAGTGTTGTGGAATACTTTGACCAGATTACATTTCCATTTTTACATTTTGTCATTTAGCTGAGGCTTTTATCCAAAGCGACTTTCAAGTTTTGTACAACAAGTCAGCAGGAAGGGTACAACTCTATCAGCTGAGTAACCATTTTCATCAAAGTGTTGAGTGCTACAGTGTAGATTAGTATATTAGGACAAGTGCATGACAGTAAGGTTAGATATATATTTTTTTCATTTCAAATATTGATTGAAGAAGTGTGTCTTTAGTCGACGGCGAAAGATTGGACGGGTTTTGGCTGTCCTAACTGTGGTGGGAAGTTTGTTCCACCATTGTGGGGCAAGCCGAGAATAGGCGGCTTCTCTTTGATGACCCTCGCAGAGCTCGGATAGGAGTAGGTCTGAAGCGGCCAGAAGATGCAGAGCGTAGGGGTCTTGAGGGTGTGTAGTTAGAGACCATTGACCGGAGGTATTGATTGATTGATTGAAAAGTTTATTAACAGATTGCAGAATGGGTAAAGTACAGTACAGCTCAATACATACAATTGTTAAGAGGATGCAGACCTGAGAAAGACTTTCGTCTTGTTTCCATCAGGGTCCCCCATTTTCAATTCATCATATGACACACACGACATACAGATAGACAGTACTGCTACATCTATACATTTATGACATACCAGATTTGCAAATACAGTACTGTTTGTGATACTAAAAAAATCCAGAAAAAGAGTGTATATACATTTGACATAGAAACTGTGCATTGGAGGAGGTTGGGTAGGTGGGGTAGGGCTGTACATTGGAGGTGGGGGGGGGGGGGTTGGTAGGGGGGGGGACACTGTACATTGGAATACTGACATACATTTGACATAGAAACTGTACATTGGAGGAGGTTGGGTAGGTGGGGTGGGGTTGGGTGGGGCTGTACATTGGAGGTGGGGGGGGGGGGTTGGGTAGGGGGGGGGGCACTGTACATTGGAATACTGACAAAGCCATGCTTGGTCTTTATTGTACAACTGGGTTAGGACATTTGTAGGGGCCAGTTTCGAATTGCAGTCTCCCGTACGTGTTCTTTGAGAGTGTTTTTGAAGGTGGGTAGTGATTCACATTCCTTTACAGCTTTGGGTAGGGCGTTCCACATTGATGTGTCATAATTGCGAAACGTGTTTAGTCCCTTGTTTGAGCCGAATCTGGGTTTTACATGATTTGTGGAGCTCCCTCTGGTGTTGTGATCGTGGTATTCACTGACCTTTGGGAAGTATTTTGACATGTACATGGGTACCTTGGTCGTGTAGTGTATCTTGTAGACCAGGCCCATTGCAAGTTGCTGTACTCTGTCTACTCTAAGCCATCCTAGGTTGGCAAAGTGTGCAGGGGTGAGGTGGGTTCTAGGAGTCAGGTCAAGCAGTAGTCTGACTAGTTTGTTTTGAGATGTTTGTAATTTGGTTTTTAGTGCCTTTGAGGTGCTTTGGTACCATGAGGTGCAAGCATAGTCGTAGTACCCTTGAATGAGTGCTCCTGCCAGAGTCTTCAGGGTATTCTTGTTTACCAGAGAGGAGATCCGGTACAAGAATCGAGTTTGTTGGTTGACTTTTTTTATTACATTGGATGCCATTTTGTCACAGGAAAGATTAGCCTCTAGGATGGAACCCAGGTAGGTAATTTCATCTTTCCTTGTGACAATATTGTCACCCACTGTAACTGAGAAGCCGTCGGTCTTGCTGAGTTTGTTATTTGAACCGAAGAGAATGGACTCTGTTTTGCCCATGTGTAATGATAGTTTGTTGTTGGCGAGCCATATGCAGATTTTGCCTAAGGTAGGCGGGAGCCGTTCCCTTCACCGCACGATAAGCCAGGTCGCGGGCCTTGAAGCGGATTCGTGCGGCAATGGGGAGCCAGTGGAGGTCCCTGAGAAGTGGGGTGACATGGGTTGACTTCGGTAGGTTTGAGATCAGGCAGGCCGCTGCGTTCTGAATGAGTTGAAGAGCTTGGTGGCAGTCGTCGGAAGGCCAGCAAGCAGTAGTCGAGGCGGGAGATGACTGTTGATTGGACAAGGAGTTGGGTGGTTTCTTTTGTCAGGAAGGGGCGGATCCTTCTGACGTTGCTCAGGAGGAATCTGCAGGTTCTGGTTGTCGTTGGTGGGTGGTCGACAGGGTCCCTCTCCATGACACTTGGGAGGAGTGGTCATTGAGGTACTGTATGATGTCAGCCATGCCAGCGCAGAGCCAGCCACTCCCATTCCTGCGAGGGACGTGAGGAGGATCTGATGGTTGACTGTGTCGAAGGCTGCAGACAGGTCTAGGAGAATCAGGACAGAGGAGAGGCCTTTCGCTTTTGCTAAGTGAAGTGCGTCTGTGACCGCAATGAGGGCCGTTTCTGTGGAGTGACCAGTCCTGAAGCCTGACTGATTAGGGAGGTCATTCTGTAAGAGATAATCAGTAAGTTGATTGGATACAGCACGTTCAAGTGTTTTAGAAAGGAAGGAGAGAAGAGAGACAGGACGATATCTATGACAGTGTTTTAAAAAAATATATATGAGCGGAGCGGTGTGACTGGCTTGTTTTAGTGAGGTGGGTACTACCCCTGAGTTGAGGGAAGAGTTGATGGTTGCAGTTAGGAATGGGAGAATGTCTGGTGCTATGGTCTGGAGGAGCGGGGAGGGTAACTGATCCAGCTGGCATGTAGTCGGGCGGTTCGACGTTAACAGTGTCAGGGTCTCGGCTTCTGTAATGGGAGAAAAAGATGACAGAGTGAAGGATGAGGTTCTCTATTCAGTATTTGGAATGGGTGGGGGTTGGGAGAAGGAGCTGCGGATGTTCTCCATTTTTCCTCAAAGAAGATCGCAAAGTCTTGTAAATTTCATGATTATTATTCATGAAAGCGGACAACAGAGTTTACTGACAGAATGCCATGTTGCAACACGGAGAGACCTAGGTTACAGCAATGGCCCTACTAGCCTAGATCTCTAACGAATGGTGAGCTCAGATAACAGAGTATTTATACATGAGAGGAGACAAAACAATGTGTGTGCATGTGTGTGTAGAGAGAGAGAACGAGAGGGGGGTAGTGTGTGTAGATAGATAAAGTCTGTCTGGGAATGAAGGCCATGTGTATGCGATTGTGTGTGTGTGTGTGTGTGTGTGTGTGTGTGTGTGTGTGTGTGTGTGTGTGTGTGTGTGTGTGTGTGTGTGTGTGTGTGTGTGTGTGTGTGTGTGTGTGTGTGTGTGTGTGTGTGTGTGTGTGTGTGTGTGTGTGTGTGTGTGTGTGTGTGTGTGTGTGTGTGTGTGTGTGTGTGTGTGTGTGTGTGTGTGTGTGTGTGTGTGTGTGTGTGTTATGGTTTGAAACCGACCCCAATAGCACAACACAAGACAGGTATGAGAGTAAGCCAAAACAGGGCAATATTTATTATATAACAAAAAGCGGCACAGTCCCTTTAAGGGAGAACCCAAAAAACACTAGAGTCCATGAAATATGAAAACTGCGGCACTGTGCCTTTAACAGGCGAACAGGCTAAGGGACTAGGGGCCCTGGAGAGGGGGACAGGGACAGAGGCCCGGAGAGGCGGGCTATTGACTGGGACAGAGGCCCGGAGAGAGGGGCTGGGGACGGGGACAGGAATCCAACGGCGGAGGCCTGGCACGGGGACCGGGGGCCCGACGGCGGAGGCCGGGCACGGGGATCCTCTTCCGTCCCTACACCGAGTAGGGCTCTGCTGCTCCGAAAGGAATCCTCCTCCTCCTCGGATGCTGCAGACGGGCAGTGCAGAACAAAGGGGGTCCCAGGGGACCGGGGCGAGAACACGCCATCCCCCCGTGGAATAGGGAGCGATGGCGAGCCGGGGTCCGAGGGAGAACACGCCATCCCCCCGTGGAATAGGGAGCGATGGCGAGCCGGGGTCCGAGGGAGAACACGCCATCCCCCCGTGGAATAGGGAGCGATGGCGAGCCGGGATCCGAGGGAGAACACGCCATCCCCCCGTGGAATAGGGAGCGATGGCGAGCCGGGGTCCGAGGGAGAACACGCCATCCCCCCGTGGAATAGGGAGCGATGGCGAGCCGGGGTCCGAGGGAGAACACGCCATCCCCCCGTGGAATAGGGAGCGATGGCGAGCCGGGTTGATGTCTGGAGTGGGAACACTGGAGTTCTCCCGTAGAGAATTAGAGAGCGAAGGCGGTGTCCCACTCCAGGCACACGGCGACAGGTGGTGATGGCTGGCACGTCGTCTCACGCCGGAGACGCGGCAGGTGATGGTAGCAACAAGATGGCACGACGTCTGGAGTGAGAACAAAGGGATCCTCCCGTGGAAGTATAGAGAGCGAAGACGATGTCCCACTCCAGGAAACAGCAGTAGATGGAAACGTACAGAACCAGCGTACAGAACACAGAACGACCCGACAATGACTGGAAGGGAGTCTGCAACCTAAGTACTCTCCCGAGCTGATCGCAAACTCCAAACAGGTGCATGAAGGTAGGGGAACAAGAATGTCCAAAGGTGGGGGCTGGTGAAGAGTAGGAGACAGGGAAAAGTCCTCGCAAGGGTGGGGGCTGGTGAAGAGTAGGAGACAGGGAAAAGTCCTCGCAAGGGTGGGGGCTGTTGAGGAGAGTAGACAGGGAAAAAGGTCCAGGGACAGGCGACTCCTCACAGTATGTGTGTGTGTGTGATTGTAAGAGAGACAGAGAGAGGGAGAGATAGTGTGTTTGTGCATGTCAATATCTGAAATGAAAAAAACCTTCGTACTGTCTTTTATTATTATGCACTTTGCTTCTAAGGAATCTACCTTGCCTATACTACTACCTACTATGCTAATATGTCTACTCTACTGTATACTACTATGCACTCAAGACTGTAGCACTCAAGTTTGACACTGTTTGACGAACATTGTTACTTAGCTGCCAGAGTTGTACCCTTCTTGCTGACTTGTTGTACAGAACTTGAAAGTTGCTTTGGATAAAAGCGTCAGCTAAATTACTAAATGTGAATGTGTGTGTTAGATAGAGAGAGAGAGACAAAGTAAATGTCCCTATCATGTAGCATCATAATAGAAGATGAACGTGTTACAAGATACAAGTTGGATCGCACCTTGACATTCAAAAGCCACTGTTGGAATGTTCATCCTGTCCATTAGCAAACAACAGCATGCACCGTTGAAACTCATTCATTCATTGAGTGTCTGAGCTTCATTCACAGTAGTCGGGTTAGAGAAGAGGAGACTAGCGGGATGACGAGGACAAAGACTGCTACTGAGACGCCGTCAGGCCTGCCGACCACAGCAAGGTAAGAGAGACGCCCGAGGGCCAGGGACTGCACCCGTGTTGACTTGTGTTGATGTGATGGTGGCCGCGTGTCCCCATACACCCATATGAAAATTAACTATAGTAAACATATTGTATAGTATATAGTAAACATATTATATGTACTGTGTGTGTGTGTGTGTGTGTGTGTGTGTGTGTGTGTGTGTGTGTGTCCACATGTAACAATTAAGATAAGATAAGACACTTTAGACACTTTTTAACACTACACAATAATTATTGCTAAAATATTTGCACTACCTATCGACGTCATATTTGAATTTAGCATTTTGTTTTTGCATTTTGTACATTTTAGGTTTGTAGGCTATATTATAGTGTTTTATCTTTATTCTTTAACTTTTTTTGAAGATAAGATAAGATAAGATGGATCTTTATTTATCCCCTTGGGGAAATGTAGGTCTCAAAGCAGCAACAGGAGAGAGAGAAGGGGGGGTACAGTCAGGATAATAATAAAGAAAAAACTAAATGTTTAATTAAACTGCAATTACTATGATATACTGTAGTGAATTATTATATGAATGTAGTATTTCTATGGTAAAGCCACAGGAATGAATGAATGAATGAATGAATGAATGAATGAATGAATGAAAACTTTATTTAACAGATTGCAGAATGGGTACAATACAGTACGGCTCAATACTATAGTACTATCCGTCATACACTTCTATCATATTCCACTGCAGAAATACTATGGGGACCAGTGTTGTGCTAGTTACTGAAAAATAGTAACTCAGTTACTTTACTAGTTACTCATTTCAAAAGTAACTCTGTTACGTTACTAGTTACTTACACCCAAAAGTAATGCGTTACTGTGAAAAGTAACTATTTAGTTACTTGAAGAATAAAAAAATTGCTCCCATGCATTTACTCAAAATCGGTTGATCAACTTGACAGTTTCCATTCACATCACTGAACTCTGCTAAGCAATGTGGTCTAGAGATACAAACACAAATCTGACACAAACACAAATGTCCCGACGTAATAAGAAATGCACCGTGCCTAATTGCTCGGGAGGTTGAGCGCAGGCACGTTGTAGGTTGCGCGCATGCACGTTTAGGTTTGCGCACATGCACGTTTAGGTTTGCGCGCATGCACGTCTAGGTTCTAGGTTTAAAATAAGTGCTTGAACAGCCTTGATATCTGTCGCCGGAGCGTTTCATTATAATAAACCGTCTTGCAACGTTGTTTAAGATATCAATCGTGCATTGCAACGTTAGAATAGTTAGGATATCAATTGTGCATGAAAGGACTATATTTATATTGTTTGATTAGTATTGATGAGATTCGTTGATCAACTTGAGTTTCCATTCATTTACATTCACATCACTGCACTCACCTCACCAGTGTCTGTCGAGATGTAACGTTATTCCAGCAGCAACATTTTCTTTATCTCATTTCCATACTGTATATTCTCTCTCCAAGTAGTTGGAAATAGTTTTCCGTCCCATTTGCTGTGTGTCGCCTCGTATCATTCTACGCGGGTGGCGAGTGGATTTGGATGAGTCCTGGTAGTTAACGTTAACTTAGACTCCAGTATCTTTGAGCCAAAACACAAATGACATAACTAAAACGTTATTTTCTTTTCGCTCGACAAAAGAGAAATACGCGAGGGCGCTGGGCGCTGCCATTTTTCAGTCAGGAATAGTAAACAAAACACGCCCCAGCACAACATTTCCCCGCAGCCAGAGAGGATATGAGGATAATAATAATAATAATAATAATAATAATAATAATAATAATAATAATAATAATAATAATAATAATAATAATAATAATAATAATAATAATAATAATAATAATAATAATAATAATAATAATAATAATAATAATAATAATAATAATAATAATAATAATAATAATAATAATAATAATAATAATAATAATAATAATAATAATAAAAATAATAATAATAATAATAATAATAATAATAATAATAATAATAATAATAATAATAATAATAATCACTAAATAATAATAATAATAATTCATTTAATTTGTATAGCGCTTCTCAATAACCCGAAGTCGCTGACAGTAGTCGGGAGCAGGGGTACAAACAAAGAGGCGAAAGCAAAGAAACAAAACAAAACAACAAAGAAACAAAAACAAAGGAACATGAGACCATGGGGGGAACGGGGGAGACAGCCTGATGGCACAAAAAAAAGACTAGAGACATATCGATCAGGTTGGAGGGGAGGGGGGGGTTTAGGGGTGGGGGGGGTTGAAGGCAAGGGAGAACAGGTGGGTTTTGAGGCGAGCTTTGAAGGTGGAGAGTGTAGGGGAGTCTCTGATGGACTGGGGGAGGGAGTTCCAGAGTCGGGGTGCAGTGCGAGAGAAGGCCCGATCTCTGAAGTTTTTGAGCTTGGATGTCGGGACAGTGAGGGAGGCAGTGGAGGAGGACCGGAGGGAACGGGTGGGGCGGTAGGGGAGAAGGAGATCAGTCAGGTAGGGGGGGGCCAGGCTGTGGAGGGCTTTGAAGGTGAGGAGTAGTGTTTTAAAGTTAATGCGGTGTTTGATGGGGAGCCAGTGGAGGGAGTGGAGGACAGGAGTGATGTGTTCGCGGGACCGGGTGTTAGTGAGGAGGCGGGCGGCTGAATTTTGGACCATTTGCAGTTTATGGAGGGAGCGGGAGGTGATACCAGTGAGGAGGGAGTTGCAGTAGTCCAGGCGGGAGGAGATGAAGGCGTGAATGAGGGATTCAGCAGCGGGGGGGGAGAGGCAGTGACGGATTTTTGCGATGTTGCGGAGGTGAAAGTAGGATGTTTTGACGATGGAGCGGACGTGGGGGTCAAATGAGAGGGTGGGGTCAAGGAGGACACCAAGGTTGCGGACTAGGGGGGAGGGGGTGATGGTGGAGTCGTTGATGGTGAGTGTGATGGGTCCGGATCTGGTGAGGGTGGTTTTGGTGCCAATGATGAGGAGTTCAGTCTTGTCACTGTTGAGTTTGAGGAAGTTGTGGGTCATCCAAGTTTGGAGTTCGGTGATGCAGGATTCAATGTGACTGAGGGGTGGGCTGTGGGGGGATTGTGTACTGATGTATATTTGGGTGTCGTCAGCGTAACAGTGGAAGTTGAGGTGGTATTTGCGGATGATGTGACCAAGGGGGAGAATGTAGCAGATGAAGAGCAGGGGGCCGCTCGCTATCAATCTACGCCGTATATAACGCAAATAACGCAGTGACGAACCATTCAGTAACGTAAGTAGCGTTACTGAATTTCAAAAGTAATGCGTTAGAGTACTAGAACTCGCCAAAAGTAACTTCGTTACTGTAACGCGTTACTTTGTAACGCGTTAGTCCCAACACTGATGGGGACTCACAACAGTATTTCTGTGGTAAATCTATAGTGTGTGCGTGTGTGTGTGCGTGTGTGTGCGTGTGCGTGTGCGTGTGTGTGTGTGTGTGTGTGTCTGTGTGTGTGTGTGTGTGTGTGCAGGGCCGTCTCAGGGGGTGTGCGAGCAGTGCGGTCGCACAGGGCCTCGCGGGAAGGGGGGCCTCACAAAAAAAAAAAAAAAAAAAAAAAAATTTTATTATTATTTTTTATTATTATTTTTTTTTTTTTGCGAGGCCCCCCTTCCCGCAAGGCCCTTTTTCATCACAGACCTAAAATCTAGTTTTTCTTATATGCTTATATATTTCACATTAGACACGTTTGTAGAATGTGTGTGACTTGTTCCTAGCTCTGCGGCTCTGCAGCAGACATACTCACTATTGGAGCTCTGGGGCTCTGCAGCAGACATACTATTGGTTTCAACGAAGGGAGGGGTTACATCATGTGTATGCCGGCGTGCGTCAGCTGCGTTAGACTATTTCGCGCGTGCAGCTTTGGAGGTTATGCTTAGTTATGCCAGCCAAGACGAAGAGGACGGTCATTCGGTAGATGGACTGAAGATGAAAGTTGTTGCATGTTAGACAGTTCAGTCAGGCTAGCCATGTCGGCTTAGCTAAAGGCAGGGACAGCTAGTTAGCTTTAGCTACGTTATAATATTGAGTGCTAACGTGTGGTTCAGTCGGGATAGCCATGATGATGTCGGCTAGTAGCTAGCTTAGCTAAAGGCTAACTAGCGTTAGCTAACCTAGAGAGAGCGCGTGCAGCATTGTTATGCCAAGATGAAGAGGACGGTCATTCGGCAGATGAACTTCGTCAACTCCACGCGGTTGTCTCCATCCTCTTGGACGTTTGGTGAGTTTTTAATGCACTCTATTCTATTCCCGCCGTGGATATATTTCTCTCTCTCGGGAGCCAAACGGGCCGGCTAGCTGTTGTAGCTAATGTTATATTGAGCCAAAGCGGGCCGGCTAGCTAACGTAGCTAACGTTATATTGAGCCAAACGGGCCGGCTAGCTGTTGTAGTAGCTAACGGTGTGTGGCCTGGTGTCAGTACCTGGCTACTCTATTTGCAGTTAGCCTATTTAGCTGATGTCGGCCATTGGCTCCTTGCTACTTTGTTTTCTCTGGTATAGACCCTCTTCTCTTTTGATTTAAGTGTTGATCTTTGTCCTTTTGGATCTATGTATATTCATGTTGCCTTTGTGAAGTTATCTTTTCCTTCTGTTTTGTTCTTCCATTAAAAGTTGAATATCCTTTAGGGGCTCATCTTTGCTTATCTCTCTCATACATGCTCTCTCTCTAACACACACACACACAGACATGCTCTCTCTCTCTAACACACAAACACACATGCTCTCTCTCTCTCTTTCTAACACACACAGACATGCTCTATATCTCTCTCTAACACACAAAATGACATGCTCTCTCTCTATATTTCTCTCTTTTTCTAACACACATATACATGCTCTCTCTCTAACACACACACAAACAGACATGCTCTCTCTCTATCTCTCTCTTTCTAACACACAAAGACATGCTCTATCTATCTCTCTCTCTTCAATTCAAATGGGCTTTATTTCACATTCTTGTATTTCTCCCAGTAGGTATGGGAGTTTTGAGTTATTGTCGATGTTTTCAAAGTCTCTTTGGGTGTTTGCAATTTGTGGGAAGTATGTCTTGGTATAGTGGGCAGGTTGTTAAGAAGTGGAGCTCGAAGGCGGTTAGGTGGTCGAGCGGAGATTGCGTTCGTCACCAGCCCCGGAGCTGTGAGCTTGATTCGCCTGTTCGAATCCGGCTCACAGCTCCGGGGTTGTCACCAGCTTGGCTGGCCGTCTGCACTGATACAATTGGCTGTATCAGAGGGTGGGAGAAGCTGGCGGGGTGGGTCCGGGTCGTTGTAAACAGCGACTCCTACAGTTCGGTCGGGGCGCCTGCTAAGCGCGGATTGGACGTGAGGGGGATAGTGTGGTCCTCCCACACGCTACGCCCTCTCAATGAGAATCCGCGCTGCCAGGTGAAAAGAAGCGGTGATTGGCTGGACGTGTGTCGGAGGAAGCACGTGGTAGCCTCCACTCTCCCAAATGATCTGACTGTGGGGGGTAAAGCGCAGCGACCAGGAAGGGACTGGGAATTGGCATACGACTAACATTGGGATGGGAGAAAATCGGAGGAAAAATGGAGGGGAAAAAAGACCAATAAAAAAAAAAAAAAAGAAGTGGAGCTCGGTTTCCACCTCATCTTGTGTGCAGTGGGTCTGTCTTCGCTTGGGAGCCAGGTCTGCCTATGGCGGCCTTTCTCGATGGCTAGGCTGTGCTCGCTGAGTCTGTACCTAGTCAAGGATCTTCTTAGTATTGGGTCAGTCACAGTGCTCAGGTATTCTGCCACTGTGTACTCTCTGTTTAAGGCCAAATAGCATTTCAATTTGCTCTGGTTTTGGGTTGTTTCTTTCCAATGTGTCTCTCTCTCTCTCTCTCTCTCTCTCTCTCTCTCTCTCTCTCTGGCCTTGCTCTGGTGGAGGGTCAGGGGCATTGCCGGGTCTGTGCAGCGATAACACTGTATATTGACTGTAGAACGGGAGCTCTCTCTCGCTATCTCTCTTGCTATATGTTGACTGTATCATGCCCAGCCTCGGGCAGCGCTATTATTTAAGAATATGTTGACTGTATAAAAAAAAAAAAATTGTGTGTGGAGAAAGAAAACATGGGAATACTATAAATCACTACAGTATTTATGTGGCCAATCTAGTGTGTATGAAGAGAAAAAAAACGAATAGGACTAATAGGTTTGACTATAATTAATTTTCATATGGAAAGTGTTTGTATGTAAATTGTATGTATAGCAGTATAATTGGTTATCCGACTGTGCAGGGCCACGATGCAGCACTTAGCCGTCTACCAACCACTGCTTCCCACTGGGAACAAATACCTGCAGCAGAAATGGGACCAGGCTTCATATGAGGTGCACAGGAGGATGGTGAGGCAAGCCGCTGTGTAGTCTTCACAAATGCATTGTCATTAATGAACTAGAGCAGAGTTGCTGAGACATAGCATACCCCTCATAGATCTAGCTATAACAAGCGTTTGTTAGGCATTCGGTTTTTATGTTCTTGTTTTTTTTGTTTTGTTTTTAAGCATACTCATAGTCCAGAATGATTACAGCATTGTCTTATACAAAGATTATTTTCCCTGTCAAGGTGAAATCAGCAAAAGCAACGATAAGCACAGCCCCACCGAGGACATACAGTTACGGTGTCAACACGAAGAAACAGCAGGTGCTCGTCGTTATTAACCGTTGTACTCTGGTAATCTCTGTAACACATCCACCGGGTGGCAGCAAATCCAATAGTGTTCTACAGAACATGTTTATTTGAACTTGTCAATAAGATAAATTAATACTTTTCTTTATGCTGCTATCTGGTGTATACTTCAAATATAGTATACTTTCTCACTGTATATATTTCTATCCACACCTGTGTACTTACCTACACATAATCCTTTCACATATCTGTAGATACTATATATCTGTACATATCCTACTCTTGCTAGTTACACTGCTGGCCAGTATGACTTACTACCAGCTGTCTTTATACCTGTATCACACTGTACATATTATACCACAACTCTGTACATACATCTGATTAGTACTACACTCAGTAGTACTCATTTGTATATTTTGTACCCAGTTTAATCACCAGTACATTGTATATTGCTGTTGCACTTTACTGTTACATTTGCACTCTGGTTGGATGTCTAACTTATTTTCGTTGTACTGTACTCGTGCTGTATAATGACAATACATTTTAATCTAATCTAATCTAATCAAATCTAATCTAATGTGATAATGATAATGATGGATTGTGTTCCTAAATGTATCCCTGTAAGCTTGAAGAGGAGCATCTGTTGAAGATCCAGAGGGAAAACAACATGCTTCTGGAGAAGATATCACATATCATGAGGACCACAGGGTGGACTGACAACAGGAATTACTATCAGAGTAAAAGGTGACTTTTGTTATTGTCTTTTAGAAATATTGAATCCATCCCTTCTTCATGTAGTGTTGTGGAATACTTTGACCAGATTACATTTCCATTTTTCCATTTTGTCATTTAGCTGACGCTTTTATCCAAAGCGACTTTCAAGTTTTGTACAACAAGTCAGCAGGAAGGGTACAACTCTATCAGCTGAGTAACCATTTTCATCAAAGTGTTGAGTGCTACAGTGTAGGTTAGTTTATTAGGACAAGTGTATGACAGTAAGGTTAGATATATTTTTTTTCATTTCAAATATTGATTGAAGAAGTGTGTCTTTAGTCTACGGCGAAAGATTGGACAGGTTTCGGCTGTCCTAACTGTGGTGGGAAGTTTGTTCCACCATTGTGGGGCAAGGACCGAGAATAGGCGGCTTGAGGGTGTGTAGTTAGAGACCATTGACCGGAAGTAGGCAGGAGCCGTTCCCCTCGCAGTGGAGGTCCCTGAGAAGTGGGGTGACATGGGTTGACTTCGGTAGGTTTGAGATCAGGCAGGCCGCTGCGTTCTGAATGAGTTGAAGAGCTTGGTGGCAGTCGTCGGAAGGCCAGCAAGCAGTAGTCGAGGCGGGAGATGACTGTTGATTGGACAAGGAGTTGGGTGGTTTCTTTTGTCAGGAAGGGGCAGATCCTTCTGACGTTGCTCAGGAGGAATCTGCAGGTTCTGGTTGTCGTTGTGATGTGAGCGGAGAAGTTCAACTGGTCGTCAAGGACAACACCAAGGTTCTTGGCGGTCGGGGACGCGGCCACAGCTACATTCTCAACTGTGATGGAAAGGACATCAGGGGGGAGGATTTGGCCGGCATGTGAAGCAATTCTGTTTTGCTTAGGTTCAGTTTGAGGTGGTTGGTCATCATCCAGGCGGAGATGTCGGACAGACAGGCTGAGATCCGCTCAGAGACGTGGATATCTGAGGGAGGGAAGGAGAGGAAGAGTTGAGTATCATCGGCATAGAAATGATACGAGAAGGCATGAGACGTGATAATGTTACCCAGAGATTTAGTGTAGAGGGAGAAGAGAAGGGGTCCAGGGACTGAGCCCTGGGGGACACCCGTCCGCAGGGGGTGGGTGGTCGTCAGGGTCCCTCTCCATGACACTTGGGAGGAGTGGTCATTGAGGTATGATGTAAGCCATGTCAGCGCAGAGCCAGCCACTCCCATTCCTGCGAGGGACGTGAGTCGTGGTTGACTGTGTCGAAGGCTGCAGACAGGTCTAGGAGAATCAGGACAGAGGAGAGGCCTTTCGCTTTTGCTAAGTGAAGTGCCTCTGTGACCGCAATGAGGGCCGTTTCTGTGGAGTGACCAGTCCTGAAGCCTGACTGATTAGGGTCTAGGAGGTCATTCTGTAAGAGATAATCAGTAAGTTGATTGGATACAGCACGTTCAAGTGTTTTAGAAAGGAAGGAGAGAAGAGAGACAGGACGATATCTATGACAGTGTTTTAAAAAAGAAATTATGAGCTGTGTGACTCTGGCTTGTTTTAGGGAGGTGGGGACCACCCCCGAGTTGAGGGAAGAGTTGATGGTTGCAGTTAAGAATGGGAAGATGTCTGGTGCTATGGTCTGGAGGAGTGGGGAGGGTAACTGATCCAGCTGGCATGTAGTCGGACGGTTCGACGTTAACAGTGTCAGGGTCTCGGTATCTGTAATGGGAGAGAAAGAGGACAGAGTGAAAGATGAGGTTCTCGATTCAGTATTTGGAATGGGTGGGGGTTGGGAGAAGGAGCTGCGGATGTTCTCCATTTTTCCTCAAAGAAGATCGCAAAGTCTTGTAAATTTCATGATTATTATTCATGAAAGCGGACAACAGAGTTTACTGACAGAATGCCATGTTGCAACACGGAGAGACCTAGGTTAAAGCAATGGCCCTACTAGCCTAGATCTCTAACGAATGGTGAGCTCAGCTAACAGAGTATTTATACATGAGAGGAGACAAAACAATGTGTGTGCATGTGTGTGTAGAGAGAGAGAACGAGAGGGGGGTAGTGTGTGTAGATAGATAAAGTCTGTCTGGGAATGAAGGCCATGTGTATGTGATTGTGTGTGTGTGCGTATGCGTATGCGTGTATGTGTGTGTGTGTGTGTGTGCAGGGGCGTAGCTGGGGGGGGTAGCTTAGGATGATTCCAAGGGCCCAGCACTGGGGGGGGCCCAAAAAATCACTCAGGTGTATTATTGATGCTCTCATTGATACTATGTTTGTTTCTGAAGTGTGTCTGTGTGTGTATGTGTGTGTGTGTGTGAGATATATAGAGAGAGAGGGGGGGCTTTAGTAGACTATTGCATTGGTCCATTCATTGAAGATGAACGCAATGCGACATCCTTTACTAGGCTCACCCACCAACAGTGCAGGTGCTGAACTGCTGATCCGAATGTATAGGTAAAAACCATATTATGCGTTTTCATCAATAAAAAAATGCTCGCTCGCATTCACTGGGGGCCTACAAATACATTCTTTAATGGGGCCCAGAATCTGGAGCTACACCCCTGTGTGTGTGTGTGTGTGTGTGTGTGTGTGTGTGTGTGTGTGTGTGTGTGTGTGTGTGTGTGTGTGTGTGTGTGTGTGTGTGTGTGTGTGTGTGTGTGTGTGTGTGATTGTAAGAGAGACAGAGAGAGAGGGTGAGATAGTGTGTTTGTGCATGTCAATATCTGAAATGAAAAAAACCTTCGTACTGTCTTTTATTATTATGCACTTTGCTTCTAAGGAATCTACCTTGCCTATACTACTACCTACTATGCTAATATGTCTACTCTACTGTATACTACTATGCACTCAAGACTGTAGCACTCAAGTTTGACACTGTTTGACGAACATTGTTACTTAGCTGCCAGATTTGTACCATTCTTGCTGACTTGTTGTACAGAACTTGAAAGTTGCTTTGGATAAAAGCGTCAGCTAAATTACTAAATGTGAATGTGTGTGTTAGAAAGAGAGAGAGAGACAAAGTAAATGTCCCTATCATGTAGCATCATAATAGACGATGAACGTGTTACAAGATACAAGTTGGATCGCACCTTGACATTCAAAAGCCACTGTTGGAATGTTCATCCTGTCCATTAGCAAACAATAGCATGCACCGTTGAAACTCATTCATTCGATGAAACGTTCATCCTGTCCTCTCCTCCACTCTTTATTTGACCATCGCGTATAGCCTCGGCGGTGAGAGACGGCGGCAGGAGTTGCTCCGTATCACCAAGGAGAACCAGGTGATCCTGGTGCGTCTGAGCCGGTGCCGGCCTCACTACAGAGCGAGTGACTGGGACGAGGACTGGCTCAAGACTCTCAAGGTCATGGACACCATTGCACACTACCCGCGCGGAGTGGCAAGTGGCCAAAAGGTGAGCTGTTTGACTTTTAATTACACACTTGGAATAATGCTGCGGGTTATATTTGCATATTGAAACATAATGGAATGCCTCTAATAGACCGTGATCATCTTTATCCTCAGTCCGCGACGATGCGGTTGCAGGTTTTATCCGCGTGTCAACCGCAGGGGCAAGGGCAGCCCAGTAAGAGAAGCTGTGATCATACTACAGAGGAGAGCAGCGTCGATGCAACAGGACAGGGCTCTGGGAGCAGCGTAACCAATGGCACAGAAAAGCAGGAGGAGAAGGAGCAGGAGGAAACCACCAGACCGGAGGAGGAGGAGGAGGAGGAGGAGGAGGAGGAGGAGGAGGAGGAGGAGGAGGCAGGGACACACCAAGCTCCATCACCTGCTGTGCCCGAGACATCCACCTCATCTGCCACACCTGATTTCATCCTTTATTTTTATTTTGTTTCTATCTAGGGGGGTGGTCTCCCCTTAATTAGAATGGGGGGGGGGGGGGGATTTTATCTGGGTTAATCATTGAAACAAAACAACCAATCAAACAATGCAAGGCTATGGCCAGTGTGGCAGAGATAAGCTGGACCAATAATTGCAGCAAGTGGAACAACGCCCTGACGATTTTTAATTTTTTTTTAATGTTAAATATATACAAAAAACGTTTACTTTCCTCAGACTAGCCTAATTGTGATAATCAGCGAGTCACTGTATTTCGTTTTTAAATTTCCGCCCCCCAGGCTAGCCTGAATGGTGATATGCAATGTGTGACTGAAAGTAATCCTTAAAATGAATAGTGAATTCAATTTTTACAGAGATTTCCTGCGATAATAACATTCTGTATTATCCTCATACTTTTTTTTTTTTTACCAAATCTTTTTATTTTCAATTTTTTCAAACACGAAACAACACAACTCACAACACAATAATAACAATAATACATAAGACATCTAAAAACATAAACTAACACAACAGTGATTAGACAAAAAGGTTGTCATCAAGTAAAAGTATACCAAATAAAATAAAATATATACTATAAAAAGTGCTTACCGAGCCCCCTCCACCTCCAGGCCCGGCAACCGTACGCCCCATCCCGGAGGACCCCCAGCCCGGCCCCCCCGCAAGCCAAAGCACCACGCCTCTTTAGTGCCTCGACCTGCAGAGACCCCGAACCGCGGCCCCCCCAAGCCAGAGCCCACGATCACCAGAACCAGATCAGAAGGGGGTCAGAAAATATACATAGATCAACATTGAATGAAAAATAATAAATAAAACAAAAATACAAAAAAACATCATAATTAACAACATACATGAATATGAATATACGCTCGTTCTCCCCCCCCCCCCCCCCCCCGTCCCCCCCGTCCCCCTCGCCCCAGGACCCCCCACGTGAGACATCCACATAACATTACTTCAGTACTCAATTTCCAGAGTCATATGCGTTCTTTTAGTTTTTCCACCACAGCCCACCAGACCGCGATATTGGCCTCATTAACACCTATGACACGTGCAGTGGAAATCTCCAAATAAATAACATCAAGATAGGTGAGAATCCATACCTTCGGACATAACTTATCTGGTTGTATCCAGCGTGAGGCAATCAGCTTTTTGGCAGCGGTCAGACCAGCCAAAATGAGCCTCTTTACTTGTACAGAGGTCGGCAACTGAGAAACATCATTTAACAACAAAACAGAAGGCAAGGCCGGTATGGTTAGAGAGAAAATCTCTAATAACTGAGTGGTGACATTTTCCCAGAAGATCTCAACAGGAGGGCATTCCCAGTACATATGCATATATGTTCCAATGGCACCGTCTGGACACAAGGTACATCGAGAGTCAGGCCTGAGATCCATTAGGTTCAATCGCCTGGGGGTCAAATAAGTCCTATGAACAAAATTTAGATGGATCTGTTGGTGATCTGGGTTGCGTGATAATAGCCTAATATTTTCCCATACCGCATCCCAATCAAAATCTATATCCAACTCAGGGATATCCTTTCTCCAAATCGTATCTAATGGTAGGTATTTATATGAGGCCGTAAGTAAGTGCCGATAAAAGTCAGACGAAGCCTCTCGATGTCTCTGTCATAAAAAAAAATGTGAAACCGGTGTCGTTCTGGTGGAGCGTCCCATGGGACTCCGTGAGCCTTTAGAGCTGCCCTCATTTGTAAATAAAAGAAAAAGGAACTACTGGGGAGATCAAATTCGTTGGATAGGTCCTGAAAAGACCGGATACCAGAGTCGTTGAAAATATCCCCCAATACATGGATACCCTTCCCCTCCCATCTGGGGAATCTAATGGGTTGTTGTCCAATAAGGAGCTAATTGTTATTGAACAGTGGGGAGTGCATGTGCCATTTATGGCGGTTAGTGCGAGTTCTCTGGGTATCACGCCAAATCTGGATCACATGTGATCAGAGGGCCAAATCGTAATTTGCATTGTTTAATTGAGATGTTGGTATACACGATATCTTGAAGTCTGTGTGGGGACACCATCTCCTCCAATGGACGCAAGGAAACAGCCGCTTGAGCGTCAAACCACGTGATAAGAGGTCTTAGAGAGTATGCTTGGAAATAATATTTGAAGTCCGGAAATGCCAAACCCCCATCCAATTTACTCCTCTGCAGTGGTTCTCTTTAAGCGTGGGCGTTTATTATTCCAGACGAATTTATATGCAGCAGAGTGCAGTTTTTGCCAGTAACCAACAGGAGGAGACAACGGAAGCATGGAGCTGATTCTAGGTAAGACATTCATAATTAT
This sequence comes from Notolepis coatsorum, assembly GCF_963971535.1. Classification (NCBI taxonomy): domain Eukaryota; kingdom Metazoa; phylum Chordata; class Actinopteri; order Aulopiformes; family Paralepididae; genus Notolepis; species Notolepis coatsorum. The sequence continues at coordinate 189,272,818 of NC_140167.1, forward strand.
TGAGGCGCATGCCTGTAATGAGTTCTTTAATTTGGAAAACCTGTCAAAATCCTTCGCAATCCTGTCACCAAGTTTCAAGTTTCAAGTTTCTTTAATAGTTGTCATACAGAAGTACAGAATACTTTTATACAAAATGCTTCTTACTGTTATGCTCCAGAGACTGTGCAAGACAAGATAAGTATGAAATAAAATAACATAGTATAGCATGTAAATTAGAAGTAAAAAAAATTAGGTCACAGTGTTCAGTATAGACATATGTACAATGTTCGATGCAGAATAGACGTAACTGAGTTACCATATAATATACAATACTGTGCAGTGTACTAATACAATACTATATAGTGCAAGGCAGAAATGGGATGAGGTGCAATTTAGGTACAATTTACAGTGGGTGTACGAGTTGTAGTGCAAATCCTTTATCAATAAATATAACGTGTGTTTGTGTGGTTTAAGTGAGTGTGTGGGTGTGTGTGCTGTGTGCATTTGATGGTTGTTGCATAGTGTTTATTGTTCGTTTAGCAGCCTGATGGCCTGGGGATAGAAGCTTCTTCTGAGTCTTTCTGTGCTCGCCTTAAGACTCCGGTATCGCTTGCCTGACCGCAGCAGTTCAAAGAGGCAGTTGTTCGGGTGGCTCGAGTCCTTAATAATTCTCTTAGCCTTCCCCCTGCACCGCTTGTTGTAAATGTTCTGGAGGGTGGGAAGCCCCCCTCCAATTGTGCGTTCGGCTGAACGTGTCACTCTTTGTAGTCTGCTACGGTCTTGTACAGTGCTATTCCCAAACCAGGAGGTGATGTTGCCAGTCAGGATGCTCTCTATTGTACATGAGTAGAAGTTCCTAAGGATCTTCTGACTGACTTGGAACTTCCTTAGGCGCCTGAGGAAGTAGAGGCGTTGTCGTGCCTTCTTCACAACACTGTCAATGTGTGTGGTCCATGTCAAGTCCTCGGATATGTGGGCTCCGAGGTACTTGAAACTGTTCACTCTCTCAACCGGTGCCCCGTCGATGCTGAGGTGGCTGTAGTCCTTGACCCCCGACCTCCTGAAGTCCACAGTCATCTCTTTTGTTTTGCTGACGTTCAGGGAGAGGCAGTTCTCCTGACACCACTGTGACAGATTCTCTACCTCTTCCAGGTAGGCCCTCTCGTCGTTGGCAGAGATCAGGCCCACCACTACTGTGTCATCAGCAAATTTGATGATTGTGTTGTTCCGCTGTGCCACAGTCATGTGTGTACAGGGAGTAGAGGAGGGGGCTCAGAACACAGCCCTGGGGGGCCCCTATGTTGAGCGTGATGGATGAGGAGGTGCAGTTGCCTGCTCTTACCACCTGGGGTCTGCCCGTCAGGAAGTCCAGGACCCACTGGCAGAGGTCATAGTTCAAGCCCAGGTCCCTGAGCTTGGCTATGAGTTTGGAGGGGACTATGGTATTGAATGCTGAGCTGTAGTCGATGAACAGCATTCTCACATAGTTCCCCTGCCTCTTGTCCAGGTGTGATGCTGCTGTGTGCAGCACATGGGCTATGGCGTCCTCCGTGGACCTGTTGGGGCGATATGCAAATTGCAGGGGGTCCAGGTTGATGGGGAGGGAGGAACAGATGTAGCCCTTCACTAGCTTCTCAAAGCACTTCATGGCTATGGAGGTGAGGGCTACAGGGCGGTAGTCGTTGAGGCAAGCGGGCGTAGATTTTTTGGGTACAGGGATGATGGTGGACTTCTTCAGACAGGTGGGGATGACAGCCTGTTCCAAGGACAGTTTGAAGATGTCAGTGAATACCGGGGCCAGTTGGTCGACACAGACTTTTAGGACGCGGCCGGGGATGCCGTCCGGTCCTGCTGCCTTCCTGATATTCACTTTTTTAAAGATCCGTCTCACCTCATGCTCTGTTACCCTGAACACTGAGTCTCCATCAGCAGACCCCCCGCCCCATTGCCGTGGTTTGTAGGCTGGTGTTGTTATTCACAGCCTCAAACCTTGCATAGAAGGAATTGAGATCATTTGCTAAGGAGATGTCACTGTTCAGTTTGAGGGGGGTGCCTTTGTAATCTGTCATTGTTCTGAGGCCCTGCCACATGCCTCTAGAGTCAGCCTGTTCAAACTGAAGTTCAACTTTATCCCTGTAACGCCGTTTTGCCTCTATTACTGCTCTCCTGACGTTGTATCTTGCCGTCTTGTGTTCTTCCATGTTGCCTGTCACCAGCCCCGTGTTGTATGCTGATGTGCGCACTTTCAGAGCCTCACGGACGGATTTATCTACCCAGGGCTTTTGATTTGGGTAGATTCTAATTGTGGTAGAGGGGATTGTTTCTTCTACCAGAGTACAGACAAAGTCAAGCACCGTTTCAGTGTATTCGTTAATATTGGCTGTGTTATCACGGAATACCCTCCAGTCTGTGCATTCAAGTGCAGCTTGGAGTGCCTCCCCTGACGTCACGGTCCAACGCTTAACCTCTCGCGAGACCACCGGCGTTCGCTTGAGACTTTGTTTATACTTTGGCAAAAGAAAAATGGCGGCGTGATCAGACTTACCGAATGGGCTAAGAGCCTGTGACTTGTACCCATTCTTAAATTGCGAGTATACATGGTCTAATATGTTCTCGCCTCTGGTGGGACAGGTCACATGCTGATAGAAATTCGGCAACACCTTTTTAAGACGCGCGCTGTTGAAATCGCCCAGAACCAGAATGGCAGCGTCAACGCTAGCTATCTGTTGTTTGTTTACCTCGTCGTGAAGTTTTGAAAGTGCGACCCCAGTGTTCGCGTGTGGTGGAATGTACACTCCGATGAGGATGATGGACGTTAACTCTCTTGGGAGGAAGAAGGGTCGACATTTTATCGTGATAAACTCCAGGTCTGGGGAGCAGTGGTTAGACAGTTCCTTTGCGTTGCCTAAATCGCACCACTCCTTGTTTATCATGAAGGCAATGCCGCCTCCTTTCTTCTTTAGTGACTCTTCTGCCGTCCGGTCCTTGCGGAGAACGAAGAAGTGGTCTGCCGGTTCTATTGCGTGATTCGGGACATCTGGACTCAGCCAAGTTTCTGTGAAACAGGACGTTACAATCCCGAATGTCCCTCTGGAATTGGATCCGTGCTCTGATGTCATCCAGTTTATTTCCTATCGATTGCACATTGGCCAACAATATGCTGGGCAATGTGGTTCTGTGTCGTTTGGACCTCAGTCTGTTTCGGACCCCGGCTCTCTTTCCACGTATTCGCGGTGGCTTCTCCTGGTCTTGGCCATGGCCATAACAAAGGATCTCGGCGGGCCATTGCTGCTGTTCAGCGATCCGATCCAGAGAGCAATCCAATCGGTAAGTTTTCCTTAATCCAATGTCAATGATTGACTGACGGTCATACACATATAATGCACCAACAGTTGGTGCAAATAAAACTCCTAATACTATAAAAATTAACAAGAGAAAGCACAGTCTCGACGGAGCGATCAGAAAGGCAGCCATCGGTGCAGCGCCAACTAAGGGATAGCACCCAAGCTGGAGTAGTTATACTTTACAGTCTGGTTAACAGTCTGGAATATTTCAACCCCAAGGCATTTAAAGTGATCTACCATGAGAATATTTGCTGGAAGGAGGGTTGCCTTCGCAGCCTCGTTGAGTGGAAGGAGGCTGATTTTGGCCAGTTGATCTTAAATCCAGATAGGCTGCCAAAGTCATCTATTACTTGGAGAAGGTAGGGCAGAGAGACGGCCGGGTTCTGCATAAATAGGAGTACATCATCCGCGTATAAGCTGATATGGTGATGTGTGCCCTTAATTGACACAGGGGATATAACTCGTGATTGCCTCATGTACTGCGCTAGGGGTTCGAGTGAAAGAGCAAAGAGTCCTGGGCTAAGAGGACAACCCTGTCTAGAAGAGCGCGAAACAGCGAATAGTGGTGAGCAAAGCTTCCCTGTCAAGATCATGGCAGATGGGCCTGTGTAGAGAACTTTGATCATGTGAATGAAACCCTCGCCCAATCCCATCCTTCCTAGTACTGCCCATAAATACGACCACTCCAGTCTGTCAAAGGACATGACGGCCGTAGGGGTTGCAACATCCTTACTGGCGTCAATCACGTGTAGTAACCGTCTGATATTATCCGTGACCAGACGGCCTCTTATAAAGCCAGTCTGATCGGGGTTAACCAGAAACGTCATGTGCTTTTGAAGTCAGATGGCTAGCACCTTAGCATCTATCTTGAGATCGGCTCTGAGGAGACTTAAGGGTCTATAGCTGCCATATTCCGTGGGGTCCTTATCTTTCTTGAGTAGAACAGATATAAGTGCCATATTGACATCCCTGGAGAAATTGCCCTCCTCGACTGAGTGTAAAATCATTGAAAGTAATAAGGGACCAAGTATATCCCAAAACGCAGTATAGAGTTCCGGTGGAATGCCGTCTCAACCAGGAGCCTTGCCCCGCTGCATGTCCACAATTGCTTCCCTGAGTTCATCTAGTGTGATAGGTTCAGCTAACCGCTTTGCGTCCTCTGAGATTTGTGGTAGGTTAATTTGACTAAGATAGTCCTCCAGCTTGGCGTGATCAAAGACCACTTCCGACTCGTACAGGTTGGAATAAAATGAGCGAAATGAATCATTGATTTTGTTGGGGTTGGTGGTTATCTCCCCCTGTTGGTTCTTAATGGCAGGGATATCCGCAAATTGATCGCTGGCCCGTATCCTCATAGCCAGTAGGTGACTTGGTCTAGAGCCATGAAAGTAATAGTGTTGTCTTGTTCTGTGCATTTGAAATTCAGACTTGTCTTAAATGGAGTTTATCTCCTTTTTCACCACTTTAATTTGGAGCTCCAGTCGGTTAGAATATTTGCGCTGCATAGAAGACATCAATGTTTTATGCAGCTCCTCCACATAATCAATTCTGGAGAACGTTTTATGTCTCGCGGAGAAGAAAGAGTAGTCTCGCAAGGTTGGGTTGAGTACCCGCCACATATCCATAACCCCCATGTCCTTAGACCAGCCACGTAGGGCCGCGGATGCCTGCTTTTGATCGTGGGTTACAGCATCCGGATTTATCAATCAATGGATCCCACATGGCATTGAAATCAGCACCCACTATGAATGAGTACTCAGGTAGTTTCAGCATCTGTAGTGAGTGCAGTATAAAATTGTGCGTCATACACATTAGGGGCGTATGCAGCTATAAGAGCAATTTTCCTGTTAGTGTATTCCATTTTCGCTATAGTGATTCGTCCTTCAGCATCCGACCACACGTCTAATAGTTTAATATTCAGCTTCCGCTTAGCCACTATGGCTACCCCCCGGGATCTAGTGCTAAAAGAGGAGGAGCCTATATTATGATAAAATTTGTTTGCAAGTTTAGCACTGTCAGCCTTTAAAAGATGCGTTTCACTCAGCAAAGCCACATCGACCTGTCTTTTCATCCATGTAAGTACACTTGTGCACTTATGTTGAATATTAAGCCCCCCTGAATTCCAGATCAAGATGTTTAAGTTAGCCATAGTCCAACCAGGTTGCAGTATGATTGAACGTTATTCCCCTGAAGTAGAGCACCATAATATATACACAACACCACGCTAAGGACCTGTTGGGCGAGAGCAGACATACAATAGAGCGAGCAAAAAGAAATAAAAAACAAAAAAACCTGTGTGTCCCCCTCAAATATCTTGTCCGATGTCGATCAAACATTACCTGGCACTGTGACCGTGTCACAGCAACCAGGACCACATTATGTAACTTTACCATTCTAACCAGAATTGTATATTGTAACAAATTAGGAATAGGCGGACTCCCCCGTCTCTCAACAGAGACTATCAATCTATGTCTATATAGAATTCAGTGCATAGAACATTATTCATACGAAAAAGGCACATGAAACATAGTTCGTCCGAACTGAACTTGATTAAAGTGACGTACTCTTAACACATGTCGAAATAACACCATTTGGAAACAAACCCTGATCATTACTGTGCTGTCCACGTTGAGGCTGCGCAGCGTCGGCGACAGACTTGTATTCTGTTATGACAAGAAGGAGAGTTAAATGCACAACATTGTCCACAGCGGTAGGGTAGCCTCGACCTGCCACCCGCATACAGTTCGTTGCAAAGGGGAACAACCCCCTCGAATGGACGGATCATAAGCATATTCAGTCTGTTTGAGTGAAGATTGTGATCTTCATCCCGCCCGGTTAGAGCCGAATAAAGATAATAAACACACGTAACAATCCTCGCGCCGTTTACTGGATAGTTAAAGTGTTGGATGATAAAAAGGGCAAGAGAGAAATAATAATGAAAAAACTGATAAGAGTATAGGGCGTCTGAATTACATTCAATTAGTCCGTAATCATGTTCGTGATTGAAACAGTACCGTATAGAGAAGTCAGGTATTACCGTCTTGAGGATTGAGGAAGCAGCGGTCGAATGTGATTACCATAATGCTGGGCCGGCTAGCTAGCCGGTGTGCTAAAAGCACACGTGCAGTGAGGACGGTAGCTTGGTTAGCTTGTATGCTAGCCGCCCACATGTGGAACCAGCTCCGCCCCTATAGGGACGCTAGCCTGGATAGCTAGCATGTTAGCAGGCCACGTGTGAAGCCCGCCTCAGGTACCCGCTCCAGCCCCTCATTGCCCGTCGCTCGGCGCATGCTCCACCGCGGCCTGTCCGCTCCCCCTCGTCGGAGCGACCGTGCTGCTTCTTCGAATGTAGTCCTCCGCCTTGGATGGTGACAACAGCCGGTTGCACGATACCTCTCCCCGTCCCGTCTTTACCTTTAGCGTTGCTGGGAATAGCAGAAACACCTCCACAGCTCGCTCTCGTGCCAGATCCATAGCGCCTGCGAATGATCTTCGCTGTTTAGCTGTGTAATCGCTAAAGTCAGCGGCGAATCTCAATGTACAGCCATTCACAACCGAAGGTTTATGTCTGGCCTCTCTCAGTATATGCTGTCTCGTCTGGAATCTCAGGCAGCAGAAAATGAATGTGTGAGGGTTTGCACGTCCGCCCTTCAACTGGGTAGCGGGTCTAAAGATCCTATGCGCTCTTTCGATCTCAGGTCGAGCTAGCTTTGGGAACCATTTTGGGACCATTTCCTCAAGGTACCTTATCGGGTCGTCATCCTCTGTGTTTCATCAGGCAGTCCATATATTCTCACATTGCATCTCCTACCACGGTCCTCCAGGTCTGCCGCCTTCATCTCACAATCACGTAGCCTGTCCTCCAAGTTTAATATTCCCGCGACGTCGGTCTCAGCCGCCTGCACGACGCGGACATATCTTCCTCTGCCACGGTTAATCGAGTGTCTATTGCAGCCACCTCCTCCTGCAATGCATCCACCCTGCCCGCTAGCTTAGCCAAGATAGCGTCCGTTTCCTCTCGGAATATCGACCTGATGAGATCCCTATCCACGTCGTTCAGGGTTCCCAACTTGCTCTGCGTATGTTTAGACATAATTCTAACTTCTGGAAAATCAAATGGTATAAAAAATAAAACGTATTCAGGGATAATGTGGCCTGGTTGTCGAGCACCGAAAAATCAGCCAGCCATGCGCTGTGGAACGGAACCGGAAGTCCTATTATCCTCATACTGTATTAAAACATAACGTCATGTCCACATCCTTTTCCGTTTTTGTAGAGTGTTATAAAAGGAATCTGAATCCCTACCCTCCTTCAAAACCGCTCTCAAAGAGCACCTACGGGGTGGTTGCAATTAGAAACTGGCCCTGGTAAATGTCAAACCCCCCCCCCCCCCCCCCCAATGTACAGTTTCTTCCCCTTCGGATGTATATATTATTTTATGATCTCTTTCTTACACAGTATAGGCCTACCGTATATTTGTATGTCTTGTATGTCATAAATGTCTTGATGAATTGAAAATGATGTCATGTATGTTGTGTACGTATGTCATAAATGTCACTATGAATTGAAAATGGGGGACCCTGATGTAAACAAGACAAACGTCTTTCTCTGGTCTGCATCCCCTTAACAATTGTGTGTATTGAGCCGTACTGTATTGTACCCATTCTGCAATCTGTTAAATAAAGTTTTCATTCATTCATTCATTCATTCATTCATTCATTCATTCATCATTCATTCATTCATGGACTATGGAGGACCCTTATGTAAACAAGACGAAAGTATTTTTCTGGTATTCATCCTCTTAGCAGTTGTAACTTGTTAGTATTGAGCAGCTGTACTGTATTTTTACACATTCTACAATCTGTTAATAAAGTTTTCAATCAATCAATCAATCAATCAAGTATGGTGGTGCTTAGCATAGATATATTCTATAGATATCTATGGTGCTTAGTCAAATCGCAAAGTAGGAGGAACCATAGGGGAGGAACCATCCGCCCAGTGCCAGTTGCCTCGACATCATTTCGCGACACACCCGTTGCAGAAAGAAGAAGCCGCGGGTTTGATTCTGCGCAGCTAACGTGAGCAGCTAACTAGCCCCAATGTGCACCGACTGTGTTTAGGTATACTTTAGTTGTACCGCAATGTAAGAATGATACACTTTTGCTGATCAAAGCGACAATTATTAGAGAATCACAATGAATCTCGACAGACTTCGAAAGCGAGTACGGCACTACATTGATCAAGTAAGACTAATGTTTTGTTTTCATTCTGAGTTTCTGGGTAATGTTAGCTCGGTAGAGTTGCTAGCTAACGTTAGCTATAGCTAGCAGGCAAACCTTGCATTAACGTGAGTCTTGCCGGGCAGACAGGCTGCCTGTCTTGTTTGAGCAGCCACCACTAGTTCTATACGAATTAAACAATTCAATATTATATGACATTGAGTGACTCCTATTATTGTTAACTTGCTGTCTGTGTTGTGTTTACAGCAACAGTATCAAAGTGCTCTGTTCTGGGCCGACAAGATAGCATCCCTTTCCCACGGTGAGTGATGATATTACTGTCCGTTATGTGAATTAATGAATGAAAACTTTATTTAACAGATTGCAGAATGCCTTAATGGGTACAATACAGTACGGCTCAATACACACACAATTGTTAAGGGGATGCATGGGGGACCCTGATGTAAACAAGACGAAAGTCTTTCTCTGGTCTGCATCCACTTAACAATTGTATGTTGTATTGAGCTGTACTGTACTGTAGCCATTCTGCAATCTATTAATAAAGTTTCCAATCAATCAATCAAGAGAAAGACGTTTGTCTTGCTTACATCAGGGTCCCCCATTTTCAATTCATAGTGACATTTATGACATACGTACACAACATATGACAGCATGACATTTATGACAGGGACATACATGACATATACAGGTATATAGTACTGTTACATTTGTGACATATACGATATGCAAATATACAGTACTGTTACCCATAGATCCTGACAAAGTATATACATACGATGGGGAGGAGACTGTACATTAGGAGGGGGTGGGAGAGAAATATACATACAGTGGGGAGAGAATATATACATGATGGGGAATAGACTGTACACACAATTGTTAAGGGGATGCAGACCAGAGAGACTTTCATCTTGTTTACATCAGGGTCCCCCATTTTCAATTCATCATAACATATGACATACATAAAACTACATTATTAGAGGGGGTTGGGTTAGTGGTGGCGGTTCCACAGAATCATGAAATCATGCTGCTTCTGTGTTCTGAATGCAGAGGAGGCCCAGGACGTCTACTGGCTCGCACAGTGCCTTTACCTTACATCCCAGTATCACCGAGCCTCACATGCTCTCCGCTCACGGAAACTAGACAAGGTAAGTGACCCAGACTGAGAAGACACAACGGCGTGCAATGAATGGTGGTCTGATTTGTATTGGGGATAATAATAATAATGGATTGGATTTATATAGCGCTCTTCTCTGACTGACTGTTGCTCTGACTCAGAGCGCTTCACAGAGTCCATTATTCGTTCATACACAGTCATACCGGTGGTGGTAAGCTACAATTGCAGCCAGAGCTGCCCTGAGGCAGACTCACGGAAGCGTGGCGAATAATCAACGCCTACGGCCCCTCCGACCACCACCAACATTCATTCACATGCATACACATTAATACGAGGCAAGTAGGTTAAGTGTCTTGCCCAAGGACACAACGGCAATGGGATGGACATGGGCTTGAGCGGGATTCGAACCACCAACCCTTCGATCATTGGACACCCCGCTCTACCCCTGAGCCACGCCGCCCCACAATGGGATGCACCGATACTGATACTATACTGGTATTATGACTACCTACTGCTATGGTTGAAGAGCCGGGTAAATTAGCATGTTTTTCTGACTGTATGTAATTGAAAAAAAGCTGTGACAATGTCTTAACATGCCAGAAATAAAAACAAATTGACTTGATTTTTTACACATTAACTCTCTAATACTGCATTTATTATATCAATATTTTAGTCCAATGGCACCAAAATGATGGTCCAAGTCTGAACTGTTCATTAAAAGTAACAATCAAAGTATTGGATCAGTACTCATTATCTGCCGATACCCAAAGCTCAGGTATAGAGGTATCGGCACTGCAAATGTTGGATCAGTGCATCTCTAATTTGTATAAACAAATTGAAGAAACTTATATTGAACCCTTGTGTTTTACTCAATTAGTAATTTTTTCCCCTCTTGTCTGCAATATATGAAGTAACACTCTCTCCCCTCCCACACAGTTGTATGGTGCTTGTCAATATCTCGCTGCTAGGTGCCACGTGAGTATTTGCCTCCTTGCAACAACAAAACACAAACAGTTGAATGCATATTTATGATATTAGCCATATATATATATTGCCAAGTAGGGCTATTTGTTAATTTTTGACTATGTTGGAATTGGGCTTTTCACATACCGGTACCTTTCATGTTGGAGACATGGTCATCTTTGGGTTGTCTTTCCCCCTAGTATGCTGCCAAAGAGTTCCAGCAGGCCTTGGACATCCTGGACATGGAGGTACCATCCAGCAAAAAACTGCTAGACAAGAGTGGGAAAGAGGACAATGGAATACAAGAGTCAGCCAAGGACTGGGACATGTCCCCTACTTCTGTAAGCGTTCAGCTACCACTGAATCACTGGAGTAGATCAGCTATCACTGAATCACTAGAGTAGACCAGCTATCACTGAATCACTAGAATAGACCAGCTACCACTGAATCACTAGAATAGACCAGCTACCACTGAATCACTAGAATAGACCAGCTACCACTGAATCACTAGAGTAGATCAGCTACCACTGAATCACTAGAGTAGACCAGCTATCACTGAATCACTAGAGTAGACCAGCTATCACTGAATCACTAGAATAGACCAGCTATCACTGAATCACTAGAATAGACCAGCTACCACTGAATCACTGGAGTAGATCAGCTACCACTGAATCACTAGAGTAGACCAGCTATCACTGAATCACTAGAATAGACCAGCTATCGCTGAATCACTAGAATAGACCAGCTATCACTGAATCACTAGAATAGACCAGCTATCACTGAATCACTAGAGTAGACCAGCTACCACTGAATCACTAGAGTAGACCAGCTATCACTGAATCACTAGAGTATATCAGTTACCACTGAATCACTAGAGTAGACCAGCTATCACTGAATCACTAGAGTAGACCAGCTATCACTGAATCACTAGAATAGACCAGCTACCACTGAATCACTAGAGTAGATCAGCTACCACTGAATCACTAGAGTAGACCAGCTATCACTGAATCACTAGAATAGACCAGCTATCACTGAATCACTAGAATAGACCAGCTATCACTGAATCACTAGAATAGACTAGCATGGCCCCTGCTTCTGTAAGCTTTCAGCTACCACTGAATCACTGGAGTAGATCAGCTACTACTGAATCACTAGAGTACCATATCAGCTACCACTAAATCACTAGAGTAGATCATATGCATACTATTCATGCTTAATTTTCATTTCTTATTCTCATTCTGACGAGTGATGATGCCAGTGGCCTAATTATTACAGGCACTGTCTGATGTAGCCCGTGTTGTGGTGTCTGTAGCCTGTGCTATGGAGTCTGATTTAGCTTGTGCTATGGTGTCTGATCTGGTGTAGCCTGTGCTGTGGTGTCTGATGTAGCCTGTATGGAGTCTGATGTAGCCCATGCTATGGAGTCTGAAGTAGCCCGTGCTGTGGCGTCTGTAGCAGCCTGTGCTATGGAGTCTGATGTAGCCCGTGCTGTGGCGTCTAGCAGCCTGTGCTATGGAGTCTGATGTAGCCTGTGCTATGGAGTCTGATGTAGCTTGTGCTATGGAGTCTGATGTAGCTTGTGCTATGGAGTCTGATGTAGCCTGTGCTATGGTGTGATTGATATTGCTTTATTGATTGAAAACTTTATTAACAGTTTGCAGAATGGGTACAATACAGTACGGCTCAATACACACAATTGTTAAGGGGATGCAGACCAGAGAAAGACTTTAATCTGGTTTACATCAGGGTCCCCCATTTTCAATTCATCATGACATTTATGACATACACGACATACAGATTATACAGATATATATATCGTGACATTTATGACATACACGACGACATACAGATATACAGTACTGTTACATCCAGACATTTCATGTCTTGTGCTATGGTGCAATTGTGGTGAATCGCCTTTCTGTAATGCCATAATCTCTGGCACTACTAATACCCTAACTTTCATACTTTATACTTATACATACTTGCTGCATTATCCTTTAGATTCTGTCTGTTTGTGCCGTTTGTAGCCATATGCACAGATGAATGCTCTGTAAGGGTGTGTAACTGTTCAATCCAGCTGATTCTTTTGCCAGGGGTTCAGTGCAGCATGGACTCTCACATTTTGACCACAGTTTGATTAAAGGGATAGTTTGGATTTATTTGTACTTTTAACCCTTTCACTGTCTACCACACTACAGAAGGTTAACCTTTCACTACCGCACTACAGACAGACGGTTACGTAACCGTCTGTAGTGTGGTAGTGAAAGGGTAGTGTACTGTGGTTGTGAAAGGGTTAAGTGGTGTGAAATACTTGCCAGTAGTGTAATACCGGTAGATGCATAACCATGAGCTTATATACAGCGTCCTGTGGTCGGGAGGTCCCAGCCGGGTTCTGGGCTGACCAAGAGCCTTCAGACAAGCAGCAAACGTTATCTTGAAACAATAACGTTTTAAACCACACCACAATTAACATGTCGATAAAGGTTTCAAACTTGGCGCGGCTGGGTAGTGTAGAGGTCTAACCACTCGCCTACCACCGCAGAGATCACGGCAGTTGTACCTCTGGCTTTATTGGTAGTGTTGGCGGTTGGAAGCCGGTGGGGTATGAGTCCTGGTCGCCTGAATACTTTTACCAACGGATTTCCAGTTCCGCGTTCGCGTTCTGTGCTCTGATTGGCCACTGATGTTTCTGGTCGCGCCAATCGTGTGACGGCAAGTTCTGCCACCGGTTAAGCTTAGGCACTCTTTCGAAGTTGGTTAAGGTTAGAGTTTGTCTTAGAGCAGGGCGATAGAACACCAGCCCTGATTCCAAACTCTAACCTTAACCAACTTCGAAAGAGTCGCCTAAGCTTAACCAGTGATAAACTAGGCGTTAGGTAGTTTGCTGCTGTTCGAGGCGGAAATGGGCGAGTCACGCGATTGGGCGCACATGTCACATGACCAGAAACGTCAGTGGCCAATCAGATCGCACCAGGAACGTCAGTGGCCAATCAGATCGCAGAACGCGAACGCGGAACTGGAAATCCGTTGGTAAAAGAATAGACGCGTCCTGGTCGGTGAAGTAGGGACTCCTACTGCCTGTTCAGCAGCGAGGGCATCTGGGGGAGATGACGTGAATCTCCATGCACATTACACTCTCCCAGTGAAACTCCTAGCTGTCGGGTGAAAAGAAGCGGCTAGCTTCTATATTCATGCATATATCGGAGGAGGCATGGGGTAGCCCCCCCCCCCCCCCCCTCCAGACCAACAGCAGGGCAGCACAATGACCAGGGAGGGAATTGGCATACAGACTAAATTAAGGATATATGGGAGCAAAGCACAAAGGCAACATAGTGTAGTTTGTAAAAAGAAAAAAAGTAGTTTTTTACAATGCATTCCGTCTACTCTCAATACTCTTCCTACACTTGGCTCTCAACCAGGAAGCCATATGTTTCTGTTGTATTCTAATTAAATACAGCTCGCAAACACATATTTCCAGTTTTATCATAATAATCATTTCTGTGATTTATATAGCACCTTTTCATGAGACCCAAGGCGCTTAACAGTGGGGGGGGGGCAACTAAGGGACAGCATAGTCCATGAGCATTACACTCAAGTCTAGGTAAAATTACAATGCCAATGTTAATTGCAACATTATTATTATTTCTTTTTACACCAATTGGCAATGTGGAGTTCTATGAATTTTGAATATGAGGATATGACTATTTGGGACCATGATGGAATGAAGTGTTCACACTTTTCATGTCATCCTTTGGATTCTTTTGTCTTGCAATTTTTCATAAATCAAATCAAATTCCTGGTTTTGGCTACGTCTTGTTGGTGTGTTTGTTGTCAGTGTTGATCCTTTTTAATGTGATGGGATTTGGTTCATTCTGATATAAAATAAAATGTCATAGGTGGACATTGTCATTCAGTCAGCATTAAGTGAATGTATGCAGTTAAATCCTTACAGTAAGTTATTCATAATACTGTTTTGTATTGTGAATAATACCCACATATATTTGATTACCCGTACTTTTCGCACTATAAGCCGCACCTGACTATAAGCCGCAGCAGCTAAATTGAATGATGTGTACATATATAAGCCGCACTGGACTATAAGCCGCAGGTGTTTTAATGTTTAATTACCATATGTAATTAGCATTGGGACACAATACTGTCGGACAAATAACAAGAATTAACTCATTTACAAGTTGTATTAAGTTTAGCAAATAAGGGAACAGATAAATAACATTTCAATGCAGTCAAAAAAGCAATATTTAGATTTTTACATTTTCGGGTTTGGTCACGTCGAGTCACATATAAGCCGCACCGTTATATAAGCCGCAGGGTCGAAAAATGGGGGGAAAAGCCGCGGCTTATAGTCCGAAAAGTACGGTTTCACAGATTGATGCAGTTGGGATGGAACTCCCATCAAATCACAGATTGAACTGTGCATCAAATCACAGATTGATGCAGTTGGGAGTTCCATTTTTATGTTTCACAATGCAATTTTTCTTTTTGGATTGTATTGTATTTCCGGGTTGTGTTTTTGGTATTTACCGGGTGATGTTCTCTCTTTCTCTCTCTTTTAGATCAACAGCTCTATCTGCCTCCTGCGGGGGAAGATCTATGATGCCATGGACAACCGGCCACTTGCCACTTCCAGCTACAAAGAGGCCTTGAAACTGGACGTGTATTGCTTTGAAGCCTTCGACCTTTTAACATCCCACCATATGCTGACTGCACAGGAAGGTGAGGGGGCGGGCGGGGCCTTAGCGGTGCTGGCTATGGATCCTTTAATGTTTCTGAACGTGAAACGCACTAGACTGTGCCTCTGTTTAATTAATTAACATAACTCGATTGTGCACTCATTTCTACAAAAAAAAAATGGTGTGGGGAGAAATAGTTGCCAGGTTCCTGAATGTGGTTATTCAGTTTTCCAGCATGCATCCTCAACAACTTGCTAACTGTTTATATGCTAGCCTTTTCTTTTTAATACACATAACTAGGGATGCTCGATATTGGCTTTTTTACCTATACCGATATTGTCCAACTCTTAATTTTTTCCGATACCGATATCAACCGATACCTATATATGCAGGGTTTCCCCCCCCCCCCCCAAAAAATGAAATAATTTCAGGTAATTAACATTACATATCTCTTGTTGTGTAATTAACACAACATTATGCATACTTTTGACAATAAATAAAATCAGAATTTGTTCTTACTTGCTTGCATGGGTAAATAAATGTTATAGAAATGTAAAAAAATAATAATTAATTTCTTTTGAAAACCGATACTGATATTTTCCGATTTCACATTTTAATGCCGATATCGGCCGATAATATCGGTAGGCCGATAATATCGGACATCCCTACACATAACCATAACAAAGCAACCATGGCCCCTGAGGGGGGAGGCTGCTGCAACAGAGAGAGACTTCCTCAAACTGTGGCAGTTTTAAAAAAATATCATGATTTGAATTGTCAATTTGATTGAACAATTCCCAAGTATCGGAAAGCCTGGAATATCTGTGCACTGTCTGTTGCCATTTGCCAGTCTGGAAAACCCGACACCCATATGTTTGCCTAAGTCTGTACTAAAGTGAGATGTTGTTTTGAGGTGTTCCCTCCCTGCATACAGTGTGAGGGGAATGTCTGGGCCAGCACTGCCCTCTCGGTGGTACTGACCCACAGTCCTGCATACAGTGTGAGGGGAATGTCTGGGCCAGCACTGCCCTCTCGGTGGTACTGACCCACAGTCCTGCATACAGTGTGAGGGGAATGTCTGGGCCAGCACTGCCCTCTCGGTGGTACTGACCCACAGTCCTGCATACAGTGTGAGGGGAATGTCTGGGCCAGCACTGCCCTCTCGGTGGTACTGACCCACAGTCCTGCATACAGTGTGAGGGGAATGTCTGGGCCAGCACTGCCCTCTCTCGGTGGTACTGACCCACAGTCCTGCATACAGTGTGAGGGGAATGTCTGGGCCAGCACTGCCCTCTCGGTGGTACTGACCCACAGTCCTGCATACAGTGTGAGGGGAATGTCTGGGCCAGCACTGCCCTCTCGGTGGTACTGACCCACAGTCCTGCATACAGTGTGAGGGGAATGTCTGGGCCAGCACTGCCCTCTCGGTGGTACTGACCCACAGTCCTGCATACAGTGTGAGGGGAATGTCTGGGCCAGCACTGCCCTCTCGGTGGTACTGACCCACAGTCTGGGCCTCCTCACAGTCAGATTGGGTTATTTTGAGCAGGGCTGGGTTACCTGGGTATCATGCTATGTACGCTCAACGGTCTTCAATACCGATACCTGGGATTTGACACGGATACCAAAACAATACCTTTTTCAAACTTTGCCTAGTTATGCACATCGCTGTGTGGAGGCTCTTGTTACTTTTTGGATTGTAGTTGGAACAGAATCAATGTTATATGTCAGAGTAAACATGCTTATCGGCTCACTGACACTGATGGGATTAACTACATGGGTATCGGAATCTAATTTTGATACCACAGCATTTCTTGACCGTAGTATTGAAGCAATCAATCGGTACCATAAAAGTATAGAATTTCGATTACCCAGCCCTAATTTTGAGTTAATATATTTTCAAATACATTTTAATCATCTCTTAACTGGGCATTTGAGGCCACAGGGACTTTTCACTGCAAGACTTGGCTAATGTAGGTCTCATTCGGGCGCACCCTAATACCATGGTGTTTAGTTAATTGTTATGTGACTGTATAGGTGTGACTGGTGACCTTGTTTTGAAAGTTGTGTTTGTTCACATCTTCATAGAAAAGGACTTCCTGGACTGTCTTCCTCTGAGCCAACAATGTACCAAGGAGGAAGAGGAGCTGCTTCACTTCCTCTTTGAGAACAAGTTAAAGAAGGTACAGAGACACTGCATACATACCTGACACCTCACCAACCCATAAACATGATCTCCTCAATTTAATAAATTTACAAACATTACCATATGTTTTTCTTAACTCATTCCCTGCCAACAACGATTGTATACATGTTTGTCCGCCAATCGTTGAACGCCAACCATATGTATATATACGTTTGATCGTTATTTCCGCTATTTCCAATCGTTATCCATCCAGGGAGCCTGTGTAACCATAGGGAATGAGTCTGAGATCGCAAAAGTGCAATACCGCCGCCTGGTGGTATGCAGTCGATGTTGCACTCCCTTTGAGACTCTGTGTATGTGGCTGTGCGTCGATGAAATTCCTCCGGGCTGGACCGAGGGCTTTACCCGATCGCATTGAATAGTTTTCGGGACCCCCGATTCATTATGCTGTGGTGGGTTATGTCGTGGCCCAAATGGACATACGATCTACCAGATGGCAATCAAATAAATAATTGGAATATTCTTTTTGGAATCTCACCGGCCACAGGTAAGAGCAATTTAACATCAATTTCAGCTTGATTGTGCCTTGTTTTCATAGCCATCGCCCTGATCAGCGCATGCTGTTGTACTAACGAATGCCGTTATTGACAATCAATTAATCAGAAACGACCCCCCCCCCCCTTTCATGCATTCATGATGGAACATAATATACCGATCATATGCATTTGAATTTTTTATTGTAGCGTGTATAGGGATGAAATGCCAATGGATTAAGTATAATATGCATCGCGGCCTATTACTAGCCTCCCAGGAATGACCATAAACCACTCTAAAACCATACTTATATTCACCACGGTATAAAACGGGAATGTATGGATGGAAAAATTATTCCTTTTTCACATCTTGAACGATAGATACTCGATGTCAAATGGGCCATAGTATTGCATCCATAGCTATAATATATATATATAGTTATAGCCCTGCAAACAAGGTGAGCGACTCCATTGGTTTAATGCGTGGCAGCACATAGTCATATCCCATTCCCAGCGTGGCAGTCAATGAGTTAACTGAGCTGACACAGCCAGTAGCCATGGCAACCGCAAGTGCCTTCCTCCAGTGTTGCTTAACAGAGAAGCGTCGTGTCCACCGAATTTCTCACCAGCTGCACGGCTAACTGAATCCAATGGCAGCGTCACAAGGGATGACCGTTAGAGAATATCTAGACAGCGCCTCTATAACAGACGGTCCTGCACAGTAGCGCAGCGACCGGAACAGGAAGTTGAGACGCTACTTGTAAATACACCTGCAGTCGTCCGAGACTTATTTGTATATTGTTTTCTTCTTTATTAAACTGGATGGAACAAATGGAATATCGTTCTTATTTATATACAAATATCTGGATGTAGTCCAACGGATATGATCAGTGGACTGTGGATCAGAGGAGGACGACGAGGTGCGCAAACAGACCGGAGAAAGTCGGATAGTCGACGGAGCCGTCGGCAAACAACACGGCACCTTGTCGACTTAAAGGACCAGGACACTGTTAACGTCGACAATTGGTATGGATTATTTTTTGCTTTCATTGGATTATAGTGGACTTTTATTATTAGTTCCAACGGAAGATGCCAAAAGGGATTATTTTTTTGGAGCTACAGCTGTAGTCTGAAGTAATTTTTATACATTGGAAGCAAGCTATTAATTATTCATCCAAATAACTGACAATGGTGCTTATAAATGCAGAGTGCCCTATTGAGGATTGTGACTATGTAGCTGAGCATGTAGCGGCGGCCGTGGTGGCGGCCATGTTAAGTGTACACGCCACTATACATGTCGCAGGCGCAGCCCCCTGGGCGCCGGGCGCAAATGCTAAAATGGAGAAGCTAAAGCGTCCCTCCATAGCACTGGCCGGAACGGGCGAGGCCTGGTCATACTTTGTAACCCGCTGGGGTGAGTATAAAACAGGCACCAAGCTGGTCGGGCCCGACATAGTTTCACAGCTACTGGAGTGCTGCGAGGAGGATCTGAGGAAGGACCTCACACGCGCGGCAGGCAGGAGCCTAGCGGGCAACGACGAGGAGGACGTCCTCGCTGCCATGAAGGCACTCGCCGTTCGCGCAGAGAACACCATGGTAGCTCGGGCAGCCCTGTCTAACATGCGGCAGGGTTATGAAGAGCCCATCCAGTCGTTCCACGCCCGCATCAAGGGGCAGGCGGACACGTGCAAGTACCAGATGAAATGCACTAGGACAGGGTGCGACCAAGTCAACAACTTCACGGAAGAGATCCTACGTGACGTGATTGCCCGTGGCATTGCAGATTCGGAAATACAGCTCGACCTGCTCGGTGAGAAGAACCAGAACATGCCACTAAAGGACATGATCGAGTATATCGAGGCTAAGGAGTCTGGAAAGCGCTCGGCATCGCGCCTGCTTGACCCTCAGAGCGCGGACACGGTCAGCAGTTCGTACAGGCGGGTGAGACAACAGGACACCCGCGCCAGAGGAGGAGCCAGGCTAGAGAAACCAAAGGCCAAGCCCGAAGGGGTATGCATCCACTGCGGCGAGGTGGGCCACGGCAAAACACCCCAGTGGCACGCCAGACGTGCCGAGTGCCCAGCATACGGTAAAAAGTGTCGGAAGTGTGGCCGCCAGAATCACCTCGAGAGGGCCTGCCTGGGTGGCCGATCGACTAGGCCCCCACCCGGAGAGACAGACTGGACGTGTGACGAGCAGACAGCAGCATTCGTTGAGCTATGCACAATCGGCACAGATGGCGAGTTACGCACGCTTCCCCTCGCTCACCACCTGTACGATGATATGTGCGACAAGTGGATGAAGCGTGCGTCCAGCCCGCAGCCATACGTCAACCTCACTCTCACCACCGAGCACGAGGATTACAAGGCTCTGGGTTTTGACCTCCTAAAACGCACCCGTGCAGTATCCCTGCCTGCTATGGCCGATACGGGATGCCAAAGCTGCCTGATCGGCATTAAAGTAGCTCAACAAATGGGCCTAAGCACAGAGGACCTCATCCCTGTATCCATGACCATGAAAGCTGCGAACAATAAGGGAATTCGGATCCTCGGAGCTGCGGTAGTCAGATTCGCCGGCAACAGTGGTGACGCTCGAAGGTTGGAGACACGCCAAATCGCGTATGTGACGGACACCTCAGACCGCATATTTCTCTCCCGCGCAGCCTGCGTGGACCTGGGAATGATCTCCGCCCAGTTCCCAACACTCGGGGAGGTGAATCTGGCGACATCAGAAGTATGTGACTGCCCGCGGCGTGCAGAGCCGCCGACCAGGCCAACCACACTCCCCATGTTGGCGATCGAGGCTAACAGGAAGGCGTTACGGAGACACTTGTTAGAACTGTACGCTCAGAGCACATTTAACACATGCCCCCACCAGACATTACCGAAAATGACCGGCCCACCACTCCGCCTCATGCTTAATGAGGATGCGACACCGGTTGCCTGTCACACCCCCATCCCCGTGGCCCTACACTGGCAAGAGGAGGTAAAGGCAGGCCTCGACCAGGACGTCCGCCTCGGCGTGTTGGAGGAAGTACCAATCGGTACACCGGTGACGTGGTGTCATCGCATGGTGATCTGCGCGAAGAAGACAGGCAAACCGCGACGCACTGTCGACTTCCAGGCCCTGAACAAGTATGCACTCCGCGAGACCCACCACACCCAATCTCCATTCCACCAAGCGAGATGTGTGCCTAACGGGAAACTCAAGACTGTGTTCGATGCCTGGAATGGTTACCACAGCGTCCCATTACACAAGGACGATCGCCACAAGACGACGTTCATAACCCCATGGGGCCGCTACCGGTACCTGTCGGCCCCGCAGGGGTACATGGCATCGGGGGACGGTTACTCGCGACGGTATGACGAGGTTGTCGCGGACATAGGCAACAAAACTAAGTGCATAGACGACACGCTACTATGGTCAGATACGATTGAGGAGAGCTACTTCCAGGCGGTCCAGTGGCTGGACATATGCGGCCGGAATGGAATAGTCCTCAACCCGGAGAAGTTCATTTTTAGCGCACCCACAGTGGACTTCGCTGGCTTTACAATCACCATGACTGATGTGCGACCGTGCAGTCGCTACCTGGAGGCGATACACGACTTCCCACAACCACGTAATGTCACGGACATCAGGTCGTGGTTCGGGCTGGTCAACCAGGTGGCCTACGCCTTCAGTATGGCCAAGCGTATGCAGCCATTCCGGAAGCTCCTGAAGAGTGGAGAACGCTTCGAGTGGTCCGCGGAGTTGGAAGACATATTCCGTGAGTCAAAGGATGTGATCATCGAAGAAATTGAGCGTGGTGTCCGCATTTTTGACAAAACCAGGCCAACATGTATCGCCACGGACTGGTCAAAGGAGGGCATTGGATTCTGGTTATTCCAGAAACATTGCCGATGTATGCCAGTCAGACCCTTCTGCTGCACTGATGGGTGGAAGATAACCCTGGTTGGCAGCAGATTCACGCATGCGGCGGAGTCCAGGTACGCGCCCATAGAGGGCGAGGCTCTTGCGGTCGCGGACGCATTGGACAAGGCACGCTACTTTGTGTTGGGATGCGAGGACTTGATTGTAGCTGTAGACCATAAGCCGCTGCTGAGACTCCTTGCAGACAGGGCGCTCGATGACATACCAAACCCACGCCTACGGAACCTCAAGGAGAAGACCTTGCGTTATCGTTTCCGCATCGTGCATGTCCCGGGCATGAGGAACAAGGCGGCGGACGCCATGTCACGTAGGCCGGTTGGCACCACACGGTCATCACTTATGGACCTTCCAGATGACAACGCCCACCTCCCACCCAGTACGCACACTGATGTACTGTCCTTCCTACGCCAGACCGAGCCAGGGAATGACGACGACACTGAGGAGGATGACCTGGCATGGTGTGCTGCGGGCTTTGAATCATTGCGGTCAGTGACATGGGATCGTGTCAGGGAGGCCACCAGCAGCGATGGTGAGATGCGCACCCTGGAGGAAATGGCGACGGACGGCATCCCCGACTCAAAATTCGAGATGCCGACGACGATCCGTGACTTCCACCAGTACCGTGAGAACATCACATCAACTGATGGGGTGGTCTTGTACAAGGACAGGGTGATTATACCACTCTCTCTCCGCAGAGAAGTGCTGAGCGCCCTACACGCTGCCCACCAGGGCGTATCGATGATGACCGCCCGCGCAGAATCCTCTGTGTTCTGGCCAGGCATGTCGGCTGACATCAGCGCCACTCGGAGGAACTGCGAGCACTGCCACCGGATGGCACCTTCACAGCCTGGAGTGCCGCCAACCCCGCCGATCCCAGTTGTTTACCCTTTTCAGGCGGTGTGTTCGGACTTCTTCATGCACAGGGGCATGCACTACCTCGTGACGGTGGACCGGTACTCAAACTGGCCGATCATCTCGAAGGCGACGGGGGGCGCCGCCGGCCTCATAAATCACCTACGTCGGGCCTTCGTGACGTACGGGACGCCAGAAGAGCTCACATCAGACGGGGGCCCAGAGTTCACCTCCACCGAGACCAGGTCATTTCTATACAGATGGGGCGTACACCACCGCCTCTCATCTGTGGCCTTCCCCCACAGCAACTGCCGCGCTGAGATTGGGGTAAAGACAATGAAACGCCTTATCACTGACAACACCGGCCCAAAGGGGGAGCTTGACACAGATGCTGTGCAGAGAGCGATCCTGCAATATCGTAACACACCTGACCCTGACACGAAAATATCTCCGGCAATGTGTGTCTTCGGCCGCCCGATACGTGACTTCATCCCGGTTGTACCTGGGAAGTACAGACCACACGAGACCTGGCGTGAGACACTGACGGCAAGGGAGGAGGCTCTCCGCAAACGCCACATCCGCACAGCGGATGCCTGGGCAGAGCACACAAAACGCCTCCCGCCACTCATGGTAGGGGACATGGTCCGTGTACAGAACCAGACAGGGCCCTACCCCAACAAATGGGACAGGACTGGCAGTGTTGTGGAGGTACGCCAGCATGACCAATACGTGGTCAAGGTCGACGGCTCGGGCAGAGTCACACTTCGGAACAGGAGGTTCCTGCGCAGGTTCAGCCCTGTTCGCAACAACCTTCCACCTCCTCGATCAATTTACAACCACCTGGCGACCCGTGTCACCGTACCACCAGCACTCGTTGTCACACCACGTCTGCCTGACCCCAACTGCGACCTTGTGTCCCCCACATCGCCACCGGTACTCACGTTGGCGAGCCAACCCCGGCGCGGGACGCCGCCTGCTTCGCACACGGTCCTTCAGGCGTCACCACCGGCCCCTTTTGGACCCGGGAGCCGATCCCCCACCGGGGCCCACTGTGTCGTCCCCTGCACCTAGGGCGGACTTACGCCGATCCACCAGGGCGACCAGAGTGCCTGCCTGGCACAGGGACTATTCCATGGGCTAGTCACATAATGGACACATGATTTATAGTCACATAGCCTGGGTGTGGGTTATACAGGTATTTGTCCACGTTTTTGTGTGTTTGTTTATTATTATTTCTCAGCCTTTACACAGTATGTTAAAGACTCTGGGGGAGATAGAGAATATCTAGACAGCGCCTCTATAACAGACGGTCCTGCACAGTAGCGCAGCGACCGGAACAGGAAGTTGAGACGCTACTTGTAAATACACCTGCAGTCGTCCGAGACTTATTTGTATATTGTTTTCTTCTTTATTAAACTGGATGGAACAAATGGAATATCGTTCTTATTTAACCGTGATAATTTTTTCATTTTGCTAAGTGATGTAGCTAGTAGTTGGCTTGCTTGTAGCAACAAAGGTTAGTAATATCTTTGTCGGTAACTTCATGAGACCATTATTAGGCCTACAGCAGTGTTAATTTAGTCAACAAAAATGATGACTAAATATGGTCGTCAACAAAGCTTTAATGGAGATCATGTGACACTAACGTCACAAAATTATTCATGCAATGTCGTTGACTAAAAACTACGATACAAATCTTGCAAAAAGTTTATTCAATCAACATCAACTTCAATTTTACTTGCTAGCTAACAGGAACTCGTTTGCCAACAGGAAAGTAACAAACATAATTGTCCGTGTGGAACCCTTATCCCCAACACATCGTTCCGTGGGTGTGTGCCGCTCTAGTTGTATGGTCTTAGGGGCACCACTGTTATGCTGGGGGTGTTGTTGTTTCCCCCCGGGAGATATGGGAGGACGGACCGCATGTTACATTGTTGTTGTGAAGCTAGCGTATTAGCAGGTAGGCAGCTGTGTTGTGTATGAGAAGGGAATTATCAACCTGTAAAACCCCATATTGAGCTGGAAATAAAGCACCATACAGAAAAGGAAACTCCTCTTTCTTCCCTACATTACTGCATGACGGATCGCTACATTATGTTGATCCACCACAATAGAACACATTACATAGCTTACATAAGTCTAACCAGCTAGCACTAACGTTAGCTTTTTTTGCTCACGCCAATTTATGAGGCTGTAACTGAGTGGCGAGACTAAACAAAAGACTAAATCAAGGCTAAACGAAGACTAAAATGCTCAGACCTGTAGTTGACTAAAACTGACTAAACTAAATATAAATGGCTGGCGACTAAATATGATGAAACGAAAAAGAGCATTTGACACATGACTAAAACTAAAATAAGAAATTGCTGACGAAATCAACACTGGCCTACAGTCAACTAGTGCTTATTCAAGCTGCTAGCTAGACCAAATGCGTAGGCTAACCAAACTCTATAGCGGCAAAAACAAGTTGGGATATTTTCAGCACCACCTACATGACCATCCACTAGGGGTGGACGGTATGGTCTAAAATGTATATCACGGTATAATTTGAAGCATAGACGGTAACGGTAGGTGGGTCTTGGACTTCCTGACTGGCAGACCCCAGGTGGTGAGAGCAGGCAACTGCACCTCCTCATCCATCACCCTCAACATAGGGGCCCCCCAGGGCTGTGTTCTGAGTCCCCTCCTCTACTCCCTGTACACACACGACTGTGTGGCTCAGCGGAGTAGCAATACAATCATCAAATTTGCTGACGACACAGTGGTGGTGGGCCTGATCTCTGCCAACGACGAGGGGGCCTACCTGGAAGAGGTCAAGGTCCTGGCGGGATGGTGCCAGGAAAACAGCCTCTCCCTGAACGTCAGCAAAACAAAGGAGATGATTGTGGACTTCAGGAGGTCGGGGGTCAAGGACTACAGCCCCCTCAGCATCGACAGGGCACCGGTTGAGAGTCAACAGCTTTAAGTACCTCGGAGCCTACATATCCGAGGACTTGACATGGACCACACACATTGACAGTGTTGTGAAGAAGGCACAACAACGCCTCTACTTCCTCAGGCGCCTAAGGAAGTTCCAAGTCAGTCAGAAGATCCTTAAGAACTTCTACTCATGTACAATAGAGAGCATTGACCGGCAACATCACCTCCTGGTTTGGGAATAGCACTGCACAAGACCGAAGCAGACTACAAAGAGTGACACGTTCAGCCGAACGCACAATTGGAGGGGGGCTCCCCACCCTCCAGAACATTTACAACAAGCGTTGCAAGGGCAAGGCTAAGAGAATCATTAAAGACCAGTCACCCGAACAACTGCCTCTTTGAACTGCTGCGGTCAGGCAAGCGATACCGGAGTCTCAAGGCGAGCACAGAAAAACTCAGAAGAAGCTTCTATCCCCAGGCCATCAGGCTGCTAAACGAACAATGAACACTACACAACAACAAACCACCAAACGCACATAGCACACACATCCACACGCACACACTCACTTTAAACAAACGCACTGTAGCACCCACTCCACACACTTTATAGCACACACCCACTTTAAACAAACACACTGTAGCACCCACTCCCCACACTTTATATTTATTGATGAAGGATTGCACTACAACTCGTACACCTTACTGTAAATTGTACCTAAATTGTACCTCATCCCATTTCTGCTTTGCACTATATAGTACTGTACATTAGTACACTGCATAGTATTGTATATTATATGGTAACTCAGAACATTGTACATATGTCTATACCGAACACTGTGACCTCATTTTCTTCTTCTAAATTACATGCTATACTATGTTATTTGATACTATCTTGTCTAGCACAGTCTCTGGAGCGTAACAGTAAGAAGCATTTTGTATGAAAGTATTCTGTACTTCTGTATGACAACTATTAAAGAAACTTGAACCTTGAAACTTGAACTTGGTATCATCGTTTTTGATAAAAAAAAATTATTTTATATAATTTTTTAATTTTTTTTTTATAAAATATATATATTATATAATTAGACTTGTACTTGTATTATCTGCGAGACATCGCCACCACGCAACAAGCTCCACTGTCTGTGTGTACTCTAGTAGCCTCCAGCTATGGCCAGGATTCCTGGAGCTGCACCTGGACCTATACTCGAGTAGCCTCGAGCAGAGCTACGGCCAGGATTTACCGGCGCTGCACCTGGACCCTATTTGTATAACGTTACTTAACTGTGCTCAGCAAGCCCTCAGCTCGAATACGCATCGAATCAGTGTTATAAGACATTGATATCAGGAGCTATCTGTAGCTAATGCTAGCCGGATATATAACGTTAATACAACGCCTCAGTGAATTATTTAGTTCAATGGGACATTTCGTTTTGAACGGTGAACTAACTTGCGCTAACGTGAGCTAACAGGTAGCATACACGTCTCTACTAGACTTTGTGGAGCGTTTGTTGATGTCAGGAGCTATCGGTAGCTGGCCGACTAGATACTGTTCGGTTAGACAATGCCTCATCATGTATTAAACTAAAAGTGAATAGTTGACTGGGTCATTTTGTAACGGTAGCTAAGCTAACGTTAGCTCAGGGAGACGCCGCCGTCCTCCCATGTCCCGTCCCACTAGACTACTAGACCCGTGTTTACATGCGTGCGGTAGGGGCTGGCACGCCCACTGCGCGAAGCCTCCTAAATAACTTTTTCCAGTTTGCACATATCTATTATCTATGACTAATTCTATCTATTTTTAGGGGCAAATGCGAGTGAAATAGTCGCGCTGTGGTTACATGACGTCATTGCTATTTTAGAGCTGCGCTACCGGTTACACGGTATAGTCAAAATCCATACCGTAGAGCAAATTCATACCGTTTATACCGTATACCGTTTATACCGTCCACCCCTACCATCCACCACAAGCGCAACTTGGGACCCTGTGATTTAGCTGCAAGAGCCTTTTTATTGCCTGTTGCAACGTGTTTGGTTTCTCTCATGTGAGCCAGGCCACGTGAGCGGATCGGCGCGGCCGAGAAATCCGCTCTTCGCTCTTTAAAGCTTGGTCCGCTCCGCTAATCACTCATGTTGACCCCGCCCCCAAGTCGCTCTCCGCTCGCTCCCCGCTCACCTTGAATCGAGCGCTCCCCGCGCCAGATCGCTCGGCAGTTTTTTTTCTTCTTTTTTTGGAGCATGGTGTAAATGAGCTCAAACTACAACAGTCTACACCCCCTGGGCCCCTTAACAATTGTTTGTATTGAGCCGCATTGTAATTGTAGCCATTCTGCAATGTTAAATAACGTTGTTTATCCATTCACTGCTCTATTAAGCGATGATAGGCTAGCCGAGCCACAATGCTATGGTCGCTGCCATTAACGTTAGCATGTAAGCTAACGTCAACAACAATGGCGTCGATACTTTTTCTACCAGGAGTGAGTGTGGGCGTCTCTACAGTGACAAAGCCTGAAGAGGATATCACAGGTTCACCCTTCTCATTGGTTGAAAATGGCCTTCATGTTTGTACATCGCCATCTGTTGCTTTGGCATTGTACTGCATGTATATATTACATCAACAGTGTTAAACCACTGTGAGCGGCCTGGAGTGGATTGGAGCGGAGGAGAACTCTCGCTCCGGACGTCGCGCCGACTCATTTTAAAACCCACTCCTCGCTCACGTCAAAACCGGCCGCTCCGCGCCCCGCGCCGCTCACGCTCCGATCCGCTCACATGCACTGATGTGAGCACAATCTGACGCTGTCCATGGTGCTGAAAATGGCCTCCTCCTTCTCTCTCCTGCCCCATTTTCTCACTCTCCTTCCCCCTCCTTCTCTTCCCTCCTTCAGTATAACAAGCCCAGTGACATGGTGGTGCCAGATATGGTGAACGGTCTTCAACACAACCTGGACGTAGTCGTCTCTCTCGCCGAAAGGCATTATTACAACTGTGACTTCAAGATGTGCTACAAGCTCACATCTATGTGAGTGTTTTAATCTTTTTATTTATGTTGTAGTTTTGTTCGATAAAGCCGTACCCGAACAGCTACTTCCACCGAGCAAACAAAAAAAGAATCCAAACCTGAGAACAAAATGTAGTCCATTTACCATTTTAAATGTGACCCCAGTTAATACAAACCTTATTTATATTGTTTTTATTTCTTTTAGGGTGATGGTGAACGACCCATTCCATGCCAACTGTTTGCCTGTACATATAGGAACATTGGTGGAGCTCAGCAAAGCAAATGGTAACGTATATGATGGCAGGGACATATTGAGTCCGAATCTTAGAGGGGAACTACGCCCAATTTAAAAATGACAAATGCATGTAATGGTCCATGACGGTCCAGAACCGCAAACAAATTGCTCTAAAATCCCCAAACTTTATTGCTAAATCTCAAATTTGTGACGTCATCAAGTATAAAGTCTGAAGCTGCACTATAGGCAATGAATTTGGTGAAGAAGATATAGATGACACTGAGAACAGCCAGGACTATATGAGTATAGGTAGGGCCCGTATTTAACATCTTATAAAAAAGGTTGCTTTATCATTAAGTTAATGGAACACTAGAATTTAAATAAACGGAACCAAATTTAGCTAAATTATAACATACTTGGTTGAATAACTTTTGATTGGCTGGTCACATTTTAGGGGTTGGTGAGAATATTGAACTTGATTTTGGAAGTGTATTTCACGATATTAAATATGGAAATTAGCATTGAATATGCTAATTAGTCCCATAATATATATGCACTTACTGACATTACAAGCTGCATTAGGACATACTTGATGCGTTCATGATTTTTGTGCATGAAACTACTCTCACTGACACATCAGGAAATCATTTATTAAAGATGATGTACATAAACCTAAAATAACAATGGCAAAATCTAAAATAATTTTTCTAATTATTATCTATGTCAAAGGTTATATGCAGACCTATAGGTTATAGCCAGGCTATTGGGTTTCTCTCTTACTAATTCACACACCCAACCAACACACTTTGAGCTACTGCATTGCATGATGCATAAGTTCTGTAGGGCTGCAACAACTGGCAACTATCTTTTATAATCGATCGGTCTATATATTATAATGTATCTCCATGGCCTGTTGTAATTTAATTCATAGAACGGCCTGTTAACAGTTGTGAAGAGGCTGTAAACATAACCTGTTTTTATTTATTATTATTTGACTACTATTCTACTTCTCTGGCTTTACGAGAGAGTATGTCATATTCACAAATATTGATTGAACTTTCCTAGACCATGAAAATAAGGACCATGGGATTCTTAATTTGGATGGTGTTACTGTTTAATACATCAGGGATGCATTTTATAGTCTTGCAACATAAATATATTAATATCACAAATCTGTAAAACAGTAATTTTCTATCACTTTCTAATTTCAAGCATTATGTTCTTCACAGAGCTGTTCTACCTCTCACACAAGCTTGTAGACTTGTACCCCAACAACCCAGTAAGTGCCATCACCACGTCACCGCTCTGTCTGTACCCCTTTCTCACTATTTCTTCTAACCCAGACCTAATAATAAAAAATTGAACTCTACCCAGGTGTCCTGGTTTGCTGTCGGATGCTACTATTTGATGGTTGGCCACAAAAACGAGCATGCACGGAGATATCTTAGGCAAGTATCCTCGCACATGAAATGCTTTGTTTCAGACGACCTACCAAAGTATACACTTCACATGCACACTTCCAGTAACACTAGTGGGTACCGTGTGTCTCTTGCAGCAAAGCCACCACTCTGGAGAGGACGTATGGTCCGGCATGGATCGCCTACGGTCATTCGTTTGCAGTGGAGAGCGAGCACGACCAAGCTATGGCTGCCTACTTCACAGCTGCCCAGTTGATGAAAGGGTAGGCACACTCTTACCTAATTCTCTCCAAGCTCTGTTGAGTATAATTTAATGGACTTGCGAGGTATTAAAAAATAAATGATGGCACTCCTGAGAAAAGGCTACTGACGTAAATGGTTTGATGTAGTTTCCACGTCAACATATCTGCTGTTGGGATACTTGCACGACTTAATCAGTATAACTTTGACTGCTTGTCATTACCAGTGTCCCTATCTTTAAGTAATTTTGTTTGCATAAATTAAGTATTAAAAGTATATGACGTGTATGTTTTTGTAGATCTCAGCCTACCTTTCACACTGCCGTTGATGTTGAAAAGGGGTGGAAATATAATCCATCAAACTTGAAAGTCTCTAGTCGTAGGTAATTCACCCTTCTGGAAACCACTGCACCTTTTGTGTTTGCTAATGTTACTGTATTACTCTACTATAAGCCTTTAAACTTCGGCATTTGGATTGGTAATAAAGCAGAATAATGTGGTTGTTATTAATTGGTATCTTATTAGACGGGGGCCATCTCCAGTTATGGCGAGAAATTAAGACGGGTATGGTCCTTTTAACCATCACATGAACTTAAAGGTGCTATAGATAACATTTGATGGAGCGTATTGATCATTTAAATATATACAGTATAATACAGCCACTGATCTTTTAGAAAGGTGTGAAATAAAAGTATTGCTTTTCCCTTAAATGTTTTGATAATGCCTTTTTATCATTTAAAACATTTTGGTAGGTACAAAATGAATGTTGTTTACATGTTGCGTGCATGTATTCCCTTCCTACTTCCCATTTTCCCACATGGAATGCACCTGATTGGATAATTGCCGTGCTGGTGCTCTAGTGTGGCATCTAGTGGCTGAATTATATATAGCACTTTTTTAAAGATCATATGAAATGAATAATGTTTTTTCCTCCATTTCTACCCCTTTTCTTTGCACCTAGTAGTTCTCTGAACTATTTATCACTATGTGCCAAAACATCTCAAATCATTCCGTCCTTATTCTCATCTAAAGAAATCCATTATTGTCCTCCTTCGTGGAAAATGTACCTTCTTTGTGATTTACGTCCCTCTGCTCTTGAGGGCAAACACCAAGAAAGATTTAGATTTTGAACCGTGCCCTCCGGTCGCTTGAGATTCTGTGAATGCTGTTTCTGTGGATCTTTAATCACAACGAGGCAGACAGTTCCGACTAGACTAGTTTTGACCTTTTTTAAACCAGCCTTTTTCAATCTATGGGTCGAAAAAATCTCCTGACAAGAAAATGCGGTCCTAGTCTGACTGAAATTATATCAGATTGTCATTTTGAAATGAAAAAGTGCTGCCCATTGCTTGTAT
Source organism: Notolepis coatsorum (assembly GCF_963971535.1). Taxonomy (NCBI): domain Eukaryota; kingdom Metazoa; phylum Chordata; class Actinopteri; order Aulopiformes; family Paralepididae; genus Notolepis; species Notolepis coatsorum. The sequence continues at coordinate 189,304,774 of NC_140167.1, forward strand.
ACTACACAGAAATCACTGGAATAAAAATGCACTCGGTTTGATGTGTAATCGGTATAATGTGAATACACTTCAATTTGCATGCGTTTTAAGCACGGGGGTCATGGGTATTTATTAGGGATGTCCGATATTATCGGCCGACCGATATTATCGGCCGATATCGGCAGTAAAATGTGATATCGGAAAATATCGGTATCTGTTTAAAAAAAGAAAAAAACAATAACAATATTTGTTATATATATATCCAGTGAAATTATTAGTTACCTGAAATTATTCAGTTTTTTGGGGTGGGAAACCCTGCATATATTGGTATCGGTTGATATCGGTTGATATCGGTATCGGAAATTAAGAGTTGGACAATATCGGAATATCGGTATCGGTAAAAAAGCCAATATCGAGCATCCCTAGTATTTATATATTTTTTTATAAGCCTCATTATGGGGTCAACTGACAGAAAAAGGTTGAGAACCTCGTGCCTTTGTGCTCATTCAGATCTAATCAGACAATGCAGCACCTCGTCGCAGAGTGCTGTGTTGGTGTGGATGGGCCATTTGTGTGACATCATCATACTGTGAGCTTTTAATTTTATTCTATTTATTTTTGGGCTTTCTGTATTTTTCACCCATCCCAATTTAGTCGTTATGCCAGAGTCTCTGCGGTGGTAGGCGGGTGCTTAGTCCACTGCGCTACCCAGCCGCACCCTATACAGTGAGCTTTTATAACCCCTCCCCCCAATTCTGCGGTGATTGATTGGCTGCTGCAGTGTTGGGAGGAGTTGCGTTATGGAAAAAGTTGACTCCAGTTCAACTTTCTCATGGAACGCCGCTACCCCCGTTCAGGACTCCCTGGAAGAAGAGATCTTGTATCTCAATGGGACATTCCTGGATAAATAAAGGATAAATAAAAAAAAGAAGGTGGAATCAAGCATTGGTCTGATTTAGATGTGAATGAGCCCTTAGGCTACATTCAAACTGCAGACAAATCTTTTCAATTCTGATTTGGGATACTTTCATATGTGGTCCTAAATTGGATACAGGTCTGATTTTTATTTTTATTTCGCAATGCGACCTCAGTCTGAACGGTCATGGGATTTGTAGACTACTTTCACGTCACTCTAAATAGACATTTGTATGTCTTTTTTATTGTTAATTTGACCAGTTCACACTGGAATCTGATATTGGCCACATTTAAAATATAATGTGAACAGTCAAACAAAAAAACAAAAGAAATCTGATCTGCGCAATAAATCTGAATTGAGCGCTAAGGCTTGCAGTGTGACCGTAGCCTTGGTCTGATGACTGATGGCACATCCACCTGTCCTCTTCCGTTCAGGTGCCACCTGCCCATGCTGTACATCGGTCTGGAGTACGGGTTGACCAACAACTCCAAGCTGGCCGAGCGCTTCTTCAGCCAGGCGCTCAGTATCGCCCCCGAGGACCCCTTCGTCATGCACGAGGTGGCTGTGGTCGCTTTCCAAAACGGAGAGTAAGTTGTAAACATGCAAACACAACACAACACGCACAACCTTTTAACAACTGTACGCTCAGTGGGATACGGACGAAGTGAGCTTTGAACAACACACAGTAACATTCTAGAACACTTGACGCATTCAGTGGAATGGCATTTCAATTGGACACTTAATAATAATAATAATAATAATAATAATTTCTTACATTTATATAGCACCTTTCAGGAAACTCAAGGCGCTTAACAAAGGAGGGGGACACACTTAAGAGGAAGGAAATCAGAGGAACAAAAAGAAGGAAGTCAGGTCATTAATACATTTGGTAAGATTTGAGTTGTGATTTGAAGGAGTCCAGGGGTGTAGCGTTGCGGATGTCTGGAGGGAGGGAGTTCCAGAGGGTGGGTGCGGCAACAGAGAAGGCTCTGGGGACCGACTGTGCAGGTTGGTGGAGGGATGGAGAGGAGACCAGAGTCAGAGGACCACAGCCTCCGGGGTGGGATGGAGGAGGCTTTGATCAATCAAATGATGTCTGACTGATCATATGAATGTGTTTTCCACATGTCCTCTTTCAGCTGGAAGACGGCTGAGAAGTTGTTCCTTGATGCCATGGACAAGATCAAAGCCATAGGGAGTGAGGTAGAGGCTCATTTTGTCCAATAAGCACTGAATTCATTGAACAAAGTGTGCAAAGTCTTAATCTGTTCTTCTCTGGTCTTTAGGTCACGGTGGACAAATGGGAGCCTTTGTTGAACAATTTGGGTCACGTTTGTCGAAAACTAAAGTAAGTGTTGATCCAATTGTGACCTATATTAGGCTCTTTGGAGACAGAATGTTGCCGGAGAGCTGCGGAATTGCGGCCCTGGCTTCTTCTATTCTTCTAAGACGGCATCATGGCAGACAACATCAGCAGTTAAAACTATTTAGCAAAAACGTACATACTAAATATATACTCAATTTGATTAGGAGAAGGGTTTAGGTTATTGACTATTGTAATGGAATACTGCAGTTGATTTCAAATATATTGCTTTCGGTCACTGCACAATATAGGCGAGTATTTAAAAGTTGTTTTTAATTAAATGTAGAGACTTAACACTTTCTTCGCCAGGCTTATGTACATCATTATACCCCTCTCTGCCAGCTCTATTTGTCTATGGAGAAGTTCCCCTTCTTTGCAGGGCTATAACTTTTTAAATTGTATTGCTAAATTGACATTACTATGGCCCATTCAACGTCAATTATCTATCATTCAGGACGTAGGAACGTTCTACTTTTTCATTCACATATTCATACTAAAATACGGTCTAAAGTATAAATATGTTTTTATCGTTTTCTGCAGCTTTCTCCAGACGTGATTTATAGCCCTAAATGCATTATATTGATGATCAAATACAGTTTGATAGCGATCTGTGCGAGATAAAAAATGTCAAGTGGACGTGCTTCTAGAAGTTACTACTTATCATCTGATGTTGACCGGATGGGGGGGGGGTCGTTTATAATTCCGTGGCCAACGTTAGATGATTCATCTAGTGTGGGTGATATGATCATTAGAGCAGTTTATATCGAACACGGTAAAAAAAAATGCTGAATCTTACCCCAGTCTCCTCGGGCTGTTGGGCGATGAGCGTGGAGCAAAAATATTCCTATTATGGGATGTAGAAATATGCGATCCATCTCCAGGTTGTATAATAGTATATACGTCCAAATCATGTTGTTTATCGAGTTATTGGTAACGGATTGCTATCCATTGTGTCTAGCTCGAGTCCCGGGACTATTAGCGAGTGATCGGACCGAATTGGAATGAGGACCAGCTTCCGTTTCCTGTTTCCGGTTTGGGCGATCCGCCGATCCGCCACCAGATGGCGATCTTGAACCGTTGGAGAGTTGAGAGGGGATCAACAGTAGATCTCAAGTCTCCGGGGGAGAAATATGATTGCGATCACAGATTTTTGAAATATTGATCTCAATGACGTGTTACGGCGTCATTGGCAGAATTAGCATGGCGGGGAATGACTAGTTTAGGCGTCTCTGGCAGAGAAAGTGTTAATATTTTATGCAAGTACTATTTTGTCTCCTGAGAGCTCGAGTGGAGATACATTTCAAGTTTTAAAGCAATTAGTTCTAACGTCAGGTGTTGCGTCCACATGGTTGTTCAAAGTGTCTCTCTGCCTGAGATGAGGTTAGCATCTAACGTATAGCGGTACGTTCGGGTAACGTATAGAGTTACTACTGAAGGACTGGAGGAGGCTAAATTTATCCTGAAGAGGCTGCTCAGAAATGCCTAGTAGGCCTTGTAGTGCACTCTGGTCCGCTCTGCCCATTCCCCATCTCACCTCGTTCCTTCTCATGCCCTCCACACAGACTATTTTCAGAGATGTACACGTAGTTTGTGCTGCTCCAGTCATTCTGCATAAGTAGGGCCCTCAAATCCATGCAAAGATCCTTTAATGTATTATGCATGGCCACTCGGCAGATATACGAGGGGCTTGCAGTTAGAGCACAAGTGTCCTGTTTTGAATGGCCTGGGTAATTTTCTTTTTATGTAAACTGGAACGGGACGTAAGCGACTGTTTCGTCTCTATTGTTGGACGGAGGCTTCACATGTCCAGTGTTTGTTCACTGGTCCCACTCAGTTTGAGTAGCCCATGTAAACTATAAACCAGGGTGCCCAGAGGGCCATGGGCCAAAATGTAATGTGTGGGGGGGGCTTTTATTTCTGAAAATGTAACGTGTAGGCGGAAGTGGCTCAGGGGGTAGAGCGGCCGCCAAATAATCTGAAGGTTCCTGCTATAATCCTGGTTTGGAAGTGTCCTTGAGCAAGACACGGAACCCCTAACCTCTCCAGACGAGCAGGTTGGCGCCTTGTATGGTTGCCGTCTGTGTGTGAGAGTGAGTGAATGGGTGAATGTGAGGCATAAATTGTAAAGCGCTTTGGAAAGGAGCGCTATATAAAATGCAGTTAATTTACCATTTAAACATGAGCTTCATCGTGTTTGATAATATGCATTGTCCTAATTGTTTAGTGAGTAGTGTCTCAAAATCACTACTCGAATGTAATCAAAATGCATGAAAATAGACCAATTCCTATCTCACGTCATGCTCTGGAACCCTTTGTAAGGCCAAAAAGGGCCCCGCCCCACTTTGCACAGCCCTATCAGATTGCTTATATGTACGTTAAAGGAACACGCCAACATTTTGGGAAAGTAGCTTATCGTCTTCTCCAGAGAGAGACAAGAAGATAGATACCAGCTTCCTCTCTGTGCGTTCAGTAGAAAGCTATCTGGCTGCATGTTAGCTTAGCACAATGAATGGAAGCGGACAGTGCCGGTTAGCCTTCGGGAGTGGTGTTAGTTGGACAATGCCTAGGCTAACCGGCCATTCATTGTGCTAAGCTAGGCAGCCAGATAGCTTTCTACTGAACGCACAGAGGAAACTGGTATCTATCTTCTTGTCTCTCTCTGGAGAAGACAGTAAGCTAATTTTCCAAAATGTTGGCGTGTTCCTTTTTAAGGGAAATTGCAAGCAGTGGAATTCCTCAGTCTTGGACATGGACACTTCTGAGCTGTGTGTTTTGGTGTTGTTCCTGTAGGAAGTACGACCAGGCTCTAGAATACCACCGCCAGGCTCTGGTGCTCATCCCCCAGCATGCATCCACCTACTCTGCCATAGGATATGTGCACAGCCTCATGGGAGATTTCGAGAGCGCCATCGATTACTTTCATACGGTATTGTTGTTTTCCATCTTAACACCCGTCACTTTGTTTTCCTTTTTCCAATATAGTCTTGATAGATGATGACCTCACCAATGTGGCAGCTCCCACAAGGGAGGAGCTCTAAAGGCCTATTTATGCTAGGATGCTTGACACTTTGATCAACTGTTTTCATATCCATGGCATGGCTGGCATTTCATCCACTCACCTAGTGCAAAGATACACCAGTGTCCTCAACACAACACAATTCTGCAGGTATGCAACAGGAAGGAAAAATGTTGAGTGCACAATTTCTGTCGAGCGACGGTTGTCAAAAGGCTAGAGCACCCAAGCATACATCTGCCTTAAGGCTAGAGCACCCAAGCCTAAATCAGCCTTAAGGCTAGAGCACCCAAGCATAAATCTGCCTTAAGGCTAGAGCACCCAAGCATAAATCTGCCTTAAGGCTAGAGCACCCAAGCATAAATCTGCCTTAAGGCTAGAGCACCCAAGCATAAATCTGCCTTAAGGCTAGAGCACCCAAGCATAAATCTGCCTTAAGGCTAGAGCACCCAAGCATAAATCTGCCTTAAGGCTAGAGCACCCAAGCATAAATCTGCCTTAAGGCTAGAGCACCCAAGCATACATCTGCCTTAAGGCTAGAGCACCCAAGCATAAATCTGCCTTAAGGCTAGAGCACCCAAGCATAAATCTGCCTTAAGGCTAGAGCACCCAAGCATAAATCTGCCTTAATGAGCACCCAAGCATAAATCTGCCTTAAGGCTAGAGCACCCAAGCATAAATCTGCCTTAAGGCTAGAGCACCCAAGCATAAATCTGCCTTAAGGCTAGAGCACCCAAGCATAAATCAGCCTGAAGACTCAAACACACTTGAGTCCAAGTAATGGCAAACATGATATGTTGGAATCCATTCAGGAGACCTACTGTATGTAGGGAAGAAGACACTGCTGGAACCCACCAGGAGCTTTATGCACACGGACAGATATTAAATAATTGAATACTTAAATACTCTGTATGATATATGGATTGACATGTTAAGTGTTGTGGATGTTTTAGGTTTTCCATTTGGTGGAGGAGAAAAAAAACACTAGCCAGTTTTTTCTAGGCAGACCTGTCTCACTGGATTGTGGCGTAAATAATCTGTACAGTTTCATGAAGCTTCTTAATTTATGTTTTTCCCCTTGTTTTTCCCCCTCCAAAAATGTACTTCAGATTTCCTTTTGAATAATACAAGTTGCACAAATTCACCTCATATCCTGTCCTTAAGATGTATCTTTAATATTTCAGTTGTCTTCCTTATCCTGAGTAATTAAATTCACTTGGCAACAAACTTTAACACAAAATGACCAACCTCAACAAGTCTACAATTTTATTGCTGATGTTATTATGTCATATATTTTATTATATATATTTTTTTTTCACTGACATTGTTCTTGATCTTGTGTTTAGTTTATGCGTTGATCTCTAGTCACATTTGTTGTTGTTTCAGACTAGATGTAACCTTTGGATCATATTTTCTCTGGAGAATGTTTCCTCTTTGTGTGTAGTCATCCAGTACAATATGTTTTTCTTCCTCTGTCCAATTTGGTCTCCTTTTGATTTTTGGACATTAGTGAATGAAATGGACAACACAAGTTTTCCAAAATTAACACTGTACTTTATTAAATAAAGTAAATACCGGAGTCATGTCTTGCAAGAAAGGACTATCACCATGACTTATCACAACTTGTATTATATAGATATATCTCATCTGTGAACACACAATGCTACATCTCTCTCTGCCATTGGTGGCTGGTAGCTCTGTGTATCAACCTTCTCCCATCATCCTATTTACCATGACTTTAACCAAATGTATGAAGTCAAGTGGTTATTGCTGTTTGCTTAGTGTAAGTTAAGGTTCTGTTTCGTAATGGCTCTTGCTCGGCGTCACTCTCTGCACTGTACCTCGCTCGTGCACTGAATAAAAAATTCCACAATGCACCTTTACATCCCAACATCTGTCTGGCCACACCCCCATCAGCTTACCTACATAAGCAGGGGTGGGGCCACACACTCGCCTCCTTCGCTTTCACCACAAGGAAGTGCCTTCGGTAGATCCCCACTTGACGAGGTTGCTAGTTGAAGAAAGTTGGAAAACAAGAGATACGTTGACATCATATCTTTATTTTCTCTCTCACTACTTTTCGAGAAAATACGGCGATATTGTCTTCGTTACTGGAGTGTCTGGAAGATGATGATCATTCTACACCTCCACCGTTTTTTTCCGTATTAGGAGTTCACGCCGCTAACATGCCTCCCAACTACAATCCTCCTTCCTGCGGCTGGATGGGGTAAGACCCTCCAGCAACACAGCTGGACTGTAGGACGCACCGACTGTTGTGAGAAGCGGTGGGTTCCAGGTTTGGTGAGTAATGTTTGCTTGCGAGCACCACTTGTCTGTTAGTGCTATGGGGGCTAGCTGACAATGTTTACGAAAACCGGCCCCAGATTAGGGTCCTTCTGTTCAGCCTTTTAGGCGACGGCGGAGGATCTTGGTTTGAAGCCCATTATAGTCAACTAGTGGGCCACGACCAGTAACTGGTGATCCCAGGATTCTCTGGACGAGTGGATGCTTCTCTGTCACCGTGTAGGCCCCATCTTTCATATACAAATGAGAGTATACCCTCACAAGGAAATGTGGGCATGGATGTTCGTTATCGGGAGATCCATGTTCAAGTCGGCTACAGCCCAGATGGGACTTGTGCTGGCTCCGCCGGATGTCTGGTAAAATCACTGTTGTAAACTGTGTTGACATCTCTTTTTCTCTTCTCTCTTAAAAGGTGAGTTGTGTGTGAATTGTTGTCACTGGTATTAGCTTCTCCATGCAACTCGGGTTGTTTGTTACAGATGTAAAAATGATCTGGTTTGTTGTGTTGAGAAACATCATGTGTGTTCATGTACTGTGTACTCACAACTAAGGGGGTTAAACTAACCTATAAAGCTATGCTTAGTGACATATGAGTGAAGAATGAATTATTTTCTCAGCCTGTAATGACGATGAACAGTGTGTTCACATATTAACAGGTTTACCTGTTCAACTGGCCGTATTAAGGGTAAGGTAGGAGGTGTGTTTCCCCCCGGTTCCCTGGGGACTTCCTCACCCTCCTCTCAGACATGTTGTTTACAATATATTGTGTCACTGTGTGGTGGGATACGATGTAACCCTTAGCTTGATTGCTGGGGTTGTGCTAGAACCGCTTGAGGAACTGTATTTTCCTAAAGAAAAGATTGTTTGGTAACTTTTCGTGTGTGCTTAGCAAGGCCTGTGGCCGATACTAATCGAGAATTGTGTATTCTCATTATGAAAAACGGCGTTCCTCTGTAGAGTCTATTTGCCATTTTTTATGGTGATAAAGGGTTGTGTGTATCTTGTGATCTACAACTGGGTTGGGTTGGCCACAGAAGCACATGTGCAAGTCTGGTACCGGGGCTCTTAAGGGGGCCCTCTCTATTCTGTGTTTTTTCCTTAGTAAAAATCAGATAGCAGGTTAGTACATGAGCTGTGTGAAGCTGTTAGACGCTTCATGTAGCTGACTATGGCTGTGTCATACTCTTTTTTGTCATTACATCGTATCATGGGTGTGGGGTCGTAAAGGGGTGAACTGGTAATCCTTTCCTCCCCTTTTCTGATTGGTCAGGGGTTAAAACCTCCTGTCCTTCAAGGTTCCTGTCACGTTTCTGTTCGGCACGTTACAGGGTAAGAAGGGGGGGGGGGGGGGAGTTTCCTGGTCCCACGCCCTGGAATATTGGGCGTGTGCACCGCAGAAATTCCTCCGCCATAGAGTACGTCACTGTGCGCGTCTCTGTTGGTAAGACTTCCATGTGCTGTTCAGGTCCATATGATGGATCTGTTTCAGAGAGTGGTCAGGGCTCCTCCTCACGAAGCTCCTACTCGGGCCGGCTGTGAGTTGGGACTCTCCTTCCCTGTGAGGGAGCCTCCTCAGAGTTCAGAGCCTCCTCCTCAGATTGTCAAGATGAGTAGAACTTCAAAAAGGAGTTCTGCTCTATTGTGTGTGTATTCGATTCGATTCAATTCGATTATTGAGTGTATTGGTTCAGTGCCTCCTCGGAGAGCCCTAATCCAAATATTACATAGCTCAATGTTGCACTATATTCTTTTCAATCTATACAGCTCGTGTGGGAAGTCTCTCTGGCGATTTCCGCCTCCTCCCTGTGGGAGGGTGGTGGGATGTAAAAATGTAAACAATTTTTACCCTCAGCCTGCGTCACGAGGGATTCATGTCAGTCTGTGTTCTTTCTTTTTTGAATAAAAAGAGGAAGGTACATGAAGCACGCCGGCTCCGTGTCGTTCTCCCAGGCGACTTGGAGGAACAATGTTTGGTGTGTTTGGGTCTCGACGCATACATAGTGCTGGCTCGGTGTGTTTCTGTTACAGGATCACACAGGGGCTAAGTGCGCCTTGGTTGCTTGTTAAAACAGCGTTTTTATAGGGCAACTGGGATGGGGTTTTGTCTCTTCCGAGCGCGAGTTTACTAGGTTGTCTCGATGAATTCTCGTTCATATCTGGGGGATGTTAACGGAATAGATCTGAACATAGGTAGAGGGGTCTCACGCCCTTGGGGTGGGCCACTGAGCACGGTCTAAATGAGGACCGTCTGGGTGGCGCCCTCTTCATGTTTTAGATCGACACGCATACCTACCCCCTCTCCTGGAGTGGGCATGTCGGCGTGGTTAGGACAAGGGACTGGTCTGGTCACGCTGGTCCAGGTCAGTTAACCCGTTGTCCACCGGGGATGCAGATCTACTGTTCTGGTACCCTGAGGGACTTGTGCTTTTTTCGGGGGGGGGAAATGCCAGGTCGGTCCGGGTGTCACATGGTTAGGCGCTATGGAGACCCTTGTTGGGTACATATTGTACTCTGCACTGTCGTAATGGCTTACGGTCATGCCAACCTGTACACGCCCGATCTCGTTCGATCTCGGCCGCTACGCTGGTTTGGTCCTGGTTAGTACTTGGTTGGGAGACCGCCTGGGAATACCAAGGGCGGTGTGCTTGGGGCTGGTTCTCCATTCTTTTCGCTCCTCTTTCACGCATGGCGTGGAGGGGGCTGTTGGGGTGGTCTTAGACCTCCTCTGGTAACTGTGCTTCCCGTGCCGCCGGGCCCGGTCCGAAGTACTGTTCGTTGACCCGTAGGCCTGGGATAACCCCCTTTTTTGGGAAACTGCAACACTTGTACTGCGGTATGACACCTGCAGGTGTGTTTGAGTTTTTCCTGAGGGGTTATAGGAACAACCACGCATAGGGTAACGACATGGTGGTTGGTTCTCTGGTGTGTTGGAGCAGTGTCAACTCCCGGGTTGTCCGGTTGAGTGTGCCCCTGCACGTTCATGACGTCTGCCAATCATGTCAGCCTTCTCTGTCTCAACCCCTCTGGGTGGGTTTTTTTTAAAGGAGGCTTTGTCATGGTGATCAACAACGCCAGCATACGCCCCTTCCGCTGGGGCGGCTGTTTTCAGCTGACTCCTTTGGCGCCTGTCTCGTCCGCAGTGCTCCAGGCTCGGGTTACAGCCTGTTGCCTGGTTTCCCCGGTACGCTGCCTGCTTCCGTTGGTTAACCTTGAGTGTTACGGCCGTGCTCACTGCCTGTTCTGCAGGGTCAGTATGCCAGGCGGTGTGCTGTTGGGGGGAAAGGGCCCGCTCTTGGAGGGGCCTGATCCGAATACGCTGGCGATGTGGGGGGCGGTGTCACTAAGTGACCACCTGGTGGGGTCCTGATGCCTGGCGTCATTGACCTCTCCGGGCCCCCGTTTTCCAGGGGCTCCAGTCCCTTTGGTGGGTCTGGGTCTTCCTTCGCGCTCCGCTGCTACGGCCTTGCCACGGGGTTGGGTTTGCTCTTGACCCCGTGATTTCTGGGGGCAGTAACGAGGTTGTTCCTTCCGTTCGTTCCCGGGTGGCATGCGGGTTGTGCGTGTGTGTAGTCGTGGGGTCAGGCCACGGTCTGCTCACCCTGTGCGTTGAGTTGCTTGAGTGCCTCTTCGCATGGTCGGGTCCGTCGCCCTCCCGGGAACCTCCAATAGGGGGGGTGCCCTCCATTAGGGGGGGTCGGGGGGGCTCGGTCCTCCCCGATCTGATGGTTGTGGGGGGCCTCAGCGGGGTATATTTGTCGGCCGATGGCTCTCGCTCGGCCTCCCTTGTGCAGAGAGTGACGCCGAGCGAGAGCCATTACGAAACAGAACGATGGGTTATAACTATAACCAAGTTCTGTGAGTAATGGTGACGCTCGGCGTCCGACGCCACTGCGGCCCTTGATCTCGCCTTGTGGTGAAAGCTTGGGAAGGAGGCGAGTGTGTGGCCCCACCCCTGCTTATGTAGGTAAGCTGATGGGGGTGTGGCCAGACGGATGTTGGGATGTAAAGGTGCATTGTGGAATTTTTTATTCAGTGCGCGTGCACAAGCGAGGTACAGTGCAGAGAGTGACGCCGAGCGTCACCATTACTCACAGAACTTGGTTATTTTACTCACAGAACTTGGTTATAGTTATAACCTATCGTTATGGCTACTGAAGAAACACAATTTTAGGTCGATATTGATCACCTTGGCAACTGTGGAATATTTATCCAACTTTGCCCTGAACATATCCTAAACCTAGAAACAATAAAATGAAATGGAATCATAAAAACGTAGGATGTTTTGTGCAACTGGCCAATGGACACTAGCTGGTGTAGAGCGCTGTCATAGAGCATGATTCTGGCTCACATCTGTTTCAGGTCAATGTCCACACGTTTGTTTTTCTACTAAATGCCTGACATGGATTTGTTTCCACTGTACCACAGGCACTTGGACTGAAAAGGGACGACACGTTTTCTGTGACGATGCTGGGCCACTGCATCGAGATGTATATTGGTGACACAGATGCCTATATAGGTAATGGAAGGGAGAAAAAACATTTTGAAGCCAACACGGATCATTCAGATTTCAAAATAATTTCACAGTGCGAGTTGTAATGATTGGACAAACACTTTTTGACTTATAGTCTGAATTGTGTCATGCCAACACACATTTTTTGCATTTGTAGCACCCCCTAGTGTCTATCTGAATGAAACTTTCAGGGTATGTTTCAGGTACTTGCTGTATGTGGACATGTCCTGCAAGTTTTGTGACGATCTGCCCAATGGTTGTTGACTATATGTGCTAAGCCACGCCCCTTTGAAGTTAATTGGTCAATTTTGATGAGCTTAATCAAACAATTATCCACAGAACATCTGGTAGCAATTGTACCTTCAGTTTAGGAGATGTCAAACATGTGTTTTTAAAAAAAAAAATCCAATATGGTGGACTTTATGGGTCCTTGACAGGGTGTCCGCGGATCCTTAAAAAGTCTTAAAAGGTCTTAAATTTGTTTATCAATTATTAAGGCCTTAGTTTGTCTTAAAATGTCTTAAATCCATTTTCAGAGGTCTTAAAAATGCCATAGAAAGGAAAGATAAAATCCCATGTCATCTTATGTTTTATTATGAAATCTGGGGGAAAACTATAACGGGAGATAAAGTTTGACTTTTTCATTGTAGAATCACGCAGACCGGAATGGGGCGGAACCAACACAACTCCTTGTGTAATGTGTTGGCCGGGGAACCATTTCGGCAACGGAGTCTAGCTAACGTTAGCAAGGCGAAGCGATAACGCTAACGTTACGTTTAGTTTAGTTTAGCATTTGCACTCGTTAATATGGGAAACTAAGTGCCAATTTAACGAGAACTGGCTCGACAATCCACTGTTTGCGCGATGGTTGGTCCCAGTCAAAGACCATTACAAGCCCTGTTGCAAAAAAAAAGAAGCAGTCGCGTCGCACATGCTGAGCGTTCTGCAAAAACCGCCTGCAAACTACTATTTCGCATTTATTTTCGGCCCCTGCCTCCACACCAGCTGCGCCATCTCAGGTAGGACTATAACATCTGCACCAACAGAAGTCCGGATAACATTCGGCTCCACGCCAAAGCTTGAAGCTGAGGTCTAACTTGAAAATAATCTATTCACGGATGTAAACAAGGACACGTTTGTGTTTATGTTCAATGAGATCTTCACCCACTATGTATTTTTTCCTCCCACCCACCCCCTCCTAATGACGTACAGTATCCTCCCATGTATATTAGGATCTATGGGTAACAGTACTGTATATTTGCATATCGTATATGTCACAAATGTAACGGTACAGTACTATATACCTGTATGTCCCTATGCCATAAATGTCATGTATGTTGAGTGTCATAAATGTCACTATGAATTGAAAATGGGGGACCCTGATGTAAACAAGACAAACGTCTTTCTCTGGTCTGCATCCCCTTAACAATTGTGTGTATTGAGCCGTACTGTATTGTACCCATTCTGCAATCTGTTAAACAAAGTATTCATTCAACCAAAACCACAAAAACAAAACAACTGGATGAATGAATGAAAACTTTATTTAACAGATTGCAGAATGGGTACAATACAGTACGGCTCAATACACACAATTGTTAAGGGGATGCAGACCAGAGAAAGACGTGTGTCTTGTTTACATCAGGGTCCCCCATTTTCAATTATAGTGACATGACATTTATGACATACTCAACATACATGACATTTATGGCATAGGGACATACATGACATACAGGTATACTATATAGTACTGTAGTGTTACAATTGTGACATATACGATATGCAAATATACAGTACTGTTACCCAGAGATCCTAACAGAAAATATATGATGGGGAGGAGACTGTACATTAGGAGGGGGGGTGGGGGGGGTTTGGACATTTACGGTGCCCAGTTTCTAATTGCAGCCTCCCGTAGGTGCTTTTTTTTTTTTTTTTTTTTTTTTTTTTTTTTTTTTTTTTTTTTTTTTTTTTTTTTTACTTTGACCAGTCAGCTCAATAGGGTCCAGCTGCAGACTCGGAGCCTCGAGGTCCAGATTGGTACTTCCGGCCTGCCACAGGACTAATGCGGAAGTATCTCGAAGTACGTCTGACGTAATAGTCCTGTGGCAGGACTATGCGGAAGTATCTCGAAGTACGTCTGACGTATCTCGAATTACGTCTGACGTTTCTCTACGTTAGCTAAGCGAACATTAAACGTTGTATTCATAAAATAATATAAAATCAGCAGCATGGGGAGGGCCGGGGGGAGGGGAGGTACAGGTAGTAGAAGACATAGAGGTACAGGTCACATAATTATAGTACAGTGGAGAAGTAAAAATGGAATAAAAAGGCAGTGTAAACAATATACAATATTATTAACTCTAATAATAACACGCCTCGCGGGCTCATTATAATACGAGAGCCGTGGGTCTGCATTGTATAGAGCGGATCCCCCGGCCGTATTCAAGCGCTGGAGCGCTTTGCGATGGATCAAACTGTATTAATATAGTAGTAATAATAGTAGTTGGCTAGTTGCGCGCTTCTGGCCATCTCCCGCAGTGCGCGCATACACACATACTGTCTGTAGCTATACAGTACGTGCAAAATTAATTGTCAAGAGCCAATCGCACAGGTTGCCTCATCTCATCTGGCTCTGCAAATAGATCTAGAGTCTGAATATCATATAATAGCCTGCTGATGATCTCTCTCTCGAGTCAAATCCATTCTGAGAACGGAATGCAGTGCCCGCGACGAGGGTCTTGATTGATTGATTGATTGATTGATTGATTGATTGAAAATTGTATTAACAGATCATGCTGGACCTACAATGGAGGTGGATGGGGGGGGTCGGGTGGGTGGGGGGGGGGGGACACTGTACAACTGTACAAGCAAAACTGTACATTGGAATATTGACAACCATACTTGGTCATTTACTGTACATTGGAGGGGGTTGGGTTACAACACAGGAGCAGAGTATAAACAACAGTACAGTACTGTTTCTCATTCCTGTACTGTTGTTTATACTCTGCTCCTGTGTTGTAACCCAACCCCCTCCAATGTACAGTAAATGACCAAGTATGGTTTTGTCAATATTCCAATGTACAGTTTTGCTTGTACAGTTGTACAGTGTCCCCCACCCCTCCTACCCGACCCCCCCCCCCCCCCCAAGGCGAAAGTCTTTCTCTGGTCTGCATCCCCTTAACAATTGTGTGTATTGAGCTGTACTGTACTGTACCCATTCTGCAATCTGTTAATAAAATGTTCAATCAAGAATGGAGTGATTGACAGTGTCAAAGGCCTTTTGTAGGTCCAGCATGATCTGTTAATACAATTTTCAATCAATCAATCAATCAATCAATCAATCAAGACCCTCGTCGCGGGCACTGCATTCCGTTCTCAGAATGGATTTGACTCGAGAGAGAGAGAGAGAGATCATCAGCAGGCTATTATATGATATTCAGACTCTAGATCTATTTGCAGAGCCAGATGAGATGAGGCAACCTGTGCGATTGGCTCTTGACAATTAATTTTGCACGTACTGTATAGCTACAGACAGTATGTGTGTATGCGCGCACTGCGGGAGGTGGCCAGAAGCGCGCAACTAGCCAACTACTATTATTACTACTATATTAATACAGTTTGATCCATCGCAAAGCGCTCCAGCGCTTGAATACGGCCGGGGGATCCGCTCTATACAATGCAGACCCACGGCTCTCGTATTATAATGAGCCCGCGAGGCGTGTTATTATTAGAGTTAATAATATTGTATATTGTTTACACTGCCTTTTTATTCCATTTTTACTTCTCCACTGTACTATAATTATGTGACCTGTACCTCTATGTCTTCTACTACCTGTACCTCCCCTCCCCCCGGCCCTCCCCATGCTGCTGATTTTATATTATTTTATGAATACAACGTTTAATGTTCGCTTAGCTAACGTAGAGAAACGTCAGACGTAATTCGAGATACGTCAGACGTACTTCGAGATACTTCCGCATAGTCCTGCCACAGGACTATTACGTCAGACGTACTTCGAGATACTTCCGCATTAGTCCTGTGGCAGGCCGGAAGTACCAATCTGGACCTCGAGGCTCCGAGTCTGCAGCTCGACCCTACTCAGTCAGCTGGTTCTTTTCGCGTTTATCGCTTTTTCTGGTCAAGTATGACCGACAGAAACAGGTTGAATGGGGTATAGATGGGGGGAAAGACACTGAGAAAATACGGCGAGTCCGGGAGTCGAACTCGTGTACCCCAGATCCGTGACGCACACGGTTGTCCCCGACGCCGAAATAGCGTTCGAGGTACGCGGTGAGCTACTGGAGCTCCCCACCCCCCGTAGGTGCTCTTTAAGAGCGGTTTTGAATGTGGGCAGGGGTAAAGTGGGTTTTAGGAGTGAGGTTAAGCAGTAGTCTGACCAGTTTGTTTTGTGATGTTTGTAATCTTGTTTTTAGGGCCTTTGAGGTGCTTTGGTACCATGAGGTGCAAGCATAGTCGTAGTACCCTTGAATGAGTGCTCCTGTTGGAGTCTTCAGGGTATTACTATTCTTGTTTACCAGAGAGGAGATCCGGCACAAGAATCTTGTTTGTTGGTTGACTTTTTTGATACCCTGGGGAGGGTGGTAATAGTTATGTGTTCTGACAGTGGCTGTTGCACTTGCTGCTTGGCCCCTGGTATATTTTGTTATATTTGCTATTTATGTTTGGTCACCCCTTTGTTGAAATTCATCCAATCCAGTTACTCCTTAAGTTCAAGATTTTTAAGTTTCCAAGTTATGTTTTAATAAACATCTTTGGACCAATGTGTCTCTAAACTTAAACTAATTGGTGTCATTGCATGATTTTTGTCATTTTGTTATTGTGAAATTGGTATTAAATTAAATTCTGAGTGGCATTAAAAAGTCTTAAAAAGCATTAAATATGACTGGGCTAAACCTGCAGATACCCTGCTTGAGGCAAATTTGTAGAGTGAGAGATGGTTGTCTCTACCTGGTTTTGTGTAAGTCTGACATATGGCATAGGAGTTATGACCTTTTAATAATGGCACCCACATCAGGCCAATTGGTGTCATATTTCTTGGACAGCACTTACACACAATTTCCAAATCTATCCTTAATTTACCATCTCACAGGAATGTGTGAAAACATTTCTGAAGAGAAAAAGTAAATCGGCACAAACAATATTATTGTAATGAGTAATGTATTTTTCTTATTGACTATTACTATGCTAACAGTAATGTAGTGTTTGTTTACATCAAGGCACGGACATAAAGGATGAGGTTATTGACTATTACTATCGATGCTAACAGTAATGTGTTTGTTTACATCAAGGCACGGACATAAAGGATAAGGTTATTGACTGTATTGCTATCTAATATCTATGCTAACAGTAAGGTGTTTGTTTACATCCAGGCACGGACATAAAGGATAAGGTGCGAGGGAGCCTGACCACGCCGGCCCTGATGAAGATGCTGAACACGCCGCTGGAGCCCGCCGACCCCAACGCCACGTTGCTGCTGGACGACAGCATGTCCCTGGAGATAACGCCGACGCCGAACCAGGACAAGGCCTCGCTGGGGGCCTCGCTGGGGGCCTCGCTGGGGTCATCGCTGGGGTCATCACTGGGGGCCTCGCTGGAGGCTCCGCTGCGGCGCTCGCTAACCCTAGAGTGTGACATGTACGAGAGCGACATGATGCTAGAAACCTCCATGTCCGACGCCAGCACGTGATGACGTCGCCGTCTCTCTCTCGGCCGGAGGTGGGACCTGTCCTAGTGACTGATTACCATAGATAACCACAGACCCAAGCCCCGGGATCGGTTCTAAACTAATCAATTGGCATTGAACCTGATGATTGACTGAACAGGACAAATGCAGCAGCGTTCTTCAAGTCACCTACTAACAGACTGTACTCACCAACCTCTGCCATGGCAGGACCCTCTGTGTTGCTTACCTGTGGATTTGTACTTTACAGAAATGGCTGAAATGCAAGTGAAAAGAAGAAATATTCCTACAATAAAAAACAAAATAAAAAAGTCTATCTTTTTAAGACTTTTATCTGCATTTTGTGCAATAATGAGAGTAGGCAGGTTTATTTTTGTCACGCGTTACACTGTTCAAACGGCATGGAGTTTCATAAAATCTGGAATCAAGATTGGGAAAATATCGCTGTCAGTCAACGGACTGGTAGAGAAAATATTTGTATATGGATTACATTTAGTCATTTAGCTCATGCTTTTATCCAAAGCGACTTACAAGTTCTGTACGCCAAGTAAGCAGGAAGGGTACAACTCTTACAGTAACAATGATCATCAAAGTGCTGAAACATTGGTGTTGAGTGCATAGTAGTAAAGACATATTAGTATAGTAGGAAGAGTGCATGATAGTATAAGACGGTAAGAAGGTTAGTGTTTTTTTTGGTTTTGTTTGTTTTTCATTTCAGGTATTGATTAAAGAAGTGTGTTTTTAGTCGACGGCGAAAGATTGGTCGGGTTTTGGCTGTCCTAACTGGTGGAAAGTACGTTCCACCATTGTGGAGCTAGGACCGAGAATAGGCGGCTTCTCCTTGATGCCCCTTTTGAGGCTCGGATAGGAGTGGGTCTGAGGCGGCCAGAGGATGTAGAGCGGAGGGGTCTTGAGGGTGTGTAGTTGGAGACCATTGACTGAAGGTTTTTGATTGATTGAAAACTTTATTAACAGATTGCAGAATGGGTACAATACAGTACGGCTCAATACAAAACAAACTGCTAAGAGAGGATGCAGACCAGAAATCGACTTTCGTCTTGTTTACACCGGGGTCCCCCATTTTCAATTCATCATGACATTTATGATACAAACTGGTTTACGGAACTGTAGTAGAAAGAGATCGTAAAAAATATATACATCCGAAGGGGAAGAAACTACATTGGTGTGGGGGCGGGGAGCAGTTCCCTATGAGTTCTCTGTGGAGGTAGTCCTGAAACCTGACTCATTAGGGTCTACGAGGTCATTCTGTAAGAAATCATCAGTAAGTTGGTTGGATACAGCACGTTCAAGTGGTTTACTGTAGAAGGGAAGGAGAGAAGAGAGACTGGTCGATAGTTGTCCTTTGTGGGCGGTGTGACTGGCTTGTTTTAGGGAAGTGGGAACCACCCCGCCCTGAGTTGAGGGAGGAGTTGATGGTTGCTGTTAGGAATGGGAGGATGTCTGGTGGTGCTATGGTCTGGAGGAGTGGGAAGGGTGTCGGATCCAGCTGGCATGTAGTGAGACGGTTCGACGTTACCAGTGTCAAGGCCTTTGTGTTTCTGTAATGGGAGAGAAAGTTGACTGGGTGAAGGATGAGGTTCTCTATTCAGCATTTGGAATGGGCTTGGGTTGGGAGAAAAAGCTACAGATGCTCTCCACTTTTTTTCTTGAAGAAAATCTCAAGGTCTTCGGCAGAGAGTGGTGTGGAGGGGGAGTGAGGACTGAGGAGGGAGGACATGGTTGCGTGCAGTTTGCCAATGTTCTTAGCAGAGGCCTCGATCTTATGGTGAAAGAAAGGGCAGTAGTATCTTTTGGAGAAAGCTAACAAGGTGGTGATGTAACCGAGGTGTGACTTTATACTTCCTCTCAGCCCATGTTGCTCGGCCTATTTCCAGTATAATTTTCATGGTAGCCTATAAACATCCCGTCAAGTCAAGAGTTTTATTTGTCACGGCATACAAGTATACAATGAAATGCGGGGGGTCTTGCCCGCAACGATTGTGCATAATACAATACAATAGTAAGAATCCAATAGGATGCGAACTAAATTTGTGCAATAATACAAGTAATCAAAGTAGGGCATGCCTTTAAGATTAGATTCGATGTATTCGTCATTGTGCAAGTACAGAGTATATATGCTAAGCTAATGTATGTTATTATATAGAGTGGTATGAGTATGAATAGTAATACACTGCCTGGTTAATATAACTATTTTAGCCAGTGTTTTAAATGGAGTCGATATATAGACATATAATAACATATATGCATATATAATAACATGTAATAATATGTCTATATATCTACTCCATTTAAAACACTGGCTAAAACAGTATATATAATAACAACGATGATAATTTATTTGTAGAGCCCCTTTCATACAAGAATTGCAGCCCAACGTGCTTCACAGCAGTGATGTAGATACAAAATCGACAGTGTGTGTGTATATACAGTGTGTACATTCATTGTTATTATACAGTGTATAGCATGGCATGCCAAATAACACTATTGCAAACAACCTGAAATGTATTGTATTGCCACTTATCCCACTGTCAGTTTATATAAGATTGGACCCTGTTGCTCTCCCTCACTCCAGCTGATGAGCTAATTATTATTATTATTAAGTAGCAATACAGCCCAGATCTCCCTGCGACGAATATTTACTCAGTGTGTACATTGTAGATCAGCCAACAGCCAGGTTAAGTGCTCCGGTGAGGGGTTGACCGCGCACTGAGCGCAGCCTACCGAAAGTGATAAAGAAAGGTAGCTCGTATTTGGTGTTCAGACTGCCTCCTTTGTGTTTGTGTGTGAGAGAGTGTGTGATTTATAACCTCAGTCGGAACCCGCTTGGATTCGGTAGCTATACTTCGCAGCGCCTGCACACAGGAGAGCCGCTCGGAGAGCACAACACAACCCATTCAAATGCCGGGGCCGCGGGCGCGCCGGAGGGGAGGGAGGGACGATGCCACCTCGCTTCAAACGAGAGCAGGAAACTCCTCCATCCCTTGCCTGACAACTATACCGAGGTTGTTGGACATCTCTCTTATAGCCTCCAATCTCTGTCCGGTTCTCGTTTGCGTGTCATATACTGGAAGGATAAGATCAAGAATGAGGAGGTACTGAGAAGAGTATGCAAGGAGGAGGACCGCTGCTGGAGCGGCTAAAAAAGAGAAATATGGAGTTGTGCAGGCATGTTCTGAGGCTCCAGCGAGGAGATCAAGTTCAAGTTTCAAGTTTCTTTAATAGTTGTCATACAGAAGTACAGAATACTTTCATACAAAATGCTTCTTACTGTTACGCTCCAGAGACTGTGCTAAGACAAGATAGTATCAAATAACATCAAATAACATAGTATAGCATGTAATTTAGAAGAAGAAAATGAGGTCACAGTGTTCGGTATAGACATATGTACAATGTTCTGAGTTACCATATAATATACAATACTATGCAGTGTACTAATGTACAGTACTATATAGTGCAAAGCAGAAATGGGATGAGGTACAATTTAGGTACAATTTACAGATATGTAAAGAGATGTTCAAGAAGGTGGTGATGATGGGGAAGGTGGATGGAGAGAGAGGAGGTGGAGGACCAAGAAGAGGCTGGGTAGACGACGTCAGTGATTGGAGCGGAGTGAGAGGCGGAGTCACGGAGTTGGAGAGAAGAAGTGGGGACAGAATGGGTTGGAGAGTGAGAGTGATGATAGGCAACCTTCGGAACGAAGAAGCCACCTGGTGATGATGATGCTACTTGGGTTCCTTGCCCCGATGGAGTGTGGCAGCGGCATCAGAAGAGATGGGCTGTACACCGTCTAAGTCCGCCGTGACTTACACCCAAGACGGGGGGGTGTGTCGGGACCTGGACACCTGCTCCACCTTCGTGCCCAGCCTGCAGAGTGCCACCCCGGGCCCGGAGAGACCCTCGCCCCGGCTCCGTGAGGAGAGCAGCAGTGGCAGGCAGACTTTCCTCAGTGGTGAGTTAAAGACTGTCTCTGGGTGATTGTAAGATAAGATAAGAGATATTCCTTTATTGATTCCCTTGGGGAAATTCAGGGTATATTATACAAGTACACTATCATACGTATAGTACAGTATGAAAGTAAAAAAAAAATAGGCAGTGTAAACAATACAACAATATAATTAACTACGCATAATGAGCAAGTATGTGCAGTACTCGAGGTTTTTTGATTGATTGAACATTGTATTAACAGATTGCAGAATGGGTACAATACAGTATACGGCTCAAGAAAGACTTTCGTCTTGTTTACATCAGGGTGCAGATGATGGTCTGTATTTACCCTCGGTTAGATTATGCATTACAATAGACACTGCATGGAATCAAATATAACGACGTGTCCCATTTGTTTCCAGTTCCAAGTCGAGATATCCACGGACGGTCACTGAGCCAGACCTCCAGCAGTCCGGACGCATGGAGCACTTCCTCCTCCTCCGACCCACCGCGCGAACTGAACCCCGGCGGCGCCGACAACCAGAGCGACCTCCTCCGGGGCGCGTCGATGTCGGACCCCTGACAACAAGAGGTGATGAACGAGCTGCTGCTCTTTCATCGTGGTGGTCCAGCATAATAATGTGAAGGTTCCAAAATACTATACAACGCCTTTGTGTTCTACAGCCTGTTGATTTCAGTGAATGTGTTTAATACTATAGCTGGACTTTAAAATTATTTGTTTATTAGTTTATCGTTATTTGCACTTATAAACATACATTCTGGAATAAAAGAAGTAAAAGAACAACAGTTCAAATGTGCAGGAAAGGTAAAAAAAAAAAAAAAAAAAAAAAAAAAAGGCTTATAAGCGACCTCCCCTCTTAAACCTATATAGGATAACTACACACAAAAAATCCCCCCCCCCCCCCCCACATTATTCACAAACACACATGATATCTCATACACACAGATACATACAATTTAAATAATGGCCCATTGCATCTGCTCATTTTGCTTTCGAAATGTTTGGCATTGCTGATGATCATGTATATAGCCTGTTGAGCACATTTATACATTTGAATGAGTTGTGGGAACAATTGTGCCTCTTAAATAATGTTATATCACGATCCAATAAAGCCCGGCCAAAAGGCGGCCAATTGTCTGTTGCAGATGTTTTGTTCTCTATTTGTTGCTTGCGTGTTTTCACAATCGATATTTTATATATTATGGTAAAAGTGTATAGGCCTATAATAAACACAGGCGGTGTGCCAGCTGGTTAGACACGAACGTAAACAGCTTCTCCTCCTATCGAGACGGTAGCTCTTTTACTCGCGATATCAGCCAAACTCTCGCGAGGAGCGCGCAGTGACGTTCGTAGGGGAGAGAGGAGATGGAGAGAAATGAGGTCTGAAAAGGACCAAATGACCGGTGGCCGGGAGAAAAGCGTCGTTGAGATCCAGTTTAGTAGAGATATCCCAAGAGAGCAAGAAGGCAACAACGCCGTCAATTCTAAGCAGAAGGAAGAGAAGAAAGAGATTTTCACAAAGGTACGTGCGCGCAGCTTTTTGCGATTGCGCATTGTTTACTGTATGCCGTGTATCGTGAGCAGGAGATATGGAGGAGGAGGTGGGATCAGTTCAGCACCGCGGACAGCGACAGCAGGGATACGGAGGGGAGCGACGCAAGACAGTGCCCTTGCATTTTAAGTGTTTAAATATTGACCATGTTCGACCATGTCTTAATATATTTTATGCGGACATAAAGCTTGCGGTTGCAGATAGCATGTATACACGAGAGGAGAGATTAAAGGTATGCAGAACATCATCCAGCTGATTGACAAGCTAAAAGCAATTGGTTTTGATAGTCTATCAGTGAGCTGGATGCAATCCTACCTTGAGGGGAGGGAACAGATGGTGGAGGTAAACGGTACCCTATCCCCCCCCCCTCACAGTGAGCTGTGGTGTTCCACAAGGAAGCATACTAGGACCGCTACTGTTCCTAATTTATGCAAATGACATGTCGTCAGCTTGTGACTGCAACTTGTTCCTGTTTGCGGACGACTCAGCCCTGCTGGTCTCTGACAAGAACAAGTTACAGGTTGAAAAAACCCTCAGCTCGGAACTAGGCAGAATCTGCATATGGCTCGCTGATAACAAACTATCATTACACATGGGCAAAACAGAGTCCATTCTCTTCGGTTCAAATAACAAACTCAGCAAGACCGACGGCTTCTCAGTTACAGTGGGTGACAATATTGTCACAAGGAAAGATGAAATTACCTACCTGGGTTCCATCCTAGAGGCTAATCTCTCCTGTGACAAAATGGCATCCAATGTAATAAAAAAAGTCAACCAACGAACTCGATTCTTGTACCGGATCTCCTCTCTGGTAAACAAGAACACCCTGAAGACTCTGGCAGGAGCACTCATTCAGGGGTACTACGACTATGCTTGCACCTCATGGTACCAAAGCACCTCAAAGGCGCTAAAAACAAAATTACAAACATCTCAAAACAAACTGGTCAGACTACTGCTTGACCTTACTCCTAGAACCCACCTCACCCCTGCCCACTTTGACAACCTAGGATGGCTTAGAGTAGACGACAGAGTACAACAACTTGCAATGGGCCTGGTCTACAAGATACACTACACGACCAAGGTACCCATGTACATGTCAAAATACTTCCCAAAGGTCAGTGAATACCACGATCACAACACCAGAGGGAGCTCCACAAATCATGTTAAACCCAGATTCGGCTCAAATAAGGGACTAAACACGTTTCGCAATTATGCCACATCAATGTGGAACGCCCTACCCAAAGCTGTAAAGGAATGTGGATCACTACCCACTTTCAAAACCTCTCAAGGGACACCTACGGGAGACTGCAATTCAACACTGGCCCCTGTAAATATCCTAACCCAACCCCCTCCAATGTACAGTCATTTACCTAGTATGGTTTTGTCAATAGTTCAATGTACATTTGTGTTTGTTTGTACAGTGTCTCCTCCCCCCCCCCCCCCTCAATGTACAGTGTTACTTGTTTATACAGTGTGCCCCCCGGCCCCCCCCCCCCCCAACCACCTCCAATGTAAATTACCCAGTATGGTTGTCAATATCCCAATGTACCCAACCCCCCCCACCCAACCTCCTCCAATGTACAGTTTCTACGTCAAATGTATATACTCCCTTTTCTTGACTCCTTCTGTATCACAAACAGTACTGTATTTGCAAATCTGGTATGTCATAAATGTATAGATGTAGCAGTACTGACTATCTGTATGTCATGTATGTCATATATGTCTATATGAATTGAAAATGGGGGACCCTGATGGAAACAAGACAAACGTCTTTCTCAGGTCTGCATCCCCTTAACAATTGTATGTATTGAGCCGTACTGTATTGTACCCATTCTGCAATCTGTTAAATAAAGTTTTCATTCATTCATTCATTCATTTCATTCATTCATCCTGCCCTTGTATGAACACTGTCGTGTGTGTGTCTCACATGGTCATCGCTGATTAAGTCATATTATTGTAGCCTAGAGTTGTCTTAACAGTTTACAATATCTATTTTCACCAGTACAGGTTCTCAAGTCATGTTTTGTTAAGCTGTATTAGTTACAGTGGGCTACTAACTACAGGAAGAACAGACCATACAAACGGCAACACCAGCCTTACAGAGAAAACAATCCCATCATAGAGAATCTGAACAAAATGCTTCACATAAACAATTTGGTTACAGGTGGTAATTCGAAGGCTTCCACCTAACCTGTCAAAAGAGCAGCTAGAAGAACACCTCAGCCCTCTTCCATCCTATGACTACTTCGAGTTCTTCCCAGCGGATCAAAGGTAATGATATGATAGCATGAGCCTATATTGACTGAACAGATAAACAGCTAAAATGTGTCTACAGTCACCTGGGGAAATGGGCTAATGAACCTAAAGTAAATAGAGCCTGCACACTTCAAGAGGGTTTGTGAGCGCCCTGCACAATGTTCCTGCAGGGTGGTAACTAAGCAGTAATAATAGTATCCAACATGAAAGTAATCCAACACACACACACCAGGTGTTGTGAAGGATCAGATTAAACCGAATATATATATTTATTTATGGATATATATTGAATAGTATTTGTATATCGTTTGATATCCCTTGTATATTCCTTGTACATATACACGGAATATCCCTTTATTCTACTACAGCCCATAATAGTTCATTCTCTTATTGGACAAAAGGACCAGGCGCCAGGGACCAGCCCCTGGCGTTCAAGTTCAAAGGTACCGACGAGACATGCCCTTACTAGCCCCAGCTCCGCGCAGGAATACGGCTACCGAAAGCAGAGCGGCACTACTTGTCCACCGTGCATATAAATATGGCGCAAGAAATGTAGAATTCCTTTTAGTCCTTTACCCTTCTACCCAACTAAGTAACAAGACGTGAAGCCTCACCCCACGATACCGCGTGCGGTGTAGTACGGCCTGTTTGGCCTTAGAATAGCAGTGAGACCTCGTGCGAATTAATAGCTGAATTGCCAGAGTTTGGCACCGTATTTCTATTAAGTAATAATAGTCTATTATGTATGGTGCATCGTGCGGTTAGAGTTCTAAAGTGAGCAGCACCCCCATCGCTTCCTCGTGTTATCTAGAGTCTTAACCAGGTTGGGCAGACCACACGTGGTGCTTTCATCCGAGGAGTTCTAGGCGAGGACCGAGTGGACCTGCACATTGTATTACCTACCCCGACGACTGCTGAGCCCTATACGGCATGGAATATCTATTTGCTTTGGTGCTTTGATTTGTGGAGCGGATAATCGCCAACACCGGTGAGTGTTGGATTTACCCCGAGAGGAGCCAAGGTGAGACGGCGCTCAGACCAGACTGAGGTCGCCTAGCTTCTTCTTTGTTGTGGACCTACAGCTACAGCTACAGCTATCGTCTACAAGAGAGCCCAAGTGTATTCATCTGTGGATCAAGATTCTACGGGCACTGTGTTCTGTACCTGAATTCTCCCTAGAAATCGTTGACCAGACGGGATACAGCCGACGGCTCTCCTACCCCCCCTACTGGCTTACAACCGGCAGGACCCTTTACAGTATATCCCGCTATAATCATTAAGTGCCATCGTTATAATTCCCTAAGAGCCAGGTTGTATACTTGCTTCCTGCGTAACCAGAGATTGGACATTCAGTGTTGATTTGCCTACGAATACTCATTTGCCTTACAAGTGCATTCAAATCATAAATGTAATAAGTAACTATTATATGTACCCTTTGCTATATATTAAATATTTGACTATTACCTTTGTGTGGACCTGATTTCATATGTGGGAAAGTGTTCATCATACTTAGATATCGTGTACTGTATGGCCAGTAGTTAAAGTACATAAAGTGGTAGTGGTTTAATGATACCATACTTATCAATACAGTCAGGGAATTGTACCCCTCAGTTACACCAGGGGTCTTCAGATCAACATTTTATTTTATTTGATATAAATCCTGTTTTATATGACTTTCATGAAATGGAATATAAATTATTTCAACACTCTTGTGTGCTGGATTATATGTATCCATAAAAATAGGAATACATAAGTTTCTATAAATGTTATTATGGGTGTGTGCAGAATGTGATCTTTTATCCTGATTGCTCTGCCTATATATTTTTCTTCTCATATAGCAACCAAACATTTCCCCTGCACTGAACACTGAATTGAATCACATCATGCAGCCTTTAGGTTTGTGGCTTGTGACACTGTCTCTCTCTGCAGCCTGTATCCTCACCTGTTCTCCAGAGCTTATATCAACTTCAAAAGCCCAGAGGATATCCTGCTCTTTAGAGACCGCTTTGATGGTTACGTCTTCATTGATAACAAAGGTAACTCTGTCCAACAGATCTTTATGTCATTGATTTCAACTGGCACCTTATATAAAAAAATATATACTATCATTTTGGTACTTGATGTGTGGCATTCTTTGGCAGAACATATTATGGTGAGGTTTTTATGTTGGCCTAATCAATAACCAAAGAGTAAAAGTCATTCATTTCTGCACGTCAAACAAAACAATGCTGGTACCTGTCAAATATGAGACCCCCATGTTTTATTACAAAGTCGAGCAGTGGGAATTAGTTTATGGTGCCATAGAGATGAGTTCCAAACCATCTAATGAGAGGAAACATAATACAAGGAGTGTGCTCTGTCTATAGACTAACAGTATTCTATAGACACAGCACGGTGGTATGGATAAAGATGTTATCCGGGGTGCCATAGTTACCATTTGATTACAAAATATTTTGATGATCTACCTTTGTTTTCAATATTGACACACAGGCCAGGAGCACTCGGCTGTGGTAAAGTCTGGTGATAATCTACCGTTCTCTTCAATATTGACACACAGGCCAGGAGTACCCAGCTGTGGTAGAGTTTGCGCCCTTTCAGAAAATCTCCAAAAAGAAGCTCAAGAAGAAAGATGCCAAAGCTGGCAGCATTGAAGAAGGTATTGGACACCAGACAGAGAGGTTATCCTGGTATTACAGTACTGGACACCAGACAGAGAGGTTATCCTGGTATTACAGTACTGGACACCAGACAGAGAGGTTATCCTGGTATTACAGTACTGGACACCAGACAGAGAGGTTATCCTGGTATTACAGTACTGGACACCAGACAGAGAGGTTATCCTGGTATTACAGTACTGGACACCAGACAGAGAGGTTATCCTGGTATTACAGTACTGGACACCAGACAGAGAGGTTATCCTGGTATTACAGTATTGGACACCAGACAGAGAGGTTATCCTGGTATTACAGTACTGGACACCAGACAGAGAGGTTATCCTGGTATTACAGTACTGGACACCAGACAGAGAGGTTATCCTGGTATTACAGTACTGGACACCAGACCGAGAGGTTATCCTGGTATTACAGTACTGGACACCAGACAGAGAGGTTATCCTGGTATTACAGTACTGGACACCAGACAGAGAGGTTATCCTGGTATTACAGTACTGGACACCAGACAGAGAGGTTATCCTGGTATTACAGTACTGGACACCAGACAGAGAGGTTATCCTGGTATTACAGTACTGGACACCAGACAGAGAGGTTATCCTGGTATTACAGTACTGGACACCAGACAGAGAGGTTATCCTGGTATTACAGTACTGGACACCAGACAGAGAGGTTATCCTGGTATTACAGTACTGGACACCAGACAGAGAGGTTATCCTGGTATTACAGTACTGGACACCAGACTGAACCACCTGAGAGGTTATCCTGGTATTACAGTACTGGACTACAGACTGATCCACCTGAGAGGTTATCCTGGTATTACAGTACTGGACTACAGGACTGATCCACCTGAGAGGTTATCCTGGTATTACAGACAGTACTGGACTACAGGACTGATCCACCTGAGAGGTTATCCTGGTATTACTGTACTGGACTACAGGACTGATCCACCTGAGAGGTTATCCTGGTATTACAGTACTGGACTACAGACTGATCCACCTGAGAGGTTATCCTGGTATTACAGTACTGGGCTACAGGACTGATCCACAGAGAGGTTATCCTGGTATTACAGTACTGGACTACAGACTGAACCACCTGAGAGGTTATCCTGGTATTACAGTACTGGACTACAGACTGAACCACCTGAGAGGTTATCCTGGTATTACAGTACTGGACTACAGGACTGATCCACAGAGAGGTTATCCTGGTATTACAGTACTGGACTACAGACTGAACCACCTGAGAGGTTATCCTGGTATTACAGTACTGGACTACAGGCTGATCCACAGAGAGGTTATCCTGGTATTACAGTACTGGACTACAGACTGATCCACCTGAGAGGTTATCCTGGTATTACAGTAATGGACTACAGGACTGATCCACAGAGAGGTTATCCTGGTATTACAGTACTGGACTACAGGCTGATCCACAGAGAGGTTATCCTGGTATTACAGTACTGGACTACAGGACTGATCCACAGAGAGGTTATCCTGGTATTACAGTACTGGACTACAGGACTGATCCACAGAGAGGTTATCCTGGTATTACAGTACTGGACTACAGGCTGATCCACAGAGAGGTTATCCTGGTATTACAGTACTGGACTACAGACTGAACCACCTGAGAGGTTATCCTGGTATTACAGTACTGGACTACAGACTGAACCACCTGAGAGGTTATCCTGGTATTACAGTACTGGACTACAGACTGAACCACCTGAGAGGTTATCCTGGTATTACAGTACTGGACTACAGGACTGATCCACCTGAGAGGTTATCCTGGTATTACAGTACTGGACTACAGGACTGATCCACAGAGAGGTTATCCTGGTATTACAGTACTGGACTACAGACTGAACCACCTGAGAGGTTATCCTGGTATTACAGTACTGGACTACAGGCTGATCCACCTGAGAGGTTATCCTGGTATTACAGTACTGGACTACAGGCTGATCCACCTGAGAGGTTATCCTGGTATTACAGTAATGGACTACAGGACTGATCCACAGAGAGGTTATCCTGGTATTACAGTACTGGACTACAGACTGTGATCCACAGAGAGGTTATCCTGGTATTACAGTACTGGACTACAGGCTGATCCACAGAGAGGTTATCCTGGTATTACAGTACTGGACTACAGACTGATCCACCTGAGAGGTTATCCTGGTATTACAGTACTGGACTACAGACTGAACCACCTGAGAGGTTATCCTGGTATTACAGTACTGGACTACAGGACTGATCCACCTGAGAGGTTATCCTGGTATTACAGTACTGGACTACAGACTGATCCACCTGAGAGGTTATCCTGGTATTACAGTACTGGACTACAGGACTGATCCACAGAGAGGTTATCCTGGTATTACAGTACTGGACTACAGACTGAACCACCTGAGAGGTTATCCTGGTATTACAGTACTGGACTACAGACTGAACCACCTGAGAGGTTATCCTGGTATTACAGTACTGGACTACAGACTGAACCACCTGAGAGGTTATCCTGGTATTACAGTACTGGACTACAGACTGAACCACCTGAGAGGTTATCCTGGTATTACAGTACTGGACTACAGGACTGATCCACCTGAGAGGTTATCCTGGTATTACAGTACTGGACTACAGGCTGATCCACAGAGAGGTTATCCTGGTATTACAGTACTGGACTACAGACTGAACCACCTGAGAGGTTATCCTGGTATTACAGTACTGGACTACAGGCTGATCCACCTGAGAGGTTATCCTGGTATTACAGTACTGGACTACAGGCTGATCCACAGAGAGGTTATCCTGGTATTACAGTACTGGACTACAGACTGAACCACCTGAGAGGTTATCCTGGTATTACAGTACTGGACTACAGGCTGATCCACCTGAGAGGTTATCCTGGTATTACAGTACTGGACTACAGGCTGATCCACCTGAGAGGTTATCCTGGTATTACAGTAATGGACTACAGGACTGATCCACAGAGAGGTTATCCTGGTATTACAGTACTGGACTACAGACTGTGATCCACAGAGAGGTTATCCTGGTATTACAGTACTGGACTACAGGCTGATCCACAGAGAGGTTATCCTGGTATTACAGTACTGGACTACAGACTGAACCACCTGAGAGGTTATCCTGGTATTACAGTACTGGACTACAGGACTGATCCACCTGAGAGGTTATCCTGGTATTACAGTACTGGACTACAGACTGATCCACCTGAGAGGTTATCCTGGTATTACAGTACTGGACTACAGGACTGATCCACAGAGAGGTTATCCTGGTATTACAGTACTGGACTACAGACTGAACCACCTGAGAGGTTATCCTGGTATTACAGTACTGGACTACAGACTGTGATCCACAGAGAGGTTATCCTGGTATTACAGTACTGGACTACAGGCTGATCCACAGAGAGGTTATCCTGGTATTACAGTACTGGACTACAGACTGATCCACCTGAGAGGTTATCCTGGTATTACAGTAATGGACTACAGGACTGATCCACAGAGAGGTTATCCTGGTATTACAGTACTGGACTACAGACTGATCCACCTGAGAGGTTATCCTGGTATTACAGTACTGGACTACAGACTGATCCACCTGAGAGGTTATCCTGGTATTACAGTACTGGACTACAGACTGAACCACCTGAGAGGTTATCCTGGTATTACAGTACTGGACTACAGACTGAACCACCTGAGAGGTTATCCTGGTATTACAGTACTGGACTACAGACTGAACCACCTGAGAGGTTATCCTGGTATTACAGTACTGGACTACAGGCTGATCCACCTGAGAGGTTATCCTGGTATTACAGTACTGGACTACAGACTGATCCACCTGAGAGGTTATCCTGGTATTACAGTACTGGGCTACAGGCTGATCCACAGAGAGGTTATCCTGGTATTACAGTACTGGACTACAGGCTGATCCACCTGAGAGGTTATCCTGGTATTACAGTACTGGACTACAGGCTGATCCACCTGAGAGGTTATCCTGGTATTACAGTACTGGACTACAGACTGATCCACCTGAGAGGTTATCCTGGTATTACAGTACTGGGCTACAGACTGATCCACAGAGAGGTTATCCTGGTATTACAGTACTGGACTACAGGCTGATCCACAGAGAGGTTATCCTGGTATTACAGTACTGGACTACAGGCTGATCCACAGAGAGGTTATCCTGGTATTACAGTAATGGACTACAGACTGATCCACCTGAGAGGTTATCCTGGTATTACAGTACTGGACTACAGACTGAACCACCTGAGAGGTTATCCTGGTATTACAGTACTGGGCTACAGGACTGATCCACCTGAGAGGTTATCCTGGTATTACAGTACTGGACTACAGGCTGATCCACAGAGAGGTTATCCTGGTATTACAGTACTGGACTACAGGACTGATCCACCTGAGAGGTTATCCTGGTATTACAGTACTGGACTACAGACTGTGATCCACAGAGAGGTTATCCTGGTATTACAGTACTGGACTACAGACTGAACCACCTGAGAGGTTATCCTGGTATTACAGTACTGGACTACAGACTGAACCACCTGAGAGGTTATCCTGGTATTACAGTACTGGACTACAGACTGTGATCCATCTTAAAGGAGCATGTCAACATTAACTGCATTTCCCATAATGTTGGCGTGTTCCTTTTAAAGGTTATCCTGGTATACAGGGCTGACCTCTGCCATGTAACAGGTTACATGTACATTTATTACAGTACCCTGATTAATAATAAAAAAGTCAAAGTAAAAATATACATCTTTATGATTGAAATTCATGATGTAGATTATTCTAAGTAGCATCTGATTCTGATTCAATTTCTCGACAATAGGGCCTATTTGAAGGAAATAAAGCAAAGCAATAATATTGATATATTATAATTGGCATTACTGGGATCATCGGCTTTACAAATACCTTTGATAAAACAGGTGATTTCCTGTTTGGTGATGCGACTATACAAACCTCTATAAACACGGACCGCATTCAGGACAGTTCAGTTGAATCTTTCAATATTTATTTTACATTATCAAGATTAATATAAATAGCAGCCATTTTGGCTCTTCTGCCTTCTTCAGTGGCTGTGGCTCTCTCTATACAACCTTCATTTTACACCTCTTGAAACAGTGGTAGTAGGCTAGGCTAGATGACAATAAGAGTACTGATTGATGTCGAGTACTGATTGAAGTTAGACTGTTTTACTTCACATCCTCTTGACTTTGGAGGTAAAGTAATCCAAAAATAATAAGATTACATCACCAAGTCTAAACAATCTAATGGATTTTGAATTGACCTTATTGAGCCTGCTGACAGACACCCAAATTATTATTCTAGTGTGTGTTCCTGACTGATTAGCTCAGTTTGGCTTCCCATTACTTTAAATATGATGCCATATTATTCCTGACCCCGCCCACCCGGGCCGTCTCTCCTCAGATCCAGAGTACAAGCGCTTCCTGGAGAACTACTCCTGTGATGAGGAGAAGTCGATGGCCAACCCTGAGACCCTGCTGGGAGAGATAGAGGCCAAGACCAGGGAGCTCATAGGTACAGTAGCATGGCCCACAGGCCCACACAGTAAATTTCACAGAGTAAATTTTACAGTTTGAGTTTCAGTTTGAGTAAAATGTACTCGATTTGAGTAAAATTTACTCTGCGAAATTTACTGTGCAGTTTATGTAGTGGTTCATGAGTTGCAATTAGGGCTGTCCCCTCTTAGTGGACTCATTGATTTATGTATGTATATCCTAGGAAACTATATGCACAGCTAATTAGTTATTATTATTAACTAGTTGGGACAAAATCCCATGACTATTAGTTTAATTGGTTTAGTTTAGGATGACTAGTTTCAACAAGATGTATATATAATAAGAAAAAAAGAATAATAATAATATATATATATATATATATATATATATATATATATATATATATATATATATATATATATATATATATATATATATATATATATATATATATATATATAGTTATTACTCCACAGAGTTGCAACCACTTGTGCAAAAAGAATATTGGACCTAAATCTCCCTTCTTTTTCCTTTGGACATTGTGTAACGGCTTGGTTTCAGCCAAAAGAACGACTCCACTTTTGGAATACATCAAGAATAAGAAACTTGAAAAACAGGCAAGAAAATAACCGTTTATTTTAAGATTTTCCACTTTTTCAAGTATTTTCTTTTTTACACGTTGAAATGATTCTCGTAAAGTTTAAAAAATATATATATATCTTGGCAGAGAATCCGAGAGGAGAAAAGAGAGGAGAGGAGACGAAGGGAGCTGGAGAAGAAGCGGCAAAGGGAGGAGGAGAAGAGGAAGAGGAGGGAGGAGGAGAGACGCAAAAGGAAGGAGGCAGAGAAGCAGAAGAAACTGTCTGAGAAGGACATCAAAATCAAGGTGTCTTCTTTAACTTTACGTTTGCTTTCTGAATGAAAGATTGTAGAAAATATATGAAGAGTTTGTCATGTTCAACAAACATTTTAGTTGACAATATGGTAGTTCTAGAGCCCTATGTGTTTATTTGTCTTCTCTGCTCACCTTAGCTCCTGAAGAAGAGCGACAGGGACGATGACGTGGATTCGGAGCGTCTGAAGGACAAAGGGGACAGTGGTGAGACAGAGAGGGGCAAATGGGAGAAATCCGGTGGACAAATGAAGTCAAAGGAACATAAGGACAAGTAAGGAGCTTGAGTCGTATGGCATGATCGGTGATAAAAACTCTAGAAATCATACAATTTAATAAAATGAGCATTTGGTATTATTTCAATTATCTGGTGTCTCATGCAATGTCCACTTTTGTCACTAGGGGTCTGCCCGAGAGCGACAAGGAGCAGCACGGGCGCCGGCAGAGAGACAAGGACCACCGTGGGAAAGACGACGAGAGGAAGCGACAGCGCCACCATTATGAATTTGACAAGTTTATGAGGCGCAAAGATGAGACAAAGTGGGGCAAGGGCTACTGCCAGGACAGAGCCAAGAAAGAGGGGCATCACCAGGGCTACTCCTACTGCCCCGACGGGGCAGACAAACTGGGCAAGGAGGACAGGGAGGATCTGGGTAGCAGGAAGGATCGCCTGCGAAACAAGGTGAGCGAGAAGGTGAGCGCGAGAATGGCGGTTGGGTACACCGCTAAAGCTCTTTTCCTCATAACCTGTGCACCGCAGTCACGTAATCCAGAGTGTTGATTGTTTATTATAGTGTACCTTTGTGGTTTATGGATAATGATATGCTGCTTGTGTGCAGGAAAGTAGCCGCATTGCCTGCATTTTTACTTCAACTCAACATCTACAAGTAGTATTGGATACGCGGTCATCCTATTTGGGTTGGCGAGATTTGAAATGTGGCACATACAGTTCGGTACATAAAATAGACGGTATATCGTCACATAAAACGGTATACTGCACAAATACAGTATATCTGCATAACTGCTGAAGTAACGCACCCTTTTGGGCTGCTCATTGACCCAGGTCATGTTTCTCAGTCTGTGTTAGTGCATCAGGACAGAGGGACGTCCCACTCAGAGGGGCCACACCAGATAGGAGGGGCTCTGCCAGCCAAGGTACAGATAGCCCTTTTACATATGAGGGGACAAGTACGTATATACTATAACATGGGAAGGGGGCTAACAACAGCTTTTGATGATTACTAGTTATTGCAAGGGGGGGGCGACGCCAATCATTCAAGAGGTAGGCCAACAATAGATATGATTTACAATACCAGGTAAAATTAGGCCAAGATATGCACAGCTATATTGATGATACTGATAATACAATGGATGCTATATTCATAACCGGCATGTTAAAGCTTTTTTACATCAGCGATCACAATTCGAAAAGTTTTGCTACTACTCTATTGTAACAAATGGCTAAGAGGAGAAACATGTAAAGTTAACTCTATCCCTCCAGAGCCCAGAGAGTGCTTTGGATTGTGGTTGTTGTTGACACGGCGCGTTGCTCTTCTCTCCCATGTGTCTGCTCTCTCGTTTCCCTGACAGGATCGTCCCGCCATGCAGCTCTACCAGCCCGGCGCGCGCAACCGCAAGCGCATGAGTTCGGCGGGCAAAGGGTACGACTGCCTCCCCGGCGTCGGCCACTCGCCCGAGTCCGGAGGAGAACACTGCTACGAAGCCACGGTCACCATGGCAACAGGGTCAGAGAAGAGTAAGGATGAGTAGTCGGCACTAATTGTATAAACCTTCATGCCACGAATGCATGACGTCCTAGAATAACGGGAAATAATAAGAGGATGGAAACGAATGACGTCCAGAAATGGCTTCCCTCGTCGTTGCCACCATGGGAGACGGATCACATTGTGAGAAGTAGTTGTTGTCTCCCAGTGCTGGATGACTTCCTGTGACCTGTCCTCCTCTCATAATTCTAGGATAAGTCGAGGAAGCCCATGATCTATACTCAGCCGATACTCAGGCTTGTCTGATCATAATAAGTTATTGTGCTTTTAACACTTGGAAAGAGGAGGTGACTCCACTTGAGCAGAAACGGTGCGATTTTCTGAATTCATCAGCATTTCTTCTAATGGCATTGAGATGTTTGAATGTTTATCGTTTCTTTTTGTATGTTTTGACAATGATGCTTTATGAAATTTTGTATTACCCTGTTCAATATTCAAAGACATAAATATTGATTTGAAGCTTTAGCATAACTAATTGAAATAATGTGAGGAATAAGAATAATCACCCCCGATTATGATAGCACAACAGTAAACCTACTAGATGATGGTTTCCAATACAGTGCTCTGAATAATCCTTGGCACCCTGGGGAAATGGGAAGAAAAGATGAAAAACGATAAATGTTTTTATCAGTTTTATCTCACACTTTATTTTACCCTCTAGAGCGAAATCTAACCTTTAATTGAATTAACATTGTTCAATGAAAACAATGTATCAAGAAATTATTGTTTTTCTCTTAACCATGCATAATTAGCACCCTGAGGAATTATTATGAAAAATGTTTAATAGTGAGTGATATGTACAGACCTATGTGCAATTTCAGTGACTTTTTCTGTAATCAGTCCAATTTCTCCATTGACTTAATAAAGTTGGACATTAATTGAACATGAATGAACTTTAAAAAGTAAAATCTTAATCAGAATATACTGTAGGCTACATATATTCTATATCTCTCTAAATTAATTTTCTTTGAATAATTTTAACTCAATTAATGGTTAAGTGTCTCTAACACAGCCTTTTTGTTCACATTTACCTATAGGGTGCCACAAATTCTTAACGGCAGCTGTACATGCAATGTCCCAGATGCTATATTGCCAATGCTTTTGGTTGTTCCATAATGTTTTAAATGCTGCCTGCTAGCTAACGCTTTCTATTTGGTAAACCAATCCTCACACAGGGTTCACCCACCTTGTGGTTTTGTTTCTGAAGTGTGTAGCTATACGTAAGAGGCAGCTTGTTAAGTGTGTAGCTCTACCTGAGAGGCAGCTTGTTACATGTGGCTGTTTTGCCTGTGAAACCTGTGACCTCATCATCCTCAAGAGATCTTATTTCTAAGCATTTGTAGAAGGCTCGTTAAACTTGGATGTTTTTAAATAAAGTCTATAGATTTTACTGCAAAGAAATATAATGTAGGGAGAGTTTTATTCAAGGATATCGGACGGGGAAACAGAAATAGAGAAGAAATCCTGCGTGTAGTTTTGTGTGTGTGAATGAGAGGAGGAGATGTTACGGACAGAGACAGCAAGGTAGCTTCGTCAGTTGTCCTTCGTTACTATGTGTCTTAGGACAACTTGTACGTGATCTCGCTCCAAAGTGTCACAATGGTAGACGGCAAGACCTTTTTCCCGGTTATGACGAAGCTGCGTATCACCCATGAGCCAAGAAGAACATCTGTACTCTGTATGGATACTTTTCAAGGAGAAAGACGTGGGAGTGCCGAATTTGACACAAGATTATAATTTTCTACGCTGTTTGCACGGTTTTCTATCAACACTGTTAACTGTTTATGTAATGGAGGGGGGGGGGGGGGGGGGGGGGGACTAACATTGATCATTTGATTTAGTAATGTCTGTGTAATATGCCTTAGATGTTTTTGCACATACATTTGTGTATCATACCCCTTGTGTCATCTTGCTTTCTTCGTTTTACTTTTTTCAAAATGTGAAAACTTCAAATAAAGCTATTCAGCAGATAAGAGAAATCCATAAAGGTGTGTTTTACCCGTTTTCTCCCATGTGTGTCTGTTTTCACCATATCTTGAAGGGTAATGGCTGGATTGCCGTGACATTTGCTGTGCACATTCATGACCCCAAGATAAAGAAACAATTAAATGCTTTCAGGTGACACCATGGCACAGATGTGCTTATCTGCTGGCCCTTACGGGTAAATATTATTCATGACCACTAGAGGGAGAAACCGGTTGATTTGGGTGACCCTGTTACATTTCCTTTAGCGCCACCCTGTGGTTGTACAATATACCTAGGTCTGTTGAGACTGGCTACCGGTAACTCTCTTCAGGAGATTGTTAGGGCTTGGAGGAGGTCTGTACTCTACTGAGTGCATTCTTATATTTGTCTGTTGCTAACTATCTATAGTTCCATCCTCAGATCTCTATTAGTTTTGTGGATAGGCTACTGAATTTCTATATAAAATTATCCATTTCAAAGCATTTTAAAGGTGTGCACCAAAAACGGAAGAACGTGTGGGCTTGTACCGTACAAGAACTACACAAACTAGATTCTTGTACCGGATCTCCTCTCTGGTAAACAAGAATACCCTGAAGACTCTGGCAGGAGCACTCATTCAAGGGTACTACGACTATGCTTGCACCTCATGGTACCAAAGCACCTCAAAGGCTCTAAAAACTAAATTACAAACATCACAAAACAAACTGGTCAGACTACTGCTTGACCTGACTCCTAGAACCCACCTCACCCCTGCCCACTTTGACAACCTAGGATGGCTTAGAGTAGAAGACAGAGTACAGCAACTTGCAATGGGCCTGGTCTACAAGATACACTACACGACCAAGGTACCCATGTACATGTCAAAATACTTCCCAAAGGTCAGTGAATACCACGATCACAACACCAGAGGGAGCTCAACAAATCATGTTAAACCCAGATTCGGCTCAAACAAGGGACTAAACACGTTTCGCAATTATGCCACATCAATGTGGAACACCCTACCCAAAGCTGTAAAGGAATGTGAATCACTACCCACTTTCAAAACCACTCTCAAAGAACACCTACGGGAGACTGCAATTCGAAACTGGCCCCTGTAAATGTCCTAACCCAACCCCCTCCAATGTACAGTAAATGACCTAACCCAAGAATACACGAGACCCTCATCTTAGAACCAAGTATGGTTTAGGTCGATATTCCTATGTACAGTTTTGCTTGTACAGTTGTACAGTTTCCCCCACCCCGCCTACCCACAAATGTGAATCCCTACCCACATTCAAAACCGCTCTCAAAGAGCACCTACGGGAGGCTGCAATTCAAAACTGGCCACTGTAAATGTCCAGTCTCCTCACCATCATATGTATATATTTTCTGTTAGGATCTCTGGGTAACAGTACTGTATATTTGCATATCGTATATGTCACAAATGTAACTTCTATATATCTGTATTCATGTTTGTCCCTATGGCATAATTGTCATGTATGTTGTGTATGTCATAAATGTCATTATGAATTGAAAATGGGGGACCCTGATTTAAACAAGACAAACGTCTTTCTCTGGTCTGCATCCCCTGTATTGAGCCGTACTGTATTGTAGTCATTCTGCAATATGTTAAATAAGTTTTCATTCATTCATTCCTCCGAATGGAAGAGAAAGATGACCGATGTCGCCATCCTGTGGACAAAAGGCAAGCCTACAACAGCGCCATATGGAAAAACCTCTTCATTCATTCAAGTTAAAGGGCTAGTCCTTTGTCAGCACAGTCCATGCTGTAACTCACTGAAAGACCTGCCATTTTATAAATGATATCCCATTTTTAATGTATTATATTTTTTGTTTGTAATTTGTCCATCTAATATTCTGATCTTTCATTTCAACCTTTATTTAAAATCGTAAGCTTCTGAGGTGTCCCTCATTTACAGAAACGACGATTGTACAAAATGTAAACAGTATAATACAAGCAGTATTCACACATTTTTATTCTTATTTTTTTTATAATTTAAAATATCAGCTAAAACAGTTACAGGTAGTCACACAATGGTCTGAGATCATACGTTTAAACATTCCAAGGGAAGGGAGAACCTCCAATTTCAGAGAGTTGAAGGACACATTCCATGAGTTAGAGGCATCAAGGGGAAAAGCTGACTTCCCTCGATCAGAACAAATCTGAGGGACCCTAAGAACCATCCAGTCATTCGATATGTTCCAATATTCCAATCTAACAGTGAAGAGATATAAACAGGTTGTTTACCAATAAGGGCTTTACAAAATAAATAAATACCAGTGTTTGTTGCGCCTTTCTGTCATACAGGACACAATGGTGAGTATCATATCTGTCACCAGTAATAAACCTATGCTGAGTGATTTACAGAATCCAGAAGTTTAAGAGTTGATGCCGCAGCATATGCCTATAAATTACAACACCATAATCCAAAACTGATAAGACTGATTCAACTATTAGTTTCCTACTAAATAGATATATTTAGTTTACAATACATGTATAATGCTTAGTTGTTGCTTTTATTATAATATGTTGCATTGTATTATAGGCACCTTGCATTGGTTGCCTCCGCCGTCAGTGTGTGAATGTGGCAGTAGTAAAAAAAAAAAAAAAACATCTATAATGTATTTATTCTGTATTGAACAAAATCCACAAATTCAATATAATAAGCTACTATGTGTGTAGGCGCTCATACCTTTATGCTAGGATTTTTAAGATGTTGATTATATATAGGACAATGTCATAGCTAATTATGATGAGAGGTAGATATCAGGGCATAGTGCAAACTTTAACTAAATCAGTGTGTGTGTGGGGGGGGGGGGGGGCAGTGGGTCAGGAGGTACAGCGTCTGGTACGGAAGGTTCCCGGTTCAATCCCGGTTTATGATGAATTGAAAATGGGGGACTGCAGGTACGCATAACACTCTGATCCAAATCGGTGCATTCTGGCTAGATTACACTTCTTTCCTGTCAGTGCTGTATATAAGGTGGTGCCCGTGTGCTTATTGAAGCACCTGTTTCTGGTGTAAGCGGCTTCTTGTACCGCATAGTGCCATAGGCTCTTAGGTAAGTTACTGCCTAGTGCCTACTAGCTTACACCTAGCCATCTTGAAAAGAGTGCGCCATTCTCTCTCTGCCACTCTGTTCTGGTGTGGGGAATATGGACATGACGTCTCGTGTCTTATCCTGTTCTTCCTCAACAGTGATTGAAACTCTCTGTTTGTGAATTCGGTCAAACATCTTACTGTACCATAAGGGGCTATGTCCGCCAGGAATTTTTCCGTGGCCTGGAGTGTGTCACTTTTTGCTTTAAGAAAGTAAACAAACACTGCCCCTGTGTACACGTCTGTAAAAGACTGTACATATCTAAAGCCATGGACTCGTTCCTTACTGGACCGGCAAGGTCTGTGTTAACCAACGCAAGTGGTACTTTTACTTTTTCTGTGGGATTCCTCTTTCTCGATTGAGCAAACTTCCCCTTTATGCACACGACACATTCTTTATCAGGTCTACGCTTTTCGCCTTCAATGTGCCCTCTGTCACTGTTTGCAGTTTCAGTAAATCCTCGTAATTACAATGACCCATAATTTCATGCCATGTCTGAATATCGTGGCTGACGGTTACTTTACACATATTATTGTCATTACACTCTATTTTCAGGTAATACATTCTCTGATACACTTCTATGTCAAATTGTATACCGTTGGGCTCTACAAGAAAATGTTTACCTTCCATGAAGGACACTCTGGCCCCGTTCGCAGTAACAGCTATTACAGAGAATAGTCCTTGTGGGAACGATGGCACATAGAGAGCGTTCCTAACGTCACTGTACGCCGGCGCCCCCCTCTGTCCGTGAGGTATACCTGTGCGTCCCCTCTTCCTCTCGCCAACCCGTGGATGCGCCTTCCGTCTGCCAGCTCCATGCTGTGTCCCTCCGGGCGGAAAGTTCTGTCAAAGTTCTTGAACAGACTCCTGTCGTTGATGATGTGGGACGACGCACCTGTGTCCACGATCAGTCCCTTCCTTTGGGCCTGTTGCAGCTGCGTTGGCCTGATGACTAGGATGGGTACCTTTCACATTTGAACCGATACCGGTACCGGTACCTGTGAATCGATACCGGTACCCAACGGTATCTTTTTTCGGTACTTTAGTCTCAAGAAATTTAATTTACCTACCTCAATCATAAAAAAAAAATCCAAACTTCAAATAACTACAATTTCGACAGTTTTCGGCTTGTCATTGCTCCGACTGCTTTGTTGTTGAATTAAGTCAAATCCTAGGTAAGCATATATTGTGCGTGTGAACGTTGACATGAAAAGAAAAAAATGTAAAAAAAAAATGTAAAAAATAAAAAAATAATAAAAAATTTTTTTTTTATTTTTTTTATTTTTTTTTTGTTTCTCACTTGATTCGATACTCGGTAGTACCGACGTGTTTCGGTTCGGTGCCTCAAAAGTACCGAATTCGGTACCCATCCCTACTGATGACATACGCCGTCTGCGCCCTGGGGATGAAGTCCTCTCGTTCCGCTACTCTCCAGTCGTCGCCTCGATCCATCTCACGCCGACCATCGCCGCCATCTTATCCATGCGCGTGTCGCGCGCCCTGGTCGCGTTTCATCATGCACGCTCTGCTTGCGTGCCGCGGTGATCTGCAGGGGCCACACCAGACAGTCCTCGTGCAGTTACTTCTCCGATGGCCTTTCTCTCCGCATCGCCAACACGCCTGCTCCGTCGTGGTCCTGGATCTCTCCCTTGGCGTCGCTCAGGCCTTTAGCGCCCTCTCTCCCGCCTCCGCGGCGGCTGGTTGGGTATCTTCTGAGGCCTCGAAGTTCCTTAACTTAGCCTTGAACTGTCCCAACGTCATGTCCGTTGAACCGTGTGTTACCAGGAGTGTGAACGGTTTGTACAGCTCCGGTAGTCCTCTCATTATCATCGCCATCATTAGCCCATCGCTTGGCGTCAATGGCGTCGTGATCCGCTCCGCTCTGTTGACGTATTCGGTCACAGTCTCGGTTGGTCCCTTCCTCAGGGTCGTCAGTGCTATGTAGAGGGCCATGACTCGGGGTCTCCCTCGCCCGATGAAATGCTCTCTCAATACCGCCAGGCTTTCTCGGCCTCTGTCTTTTGTGTCGCGGAATATCAGCCTCAAGCTGGTGTCGTCGAGCATCGGCGCTAACTCACAGTACGCGCTTGCGTTACGCTGGTCATCTAGGCCTTGATCTTCCGCCGTCAGTTCTCCCGTGGGGGCCGCCAGGATCGTCTCCTTCAGCCCCGTACCGTGCATGTAGCATAGCATGCGCTCTTCCCAGAGTTCATAGTTCTCTGCTTTTCCATTGAATAGTGGCCCTTTGTTCCTCCCTCTGGCCGCCACGCGTTCTAAGGTGTGGTTCTCCCCCTCGCCTCCGTTGTGCTCAGCATGCTCCGTCTCCCCCGGTGCCGCCTCCTCTGGGCTCTTGGTTGCTGCCTTCCAGCGACTCCCGGCTGCTGCCTTCTTGACTCTCCTGTGAGTCTTCTTGGCTTTCATGTTCACCGTTGGTGGTAGGCGTAGCTTTAGCTCTCGTTGGCCTAGCGTCTAGCCGCGCGGTGCTCCCGGCGCTAACCTAGCCTATACTTCAGCTAATCTTGCTACCCTTATTATTTCGCCCCGGCGTTATCTGGGCCCATAACCTGTTAACAGAATTCGGCTATAGGGCGACAATAATGTGGTCAAGATGCATGGTTTCTATCTTGAGCCCAAACTGGCGTGGTTTATTTATTCACATGTTCAGCAGCAGTTCTACAGTTCTTCTCTCTCTGAGAGACATGGGGGAGAGAAGGAAGTGGGAGGATACATTCACTTTTATACTTGCCCCGAGGTGGTGTACCTGGGTGGTTCCGCCTAGAGCGCCCTCTAGTGGGGACAGTTATATATGCAGGTAAACAGTTACTAGTGTAAACAGCCGTACAGTTAGGCAGTTACTAACAA
Organism: Notolepis coatsorum; assembly: GCF_963971535.1. Classification (NCBI taxonomy): domain Eukaryota; kingdom Metazoa; phylum Chordata; class Actinopteri; order Aulopiformes; family Paralepididae; genus Notolepis; species Notolepis coatsorum. Next base: position 189,349,130 of record NC_140167.1, read on the forward strand.
TCCTACACAGAACCTCTGATCTCAACAGGGACCCTGATGTAAACAAGACGAAAGTCTTTCTCTGGTCTGCATCCCCTTAAAGCCCAACCTCCAGGTTAAACCCTACTGATCAATTATGGGTAGTTTACATCATTGGTATATAATTTCATTATTTATTTTTTTCCATTTGACACCGGAAATGCCACTCTGAAAGAGTTAAAAAGGTCCACGCACGAATAACATGCACGCGCGAATCAAAAAAGCTTATCAAACGCCGACATCACTACAGGTGCACGTGCATATTAATGAGCCGAATCTAAAAGCTAGCATGGCCGTGACGTCACTTCAGGAAATGCCTTGCCCGTCCGGGTCATAGTACTAGTTCAATGGTGGCCCACTCGGTGCATCACAGTTAGCCTATATAGCTCCGCCGTCCCTGCTGCCTGCAGTCGGGACCACTACACTGACGTTAGCCTATGGTTCTCTCCTCTTTGTGTGCCCCCGTCCTCGCGGGTGTCCTGCGGAGGAGCTTGTGGACGCGACAACAGCGGCGGCCGTTGTTAGCTCATAGCTATCGTTCGTGTACCACTAGCCTTTATGGGCTCGAGCACCCTACAGGCTGCCACCATTGTCGCCGTTGTCGCGTCCATGGGCCCCCCCGGCAGGGTACCCGTGGGGACGGGGTGTACAGAGAGGAGAGAACCATTTTGGGTCGGCCGTTCATGCCGGCCAGCGAGCCGGATGTCGGGATATTTTGTTAGCACAATAGCTCTACCAAGCTAAGCTATGTTAGCTACTAACATTATAAACACAATATGTGTACAACGACACAATGATTTACATTATTACAAATATGGTAACGTGGTTGTGGCTTTAGAGATGGGTGGCTATAATCACGGAGCAATAGTGTTAGGTGAAACAGATACATTTTCATTCGGCTAGTAGTAGCAAGCATATATCACTATATCAGTGCCTGCCACTAGCTGTGTGTGACTCTCAGCGCCCCCTGGTGAGCCCCCTGGTGCCCTGCACCTGTTGTGACGATCATTTCGATTACACACGCACGTTATGAACCATTGATTAAAATATGCATGTGCGTGGTGATTGTGTTGGGCAGACAAAATGTTTGATAAAAACGCTAAAACTGGGTCAATTTCAATACTTTTGTTTTTCCATTCTTCATGAAAGTCACTGTTGGCCTAGTCCACATTGTTTATTGAACAAAAATACAACGTGAAGGTTGACCTTTAACAATTGTATGTATTGAGCTGTACTGTACTGTACCCATTCTGATTGATTGATTGAAAAAGTTTATTAACAGATTGCAGAATGGGTACAGTACAGTACAGCTCAATACATACCATTGTTAAGGGGATGCAGACCAGAGAAAGACTTTCGTCTTGTTTACATCAGGGTCCCCCATTTTCAATTCATCATAACATATATGACATACATGACATACAGATAGACAGTACTGCTACATCTATACATTTATGACATATCAGATTTGTAAATACAGTACTGTTTGTGATACAAAAGTGTCCAGAAAAAGAGTGTATATACATTTGGCGTAGAAACTGTACATTGGAGGAGGTTGGGTGGGTGGGGTGGGGTTGGGTGGGTGAGGGCTGTACATTGGAGGTGGGGGGGGGGGGGGGGGGGGGGGTTGGGTAGGGGACACACACACATTTTACACTGTACATTATTTGGAATGCTGACAAAGCCTTACTTGGTCATTTACTGTACAACTAGGTTAGGACATTTTTAGGGGCCAGTTTCGAATTGCAGTATCACGTAGGTGTTTTTTGAGAGTGTTTTTGAAAGTGGGTAGTGAATGATTCACATTCCTTTACAGCTTTAGGTAGGGCGTTCCACATTGATGTGGCATAATTGCGAAACGTATTTAGTCCCTTGTTTGAGCCGAATCTGGGTTTTACATGATTTGTGGAGCTCCCTCTGGTGTTGTGATCGTGGTATTCACTGACCTTTGGGAAGTATTTTGACATGTACATGGGTACCTTGGTCGCGTAGTGTATCTTGTAGACCAGCAATCTGTTAATAAAGTTTTCAATCAATCAATCAATCAATCAATCAATCAATCAATCAATCAATTCACCCGGCAGTGTGTCGAAGTGTCATTGAGCAAGACATCGCCTCCCGATTAAAGCGCAGTTTGGATAAAAGCGCGATATAAATGCAGCAGTACCATGCATGATGTACCATATGCATGCAAATGCAATAGGTGACAAATGACGAGATGAATTAGTTACTGCCCCCTCCAGAGGGGCTTTGCATCATGGCTTGATTATTCCCCGTTCCGTTTATTGCAGACTCAGAGCGTTGATGATGTGTATGGTGGGAATGTCCATTCACATTATTCTATTTCTATGCTCACAAGATTCACTCCTCCTACTGTTGCTGTGAGAAGGGCTGAACCAACACGGTGCGATCAGCGTCCCCTGTTCCCTCCCGGAGACTCCCGTCCGTGTCTCCCCGGTATATTGGTAAGTAAGTAACTGTCTTTTCAGTAGCAGGTTTGCAATAATATGCTGTAACGTACAGACGCTATTTTGGTGAAGACTTAACCCAGTTGAGCGGCTTAACACAGTGAGCTGCTGCTGTAGTGTAAGTAACGGAGTAATCTGCGTTGTATTTGTTTACACACAAATCCCCACAGTAGCCTATATGGTTATTCTGAGTTTAAATCGTGTTAAACTCCATTGAGTCCCAATGGCTTTTGCAGGGAGACAGAGAGATCATTGGAAGAAAGACAATCAGAGCCGATAACATCGCCTCCTTCGGAAAATTCCTGAGCGACAGAGCTAGTGACCAATGGTATTGTGATGCGTGTTCTTTTTAAGACACACGATTAGCCAATGTTCGACCTGTTCGTCCCTCTGAATCAGGATGTGCTTAGGCTTCTTTATGACAGCTGGGGGGTCAATATAAGCAGCATTTTTTAACAATCCCACATAACAACATTGTAACCAATATAACTGGTCGGGCATACAGACCCTCACCTGCACTGCACCTTGACTACACTGCCTACTTGCTTACAATGTATTATGCGTATACTCAGTTAATTATGTGTTGATCAGGTGTGACAGGCGGCGGGCCTGTCTGTTCTCTTATGAATGCAGTATGTCAAGTTCACCAACAATTAGTCGTCATTGACGTCATTGCCACCTAGAGTACCTTCCTTCGACCGTCTATATGGTATGTCATCATCAGCTGATGGCCATCTGTGAAATCATCAGCATATTTCTGTTGTACAAGAAAGTTCTCAACCTGCAATCTTATGTTGATCCTCACCTCCTCACTCCACACAGTCCAACCAAAGGGAGCAGCTAAATTAATTAATTCACAGGAGAGATGCATAAATAGGCTAGCCTGCTTCTAGATAGACTGTCAGCTGATTAAACAGACTGTCGGCTGTTTTGCTAAATGAAAAGCCCAACTCAGACAAGTTTCTTGTCTCGTATTGTTTGTATTGTCTAAGTACTTTTTGGCACATTCCATGTTTGATCTTCTCCGTTTGAAGTTGATTTGCATTGTATTTATGTCATTTCTAATATTATATCCCTTCTTCAGCACGGCTAAAACATCTGTGGATATTTCAATCATGCTGCTAGATCCTGAAGCACACGCGTGAGCCCCATTCAAAGATGCTCTGAGGAGAGAGATGATCGCAGAACCCACAGCCGCAGCTGCTCCAAGGTCTTCGGGACAGAAGTAAGGCCCCTTCTGTTGTGTTTATTACGGGTCATTGTGTCATTCTGTTACAGCAATTCCACATGTTATATATAACTCTGTAAGGGTGACCAAGCAGAAGTGGGAGAAACAAGGATTGATTGATTGAAAAGTTTATTAACAGATTGCAGAATGGGTACAGTACAGTACAGCTCAATACACACAATTGTTAAGGGGATGCAGACCAGAGAAAGACTTTCGTCTTGTTTACATCAGGGTCCCCCATTTTCAATTCATCAAGACATTTATGACATACATGACATACAGATATACACAGTACTGTTTCATCAAGACATTTATGACATGCAAGACATACAAATATACAGTACTGTTTACGAGAAAGAGATCATAAAAAAAAAACATTCAAAGGGTAAGAAACTGTACATTGGAGGGGGTTGGGTACATCAGGTGGGGGGGGGGGGGGGGTTGGACATTTACCGGGGCCAGTTTCTACAAAAGGTTTCTTGTAGAAAGAGTTTCTACATGATACAAGAGGAAATAATACATAACTCTCTCCAAAATAACACAACAAAACGTAATACACTGAAACTACATGAAACCAGGCTGTGTCCACAGCCTGTGCCCTGCATGATGTTGATTGATTGATTGATTGAAAAGTTTATTAACAGATTGCAGAATGGGTACAGTACAGTACAGCTCAATACATACAATTGTTAAGAGGATGCAGACCTGAGAAAGACTTTCGTCTTGTTTCCATCAGGGTCCCCCATTTTCAATTCATCATATGACACACACGACATACAGATAGACAGTACTGCTACATCTATACATTTATGACATACCAGATTTTCAAATACAGTACTGTTTGTGATACTAAAAAAATCCAGAAGAAGAGTATATACATTTGACATAGAAACTGTGCATTGGGGGAGGTTGGGTAGGTGGGGTGGGGCTGTACATTGGAGGTGGGGGGGGGGGGGGGGGGGGGGGGTTGGGGGGGGGTTGGGTAGGGGGGGGGGGGGACACTGTACATTGGAGTACTGACATACATTTGACATGGAAACTGTACATTGGAGGAGGTTGGGTAGGTTGGGTGGGGCTGTACATTGGAATAGCCATGCTTGGTCTTTATTGTACAACTGGGTTAGGACATTTGTAGGGGCCAGTTTTGAATTGCAGTCTCCCGTAGGTGTTCTTTGAGAGTGTTTTTGAAGGTGGGTAGTGATTCACATTCCTTTACAGCTTTGGGTAGGGCGTTCCACATTGTTGTGGCATAATTGCGAAACGTGTTTAGTCCCTTGTTTGAGCCGAATCTGGGTTTTACATGATTTGTGGAGCTCCCTCTGGTGTTGTGATCGTGGTATTCACTGACCTTTGGGAAGTATTTTGACATGTACATGGGTACCTTGGTCGTGTAGTGTATCTTGTAGACCAGGCCCATTGCAAGTTGCTGTACTCTGTCGTCTACTCTAAGCCATCCTAGGTTGGCAAAGTGTGCAGGGGTGAGGTGGGTTCTAGGAGTCAGGTCAAGCAGTAGTCTGACTAGTTTGTTTTGAGATGTTTGTAATTTGGTTTTTAGTGCCTTTGAGGTGCTTTGGTACCATGAGGTGCAAGCATAGTCGTAGTACCCTTGAATGAGTGCTCCTGCCAGAGTCTTCAGGGTATTCTTGTTTACCAGGGAGGAGATCCGGTACAAGAATCGAGTTCGTTGATTGACTTTTTTTATTACATTGGATGCCATTTTGTCACAGGAAAGATTAGCCTCTAGGATGGAACCCAGGTAGGTAATTTCATCTTTCCTTGTGACAATATTGTCACCCACTGTAACTGAGAAGCCGTCTGTTTTGCTGAGTTTGTTATTTGAACCGAAGAGAATGGACTCTGTTTTGCCCATGTGTAATGATAGTTTGTTGTCGGCGAGCCATATGCAGATTTTGCCTAGTTCCGAGCTGAGGGTTTTTTCAACCTGTAACTTGTTCTTGTCAGAGACCAGCAGGGCTGAGTCGTCCGCAAACAGGAACAAGTTGCAGTCACAAGCTGACGACATGTCATTTGCATAAATTAGGAACAGTAGTGGTCCTAGTATGCTTCCTTGTGGAACACCACAGTTCACTGTGAGGGGGGGGGATAGGGTACCGTTTACCTCCACCATCTGTTCTCTCCCCTCCAGGTAGGATTGTATCCAGCTCACTGATAAACTATCAAAACCAATTGCTTTTAGCTTGTCAATCAGAATGGTGTGATTGACAGTGTCGAAGGCCTTTTGTAGGTCTAGCATGACCATGCCGCAGTATTTGCCCGCGTCCACCTCTTGCTTGATGTGGTCGTTCAAATAGAGAAGGCATGTGTCAGTGGAGTGGGATGTTCTGAAGCCAGATTGGAATTCGTAGATTAGATTTTTATCCGTAAGGTACTTTTCGACCTGTTCGTATACTATTTTTTTCCATGACTTTCGAGATGGATGTAAGGATAGAAACAGGGCGGTAGTTGCCTGGGTCTAATTTGCTGCCCTTTTTGTGCAGGGGTGTTACTCTCGCTATTTTGAAGTCCTTGGGGACGTGTCCCTGTTTTATGGAGAGGTTTATTATGTGTGTGATGACTGGGGTGATGGCGGCTGCTGAGTCTCTGAGGAATTTGGAGGGGATGTTGTCATGGCCAGTGGCCTTGTTCGGTTGGAGGCCACTGGCCACAAGGTGCTGGCCACATTAATAATAATATCATTCCTTCTTTGGAGGAGCTTTGAAACAGAGGCTATGTTCACACTGCAAGCATTAGTGCTCAATTCTGATTTAATGCTCAGATTCAAAAAAAATTTGGCCAATTTCAGATTCCAGTGTGAACTTGTCACGCTCCTGAACTGACCCGTAGGCACAAATTAACAATAAGAAATATGGACGTAAACATGGAGGACACTGAAGTTTATGGTTTAATTTATAAATTGATGTGCAGTGGAGGCTAGCTAATTGCTGAGCAGATGATAATTGGAGCAAGGAGCAGGTGAGAGAGAGACTTATCTTCTTTCAATGTGCTTTCAAACACAGACCGGTTATGATACATCCCCTCAAGTTCTTCTTTTACAGACGGTCACCCTAAATACTTATAAGGTAAACATCTCACTGGCCCTCCACTGACCACCTCCATCACAGCCGTCTTCCATGTTTGTATCAGTTTTGCATGTGTGTGTGTGTGTGTGTTCCTGTGGGTCGCTCATCTCGCATGTGTGTGTGTTAATCTGCATGAAGATGATTAAAGATTTCTTCTTCTAAATTTCTTTTTGGATTTGTGCCACTTTTTGCCTGCAGTGTGAATGTAGCCAGAGAAAAGTGTAGAACAGAGGCCAAACACTACTTAAAACTGCAGTAGGCAACTTCTGAGAAATGAGCAAGAGTGAGTTTATCTGCCCAGCAAAAATAGAGCAAGCTCTGCATCACTTTTCAAGGCCATGCACGTGCAAAACAAAGGTTCTCCACAGACTCCCAGAGGCACCAGCACTTGGTGGTCTTAGTTTTCCGATGTGACCCTGGGAACACCACTTGGCAGGCAAATCATGTGATTGGCTAAAAACAACAACTACCTGCATCAATAATCGGATTGTTTTTGGCCTGCCAAGTGGTGTTTCATCATCGTGTTCCTCGTCAAAAAGTACACAATGTAACTCAGTGGACTAAGCACTCGCCTACCACCGCAGAGACTCTGGGATCTAATCCAGCTGTCAGCGGTACCTCCGGTTCGGTCAGTCATCCCTACTAACACAATTGGCAGTGTTAGCGGGTGGGAAGCCGGTGGGGTATGTGTCCTGGTCGTTGTAAACTGCAACTCCTACTGGTCGGTCGGGGCGCCTGTTCAGCAGGGAGGGGATCTGGGGGAAATGACGTGAACCTCTGCACGCGTTACGTTCCCCCAGTGAAACTCCTCGCTGTCAGATGAAAAGAAGCGGCTGGTGACTCCACATGTATCGGAGGAGGCACGTGGTAGTTCTACACTCTCCCTCCCCAGGCCGACAGTGGGGCAATGCGCGAAACGACCAGGAAGGGAATTGGCATAACGACTAAATTGGGATGGGTGAAAAATACAGAAAAAGCCCAGAAATAAATAGAATACGGTAAAAAAAAATCTTTAAGTACACACAATGTATAAAACCACCTGCCTGGGAAATATTTATATATTTTTTTATTTTTGTGTGTGAATTCAGCTTAAAGCTGCTGGTGCCCCAGGGAATTTGTGTAAAACTTATTTTTGTGTGCGTGCATCATCTTGACAAGTGATGCAGAGCTTGCTCTATTTCTGCTGGGCAGGTACATTTCTCACAATTTGCCTACTGCAGCTTTAAAGTCAAGTCAAGTCTTCTATTAATCCCCTTGGGGAAATACAGGTGTCATTGCAGCATGGGGGCAGGGGGGAGGGGATGTATAGGCAGGGGGGGGAAAAGACAATAATAGAAATGGTAGTAATAATAATAGAGTATAACATAATAATACATAAATAAATACATAACAAATTCTCAGAAGTTGCTTGACATTCATCACAATTCTGTGGCGGGAGTCACTCTGTAAATAAAAAAAACTGATACAAACATGGAAGACGGCTGTGATGGAGGTGGTCAGTGGAGGGCCAGTGAGAGGTTTACCTTATAAGTATTTAGGGTGACCGTCTGTAAAAGAAGAACTTGAGGGGATGTATCATAACCGGTCTGTGTTTGAAAGCACATTGAAAGAAGATAAGTCTCTCTCTCACCTCCTCCTTGCCCCCCATTATCATCTGCTCACGAATTAGCTGGCCTCCACTGCACATCAATTTATAAATTAAACCATAAACTGTGACTTCAGTGTCCTCCATCCCTGTTATTGTTAATTTGCGCATACAGGTTTATTGTGAGCAATCTGTGGTGTTGAATTTCCCTTGGGATTAATAAAGTACTTCTATTGTATTCTTCTCTAATAATATGCATTATATTACACGCACTACAATGAACCAAAAAACAGGTTATTATTATGTAGTAAAAACGACATCTGCAGATGTGTAAGTGGACATAGTAATGCCCAGCCCTGTGACAAACTCATATTCTGCGTGTTTGCTTCTCCAGTGAGTCTGCTGCGGAGGTCCATTCTGCTGGAGCCCTGAATCATTCAGGGGATGAAGCTGGGAATGAGAACAGACAGAAGAGTGCGGTAGGTGTTATTGATCTCCCTCTCCGGTCCTGGAGGAATGCTTTCTCTGGCCGTAGCCACCGGCAGAGATGACTATGAGCCACAGTAATTATACTGAGCAATGGATCTCTGATATCATAAAGCAGCAGCATAGATTTCTTCTCTGCTTCATGTGGAAAACAGTGAAAATGGTGATTAGAATTGAGGATTTACTACGAGGTGGAAACTCAAACAACCAGTGGTTGCAGTACTTGCTACTGCTTTATGAGGGAAGCCTGGGTACATGCCATTGCCTATGATGTACAGTCAAATCATTTAGCCTTATTCTTAATTTATTACCAGAGGTTTTGGCCATAGAGGACATTATTGTCATTATTATTGTACACTGCACTTGTGTATACTTACTTACTTACTTACTTACTTACTTACTTACTTACTTACTTACTTACTTACTTACTTACTTACTTACTTACTTACTTACTTACTTACTTACTTACTTACTTACTTACTTACTTACTTACTTACTTACTTACTTACTTACTCAGAGTATATATTTAGATTTTAGTGTGTATTGTAACCATATTTATTGTAATGTATAATATAACGGATAGGGCATACAGACCCTCATCTGCACCTAAATTAGACTGCCTACTTGCTCAATTATCTGCACATTCATAGTTAATTATATTGTTTACACTGCCTGTATGTGACTTATACGCATCTGTAAATTGGCTCAATGAGAAATTAATTGATTTACACATTTACAAAACCCTCCTTGGTCTGACCCCTCCTTATTTGATTGATACACCTGTTAAAATGGCCATCTACTCCCTATAACACCAGAGCTTCTCACCATATCTCGCTAGATAACACTGTGTTAACACATCCTTTGGTCAATCCTCCTTCCAATTTGCTGCTCCCAGCAGTTGGAACGAGATGCAAAAGACTTAGAATTGATTGATCCCTCACAACTTTCAAAGACTCTATCACAGAGTTGTTTACACACACCTGCTTCATGTAGTATTACATACCTTGTCATTTTATTTGGTTGTTTGATTGATGTCTTTTAATTATTTCCCTTACCTCTGTGGTGTATGTATCATCTGTCTCTTTTCTATTATTTTATTTCATTTAATCTTTTTGGCCCTTTTCCCTTCGAGAGGCCTTTTTGTTCTCTCGCCAGGTCGTTGTTATAAACACGAATTTGTTCTTAATTGCCCTGCCTGGTTAAATAAATAAAATAAAGGATATGACACACTTGCGACGGTCTTTATGTTGGTCATCAAAATGTGCCGTGTGTGTTGTTGACGTGTCTCTCCGACCCCCAGAGGGGGAAGAAGAGGGCGCGAGAGGGCTCTGAGAATGTGAAGCGCCGGCGTGCCAAGGTGAGCCGTGGCAGTGCCAACAGGGCGGAGAGCGGGCGTGGCAAACATGGGGATGTCGAGGCTGTCACTCTGTTTGAGGTGGTCACCATGGGCAGGAGTGCCATGCAGGTATAGGACGTCTGTCTTTCTACTGTGTGTCTTTGTCTGTAAGCGATTTGTCCAAGAAATTATATACAACTTTTTTTGTATTAAAAAAGATTATTGGCACTCATGGAATGCCTCTCGTCCAATCGCAATGCTTTGTTGGAAATTAATGTCGTATAAATGTAGGTCTGAGGGTATGACTCATCTGTGATCAGTGACCAGCTCCTCTTTACTGTCTCTTTAATTCTGATTTGAAAGCCCAATCTGTTTCTAAATCACCTGTCGAATTGCGATTCTTCGTTCATTTCGGCTGTTTTGCAACACCAGTGTGAATGCAAAAATCTATTGCTAGCAGGGTTGCTTGTGTCTAGATAAGCTGGGCCACCATAACAAAAGAATATCCCTTAACACTTTGACTGCCATGAAACGTGTTTAGACGTCATTGCTGGCCATGCTCAAGTTGCCGGAGGACGCTGTACAGCGTCCTTATATCAATATTTCAAAAATCTGCGATCGGACCGCTGGCCTGAGATCCACCAGCAGGACCCACTGAGCTCTCTGGCGGTTCAGGAGCGCCATCTGGTGGCCGATCGGCGCAATCGCTTAACAGGATGTGCCATAGAGGTTGTGCTAGACGTCCGTAGTACTTCCGGGCACTCGCTATAGGTCCCGGGACTCTGGCTCGTCACGCTACACAGTGATCGATTGCCAATAACTCGATAAACAACATGATTTGGACGTATATACCATTATACAAGCTGGAGATGGACCGGGTAAATTTACATCCCATAATGATAAGACTTCTACTCTACGATGATCGCCCAACGGCGCGCGGAGACTGGGGTGAGTTTCAGCGTGTAACGTTACCGTCTTCGATACTAACTGCTATTATCAACATTTGACCCACATTAGATGATTGGTATAACGCTGCCCACGGAATTATAAACGCCCCCTAGCCCATCCGGTCAACATCAGATGACGTGTAGTAACTTCTAGAAGTACGTCTAGTTGGAATTTTTTATATCGCGCTGATTGCCATAAAACTGTATTGCATCATCAATATAATGCATTTGGGGCTATAGATCACGTTCTGGAGAAAGCTGCAGAAAGAGATGAAAACATACTTATACATTAGACCATACTTTACTATGAATATGTGAATGAAAAAGTTTAACGTTGCTACACAATGAACAATACATATAGGACTTTGAATGGGCCCTAATAATGGCAATGTAGCAATAGAATTTAAAAAGTTATAGCCATGCAAAGAAGGGGTACTTCTCCATAGACAAATAGAGCCGGCAACCTATGGTATATCATGAATTTAACCCAAGGCAACCAAAGTGTTAACTGGAAAAATCCTACAAAATTCCATTATTCAAAGATAAATCCAACAAATTGACAAATCGTGCCCATCAAGGTGGTGCCCCAATAAGCCACTATCACCTAACACCTTTCCTACTGGAAATCCTGCCATGCATGTTAGTTTGCTGATGGCTGTACCTTGATGGAGGATGCAACTCTAGTCAAGTCAAGAGTTTTATTTGTCACGGCATACAAGTATACAGTGAAATGCGGGGGGTCTTGCCCGCAACGATTGTGCATAGTACAGTAATACAATAATACAATAATAAGAATCCAAGGGATGAGATGTGACATTTGTGCAATAATACAAGTCATAAGAGTAAGACATAGATATATGTACATGAGTTTTTCAAAACAACTCTAGTTGTCTCTGTTTGGATGTATCTTCTAAACAGGCTGTGGTTGATGACTGGATTGAGGCCTATGTGATGGACAGAGATTCTGCTCTCCTGGATCTCATCAGCTTCTTCATTCAGTGCTCCGGATGCAAAGGCAAGCGTTCGCCACACACACACAAACACACATACACACACAAACGTGCACACACACATTTTTGAATCCACACATCATTATCACGGATATATAGGATTAAAAAATGTACTGAGATTCTTGAGGACATCTTATGACATCTTATTAATAAAAACAGTCTATCACACTGCCTGGCTAACCATTACAGTGGAGATCAAACTCTACACTTTATATATATATATGTATTTAATTGATTAATCCTCCAATGCACTGTTTTTTTTGTCCTGTGTCTGTGTTGGTGTTTGTCGTTTACTGTGAAAAAAGAAGGAAAAAAATTGCATACACTGTAACGCTGCAACAATTGTAAAAAATGTGTTTTTACACAAATGGCTTAATAAAGGAATCTGAATCTGAATCTGAAACAGAATGTTTCTAGCGGCTTGGCGTTCCTCTCTGAACCAGGCCAACAGTCCTCAAGCCACTTCCTGCAAGTCTGGTCCTCGGCTAGTTTGTCTTATAAGACTAGTTCCATATACAGGCTGTATGGACAGCCTATCTGACGGATATAATCACCATTTGTATAATCACTCTGATCTTCACTGACAAAAGTGATGGGAGTATTTGGAAGATTGGAAAAGACATAACAAGTAGCATGAAACCATTCAGACGTCACTCGAGAATATTTGTACTGACTAGGGCTGTCAGAATGCATTTCAATATTTTAATCTTCAAGGAAAAAAAGGAATTTGAAGACCAAACTGCCAGTGGAATGTAAATAAATTATGATACATGTTTTTTTTATATTATTATTATTGATATGAGGGCAACTGAAAAGGCATCCCTGGTTCTTCTGTTTTTACTGATTTTGGAAAAGTGTGCCTGCAAAGCACAGCCCACTGCCTAATGATAGTTTCCTATTGGTGCTACCCATAATAGCAAATATAACACGCAATGAACCTGCTTCGATGTGGTAATTTGACTGTATTTACATTTTATCATTAATATTAGAATTTCATTCAAATTCACCCCATTCAAATAGTATTCTTAGGGACAATTGACCACCCTAGTACTGACATGCATTACTTAATCATTCAGACGGACATGCCAGGTTCTTCTGTAGACAAAACTGTGGGTCGATCATGAGTGTTTATATTTGATTGATGGGTCCATGTCTCTCAGGAGTGATCATAGGTGATGTTTAATGTTTATATGATTGGTGGGTCTGTGTCTCAGGGGTGGTCATAGATGATGTTTATATTTGATTGGTGGGTCTGTGTCTCAGGGGTGGTCATAGATGATGTTTATATTTGATTGGTGGGTCTGTGTCTCAGGGGTGGTCATAGATGATGTTTATATTTGATTGGTGGGTCTGTGTCTCAGGGGTGGTCATAGGTGATGTTGAGTGTTTATATTTGATTGGTGGGTCTGTGTCTCAGGGGTGGTCATAGGTGATGTTTATATTTGATTGGTGGGTCTGTGTCTCAGGGGTGGTCATAGATGATGTTTATATTTGATTGGTGGGTCTGTGTCTCAGGGGTGGTCATAGATGATGTTTATATTTGATTGGTGGGTCTGTGTCTCAGGGGTGGTCATAGGTGATGTTGAGTGTTTATATTTGATTGGTGGGTCTGTGTCTCAGGGGTGGTCATAGGTGATGTTTATATTTGATTGGTGGGTCTGTGTCTCAGGGGTGGTCATAGGTGATGTTGAGTGTTTATATTTGATTGGTGGGTCTGTGTCTCAGGGGTGGTCATAGGTGATGTTTATATTTGATTGGTGGGTCTGTGTCTCAGGGGTGGTCATAGGTGATGTTGAGTGTTTATATTTGATTGGTGGGTCTGTGTCTCAGGGGTGGTCATAGGTGATGTTGAGTGTTTATATTTGATTGGTGGGTCTGTGTCTCAGGGGTGGTCATAGGTGATGTTGAGTGTTTATATTTGATTGGTGGGTCTGTGTCTCAGGGGTGGTCATAGGTGATGTTGAGTGTTTATATTTGATTGGTGGGTCTGTGTCTCAGGGGTGGTCATAGGTGATGTTGAGTGTTTATATTTGATTGATTGGGCTGTGTCTCAGGGGTGGTCACAGCAGAGATGTTCCACAGCAGACAAGACAGTGATGTCATGAGCAAGATGGTTGAGAAGCTTGATGAGGTAAGAGGTTGTTTGTCTTTCATCTTTCTCACACTCATTATTGATTCTCTCTCTCTCTCTCTCTCTCTCTCTCTCTCTCTCTCTCTCTCTGCGCCACTCACACTGTATGACATCATCTTTTGCAATTTAGCTGAAGCTATGTGTGTGTGTGTCAAGTCAAGAGTTTTATTTGTCACGGCATACGGATATACAATGAAATGCGGGTGGTCTTGCCCGCAACGATGTGCAATTGGTACAACATATAACATATAATAGAATCCAATACAAAAAATGTGTGCAATAAAATTGTGCAATAACAGGTAGCAGGTAACAATAAATTTGTGCAATGACGGGTAACAGTTGACAGTTAACAGTAGTAGTAATAGTAGTGCAATACACTGTTACTGTTGCTAATACTAATTTAAAGTGGCCTTTCCTTTTGGCAATAAGTGAGGGTGCGTGCGGCCTGAGTGTGTGCCCGCTCATGCTAAAGTGTTACAGTGGTACTCAATGTTCATTGTTCAGGACTCTGATGGCCTGGGGGAAGAAGCTGAGCCTAAGCCGCTCTGTCCTAGTAGCTGGGGTTCGCAGGCGTCTGCCTGACCTCAGCAGCTGAAACAGGCTGTTATTGGGGTGGTGGGGGTCTTTCATTATCCTGCAGGCTCTGGATTTGCACCTCTTGTTGTATAGAACCTGCAGGGGAGGTAGTGCAATACCCGTGGTACGCTCGGCTGAGCGCACCACTCTCTGTAGGGCCTTCTTGTCTTGTGCCGTGCTGTTTCCATACCAGGCAGTGATGTTTCCGGTCAAGATGCTCTCTACAGCTCCTGAGTAGAAGGACTGGAGTATCTTCCCCGATACTCTGAACTTCCTTAACTGTCTCAGGTGGTAGAGGCGCTGTTTCGCCTTCTTTACTACTGTGTCTATGTGTGTTGACCATGTCAGATCCTCTGAGATGTGGACCCCCAGGTACTTAAAGCTGCTCACCCTGTCCACGGTAGCCCCGTTAATCATCAGTGGTGTGTGTGTCTCCTGCTGTCCTCTCCTATAATCCACGATCAGCTCCTTGGTTTTACCAATGTTCAGGAGCAGGCTGTTGTCCTGGCACCAGCCTTCCAGTACCTCAACCTCCTCCCGGTAGGCCTTCTCGTCGTTGTCCGAGATCAGCCCCACCACCACTGTGTCGTCTGCGAACTTCACTATGGAGTTGGAGCTGAACTTGGCCACACAGTCGTGTGTGTAGAGTGAGTACAGCAGGGGGCTTAGAACACAGCCCTGGGGGGACCCGATGCTCAGGGTGATGGTGTTGGAGGTCTGACCCCCCACCCTGACCGCCTGGGGTCTTTCACTCAAAGTCCAGTACCCAGGCGCTCAGGGCGGAGCTCAGACCCAGCTCGATCAGCTTGTCCACCAGTCTGGTGGGGACTATGGTGTTGAACGCTGAGCTGTAGTCAATGAACAACAGTCTCACATAGCCCCCCTTCTGACGGTCAAGGTGGGAGAGGGTGCTGTGCAGTACCTGGGAGACCGCGTCGTCAGTGGACCTGTTTGTCCTGTATGCAAATTGCATAGGGTCCATATCACTGGGGAGGGAGGCACAAATGTGGTCCTTGACCAGCCTCTCAAAACATTTCATGACCACAGAGGTGAGTGCCACCGGTCTGTAGTCATTTGGACATGTTGGGGAGGGTTTCTTCGGTACAGGGATGATGGTAGACATCTTGAAGCAGGCAGGGACCACCGACTCCGCCAGGGATTGATTAAATATGGCGGTGAACACAGGGGCTAGCTGGTTGGCACAGGACTTAAGTATGCGTCCTGTTATTCCATCTGGGCCAGCAGCCTTCCTGGTGTTCACCTGCATAAATGCTCTTCTCACACTGTGTACCGTCAATGAGAGAGCGTCCCCGCCCCCCCGCGGATGCCCCCCCCCCCTCCACATCAGCCGGCGCACCAGTGACGTCACTAGCCGTTGGGCTAGCAGTGCCACTGTTTGCACCAAACCGAGCGTAAAAGGTGTTGAGCTTGTCCACAAGGGAGGCGTCGTCGCTCCCCATTGAGGGGGCGCTGACTTTGTAGTCAGTTATAGCCCTCAGTCCTTGCCATAATCCTCTTGTGTCATTCTGTGCCATTTGTGCCTCCATCTTGTCGGCATACGTCCTCTTAGCAAGTTTGACAGCCTTGCGCAGAGTGTAGACTGTTGTCTTGTACTCTTCCATGTTTCCTGACTCTCTGCCCCGGTTATAAGCAGTGGTGCGAGAGTTCAGGGCTGCTCTGATAGTACTGTCCACCCATGGTTTCTGGTTTGGGAACACCCTCGCCTTTTTTGTAGGGACGATACTATCAGCCAGTGTTGTTATGAATGACACCACAGCGTCTGTGAAATCGCTGACGTCACTGTTACTCCTCCTGAACATTCCCCAGTCGGCGTCATCCAGTGCGTCCTGAAACGTGGTCGTCCCATTTTTTTTTTTTTTTTTTTTTTGTGTGTGTGTGTGTGTGTGTGTGTGTTTTAGGGCTCTGGGCTGCAGTATAAGAAGTTCCTGGCCTTTCCGTGGATCCTCACAGTCACGTGGCCCATGGACATAGTCAGTACTGCACCAATTCAATCTCTTCAAGATCTTCAATCGCACCTGCATCATCCACGACAGGCGCTGGATGTTATTTGTATATGACAATTCGTTTATAATAATAATGCAATCTAACCCCCTTAATTCTGTCTCACACTACATTTTGATATGATGGCATGTACAATAGTGCTGTATATACTGTATATATATACAATTTACAGCATATATATATCCATACCTGCATATAATCCTTCTATATACGGTACCTACACCTGCATATAACCCATATATTATTCTTACCATATATTTATCTATCCACATCTGTCTGTAAATACCGGCACATAATCCTTTTACATATCTGTACATATCCCTTACTTACTCTTACTAGTTACGCTGCTGGCCATAATGTCTTATACCTGTATCACTGTATATTAACTACTACAACTCTGCACATACATCTCTTTAGCACTATACTCCATAGAACTCATTTATATGTTCTATACCCAGTCTAATCACCCGTACATTGTATATTTCTATCACACTTTACTGTTACATTTTCACTCTGGTTGGATGACAAACTTCTTTTCATTGTTCTGTACTTGTGCATTCTGACCCCCTTCATTCTGTCTCGCGCTACATTTTGCAACCCCCCCCCCCCTTCCCCCCGCTGTCCCCCCACCCTCCCTCCTGTATCCCGCAGGACAGCGGGGAGTACCCCTTGACGATGCCCGGGCCGTACTGGCGCAGGTTCCGCTCCGAGTTCTGTGAGTTCGTGTCGGTGCTGGTCTCTCAGTGTCAGTACAGCGTCATCTTCGACAGCTACCTGATGGACGCGGTCATCTCCCTGCTCACGGAGCTGTCGGACTCCTGCGTGCGAGCGTTCAGACACACCTGCACGCTGGCGGGTATTCACACCTTTATTTATTCCCGAAAGGACAATTGAGGTCACCCTCGTTTTCAATGTCGTTGAGACTTTAATCAATCAATCAATTATCTTTAATGACCACCCAGCCAGGCTGGTGGAATTTGATTTCAGTGCAGCATATTACAGCATTGTTCCAACATAGAACATAGAACATATAACATCACTTACATTACGTACATACTACATGCAGTTAAATACATAAATACACAATTACAAGACCTCAATATCAAAGTTCAGAGTTTATGTCCATGTCCATAGCAACAGAGGTTGGGGGGGGGGGGGGGGGGGGTGCTACAGGGTTCAGTGTCCGTATGGCAGTGGGGAAGAAGCTGTTTTTAAAGCGGGATGTTTTGGTGGTCAGGGATCTGTAGCGCCTCCCGGAGGGCAGCAGCTGGAAGATGTGGTGTGCTGGGTGAGTGGGGTCAGAGAATTTTTCTAGCTCTTCTAATTGTGCTTTGGCGGTAGTGATTCGAGAGATAGGAGGGGGGTGCGGATTATTTTGGAGGATTTATTGATTATTCTTTGGAGTTTGTTTTTGGAGTGAGTGTCCAGACTGCTGTACCAAACTGTTATGGAGAAGGTGAGGATGCTTTGAATGATAGCCTGGTAGAAGCGGAGCAGGAGATGTTTTCTGACTCTGTATTTTTTTAGCTGGCGGAGGAAGAAGAGTCTTTGATTGGCTTTTTTGTGGATGTGGTCTGTGTTGGTTTTCCATTTGAGGTTATTGCTTATGTGGGTGCCGAGAAATTTGAAGGAGTCTGTGGTGATTGTGGGTTTGCCGGAGAATATGGATATGGGGGTTTTGGGGTTTGGCTGGCGTCTGAAGTCGATGATGAGTTCTTGGGTTTTTGATGAGTTGAGGAGGAGGTTATTGTCTGTGCACCAGGTGATTGTGTGGTTGATTTGTGTACGGTATTCTGTTTCATTATTGTCTGTGATGAGGCCTATAAGGGTTGTGTCGTCTGCATATTTGTATATTTTGACGGAGTTGTGGAGGGATATGAGCAGGTTGGTGTATAGGGAGAAAAGCCAGGGTGAAAGGACGCAGCCTTGGGGGGGGCTCCTGTGCTGAGATATAGAGGGTGGGATGTGATGTTGTTTATTTTGACCTTCTGTTGTCTGTTGGAGAGGAAGCTATGGATCCAGTGACAGATGCAGGGGTCAATGTTCATGTCCAGTAGTTTATTGATGAGTTTGGCTGGGATGATTGTGTTGAATGCGGAACTGAAGTCCATGACCAGAATGCGGGCGTATGAGTTGCGGGTTTCCAGGTGTTGCAGCAGGTGATGAGTGGCTGTGTTGACTGTGTCTTCCACAGACCTGTTGGTTCTGTAGGCAAATTGATGTGGGTCCATGAGGGGGGTGGTGCTGGTTTTAAGGTGGGTGAGAATGATGCGTTCAAATGATTTCATTACTACGGATGTGAGGGCAATTGGTCTGTAGTCGTTAAGGCAGGAGATATTGTTGGATTTTGGTACAGGGATGATGGTGGACTGTTTGAAACATTGGGGGACTGAACAGTTATGGAGGGAGGTGTTATAAATGTTGGTGAAGATGGGGGCCAGTTCTGCAGCACAGTGATGGAGGAC
Organism: Notolepis coatsorum; assembly: GCF_963971535.1. NCBI lineage: Eukaryota > Metazoa > Chordata > Actinopteri > Aulopiformes > Paralepididae > Notolepis > Notolepis coatsorum. The sequence goes on from NC_140167.1 coordinate 189,368,482, forward strand.
AGATTAACTGATGTTATCTTTTACAGACATTTCAATGCATATGTATTTACAATATAATAATAATAATAAATATGAATAACTATCTACAGTATATAGCACTTTTCACACATGGACCGCAGTCCAGAGTGCCCCACAGCAATTAGTATAAAATGAACATAGGCATAAAATCAGCACACAATTGACAGAATAAAAACAATGAATAAATTGCAGACATAAGAATAGGTATAAAAGACAATAAAAGTAGTGCAACGTAAATGTGCAGACATAAGAATAGGCATAAAATAAGTACAATAGTACAATGTTGCTCGAATGTGAACCCCCCCGGAACACCCCACACATAGACCACATCCCCATCTAAGACCCCCCCCCCCCCCCCCCCCCCCCACGATAAAGCACGTCAGGACCGAAGGAAAACAGGTAATGGAGGACGGGTGGCAAACACAGTGCAGGGTTTACCAGGAGCTCCCGCCGGTGACGATGACATGTGTGGGATATCACCGAATTTGTGGAATATCACTGAAAAAGGTGTATATTCCAGTCAGGAAAAATAAAGTCTCTTGGCGAAGTCGGGAATATCAGGGAATTTTGCAGTTGGGTCCCTATAGGAATACAGGAGTGTATTTTACAATGTAATGTTTCACACATGTAATTGCATTACAAATTGTACAATGCATTTCCTTTTTACACACACACACACACACACACACACACACACACACACACAGGTTTCACGTATACAAAACACTGTGTTTTTGACGTCTGCCCTTTGTCCTCGTCCACCCAGCGGTGAAGCTGCTGAGCTCGCTGGTGGGCGTGTCTCTGAGCCTGGGCGTGGGCGTGGAGAACAGCCAGAGGCTGTACGAGGTGGAGAAGAACAAGACCACGGGGCGGCGGAGCACACCGCGCCTGGAGAGGACGCAGAAGAAGATCGCAGAGGTAACAGCCACGCCCTGGGCCCGTTAGCGGTGGAATCATTTCCTCCAAAGCCATTTTAAGGTCACAATGTTGATTCTTCCACAGTGATGGCTATGGTACCGTTAGATAGGGGTTTATCGATACACAAATTTTCAGATTCGGTGTGAATTCTCATTTGGAGGTCATGATTCAAAATTCGAATTTTGATTCTTTATGCCAGGGGTAGGCAACCCTAGGCACGCGTGCCTGACGCGGGGGCATTTGCATAGGCACAGGGGGCAGCAGTAATTTTTTTTTTTCTTTCTTTTTTTTGCTTTGAAATATTATAGTGAAATATTTTGCACTGTTGTCGCATTTATCTTGTTGAAATCCTCCCACAGGTTCTTTTTACTACCACATATTTAATTGAGACCCTTTATTTGTTTATTATTTCAATTTAGCTGGAAATACATTGCTACATCATTCAGTAACATTTGCAGAGCCTTATAACAAAAACATTATTACGGTCACCATTGTGACCAGTGGGATTAATCAACAAATTGTATTATTTATTTTTCTATTTCATTGAACATTGCACATGTTAAAAGCAATTTTTTTTACTCAAAATGTGAGTATTACCAAGTCAACTTGTGTTCTTAAAACAATGACAATAAACATAGTTTTATTAGGTTGAAATAATGTGGTTGTGTACTTATTTTTCTGTTAACTTATTATGGATTGAAAACTGAACCTTAATGCACAATAACTGAACTCAATATTTTTAAGTTCTGGTAACTTATTATTATATTTTTTTTACAGTGTAGTCTTGCGATCAATCAAAACTTATTTACACGATATACCTCACATTCACCCTCCATTCACATCCTGGTGTTCTCCATTAGGCCTGTAGGTGGAGCTATGACAGCACACGTACAGTACACACACCAATGGTGTGTGATGTGTCCAAAAATGAATGGGCAAATGTGAGTGAAATGGTTGCACTGTATGCAGCTGTTTGTCTGCATTGCATTCCCCCCCCCCCCCAACTCAGATTTAGGGTTGATACAACCATCATAAATATTGTTAATAATAACAATAACAATAATGATGTAATGTAAAAATTATCATTAAAAAGACCTGATTATGAGAAAAAAAAATTACGATGCATGGAATATTGTTGAGGCACACTAGTTACAACTATATTTCAAACAGGCACTCCATGTCAAAAAGGTTGCTGACCCCTGCTTTATGCGTTAAAATGTATTTATACTACAGAGCTCTAATTTGATTTATATATATTAGAGGTGGGCATAGATAATTTTTTTTAATCTAGATTAATCTATCTGCAATCCTGGATTTAATCTAGATTAATCTAGATTAAAATGGCTAAAAAAAAAGAAAAAAACCTGCCGAAGGCATTCAAAATATGTGTGTTCTACCCAAATAATGACCAGAAGTAAGTCCTTACTTTTTCTTTCCTCCTTATGTTTCTCAGGCCAGGTGGCCCATTACACCATGAGCCCATCTCCCGTTTCCAAAATGCATTACAGACTGTTTGAAAAAGCTGTTTTGCTATGATAATTGGTAATGAAATATCAAAATAATGTTCAATAAGATGTACTTGTGTTTAATAAGTTGTTTTATTCAGAAGTTAACACAAATAGATAATATTACCAGTACAGTACAGTATCTAGCACACTCTCAGGAGCAAAACAGAAAGAATCATTTCAAACTTGAACTATGTGACATGGCTTGAATCAACTGCTCCAGTGGAGTTGCTCAGTGGCCAATGGTGTCAACTGTGGTTGTACTGGGCAGCTCCCAGGTGTGAATGGAAAAGAACATCTGTGCTCAGCGAACCTACCCTGGGTAAATAAAGGTAGAAATTTTTTTTTAATTTTTTTTTTTTTTTTAGATTAATGCGTTAATTATATTATCGCGCGATACTAGTATAGCGTTAACGCAGCACGTTAACGCCATTAACGGCCCAGCTCTAATATATATATATATATATATATATATTAGGGCTGTCCCCGACTAAGGATTTGGATAGTCGACTTTTATTGGCCAAAATGATGAAAAAACTATGAAAAAAAGAAAAAAAAGTATACCGGTACTTAAAAAATATATATATTATCGTTCCATTTGGGCTGTGGGGGTGCTTAATGTCTGAAGGAGTCGACTGAAGGCTTCTTGTCCTCTGCAAAAGCATGCAATTGGTCCACTGATGGATACATCTTGATATTTGTCTAGTCTAGTGTGTTCATTAGATGGGTGAAATCCTCTTTCAGTGCCTCTGTGCCTGTTTTCGTAGGCAGTTAGCCTCTGGTATGCATTCCATTAGCATTAGCCACGCTTCTAGGCCTCTTTTCTTTTGGAAAGAATGATAAAAAAATATATATATAATATATATATATTTTTTTGCATTCCACAAAGAGGTTGGCAGTCGACTACGGCTCCTTTCGATCGATTAGTCGACTATTCGACTAATAGGGGTCAGCCCTAATATATATATATATATATATATATATATATATATATATATATATATATATAAAAATCAAATTAGAGCTCTGTATTATATATACTCTCTGTATATAGATATACTACACAGTTTGGTTTAGCTCAGAAAAATAAAGGTTTTAGTTCACAATGAAAATGAGACTTAACATTATGCTAATAGCAGTAGCCATACCATACCACCAGGTAAACAGAGACAATAATTAGAGACCTAGGGAAGAGAATGAGAATAGTAAAATAGTCAATATAATTTTAAATTCTAATACTCTATCGAGCGTACATAAAAAAAAGAAATTTTTTACTTTGATTCTGTATTGAGATCATTATATGCCCCTACTAATAGACAGTAAACTTGACTTGTAAAGACAGAGATATTTACAAATGATTTACATTTGAAAATAATAGCAAAAATAAGTCAAATTAGGGAACGGATGTTCTGTAACACTCAGTAAGTGTAAAGTGTGCACCAAAATAAGTGATGGCACTTGAGAGGCTTAACATTATGGGGTGTGGTGATTCTCCAAATCCACAAGATGATTTAATCATATCTTATCTTATCTCATGGGCTTTCAGCTGCAGGAGAAGAGAGTCGAGATAGAAAACATGATGGATACCATCTTCAAAGGCGTCTTCCTGAAGAGATACCGGTGCGTACATGTCCACGACTGTTCCTCTCACGCTCTGGCTGTCAGCTTGCGGCTTCGTGTGCGTTCAGGCGCTGTGTCTATATTGAGTGTAGAGCTTGTGAGAGAAGAGAGGTGCTTTTTGCACACCTGAATTATCCTGAGTGACAGGCGTGTCAAGAGAAAGAGCTACCCGCACGCTTTCATCTGTATTGGCAATTAGAATATTTATTGAATGAACCGGAAGGTGTCGGGACCCAAATTTTGCTCCCGATATTTCATTTCAAACCTTTATTTCAACTCGTAAGACACTGAGGTTACCCTCCTTTACAGCGATGACGAGCTTACAAAACAAGACATAGTTTATCAGCAATTTCATACATATAGGCACAATGAACAAGAATAATCAATACAAAATCTGAGAAGACTGAAGACTTTTTCGCATTTTCTGTATTTTTCTCCCATCCCCCAATTGAGGGCTAGATCCACAAAGAATGGATTGCACGGAGCAAGTTGCACCCTTACTTAAAATTCATTATGAATTGAAAATGGGGGACCCTGATGTAAACAAGACGAAAGTCTTTCTCTGGTCTGCATCCCCTTAACAATTGTGTGTATTGAGCCGTACTGTATTGTACCCATTCTGCAATCTGTTAATAAGTTTTCATTCATTCAATCAATCTGCACGGTGATTGATTGAACAAATTATATTTTTCGTCTTGTTTACATCAGGGTCCAATTCATAATGAATTTTAAGTAAGGGTGCAACTTGCTCCGTGCAATCCATTCTTTGTGGATCTAGCCCTGAGTCGTTATGCCAATTCCCTTCCTGGTCGCTGCGTGCATTGCCCCACTGTCGGTCTGGGGAGGGTGTAGCCTCCTCCAATACATGTGGAGTTGCCAGCGGGGAGTTTCACTGGGGGAACGTAACACGAGCGGAGGTTCACGCTATTTCCCCCAGATCCCCTCTCTGCTGAACAAGAGCCCCGACCGACGAGTAGGAGTTTCTGTTTTATAACGACCAGGACACATACCCCATCGGCTTCCCACCCGCTAACACTGCCAATTGTGTTAGTAGGGACGACTGACCGAGCCGAGGGTACCGCTGACAGCTGGATTAGATCCCAGAGTCTCTGCGGTGGTAGGCGGGCGCTTAGTCCTCTATGCTACCCACTACCCAGCCGCCACTTTTAAATGCAGCAAAAGAAGGAAAAACCTTCAGGTTCAGAGTCAGTTGGAGGGCATCAAAGGAAACAGCCGTTTTCACTTAGATTTGCAGGAGACTGTGTCCAGGGGTTCTTCTTTTGTGTGTGTTTGGACGTGACAAATCTTGAGACAAACTTGTATGTTTGCAGTGACGTGCTTCCAGAGATCCGCTCGATGTGCATGGAGGCGCTGGCTGTGTGGATGAAACTCTACAGCAGTGTGTTTCTCACCGACAGTCACCTCAAATACATGGGCTGGATGATGTATGACAAGGTAAAGTCAGTCTGTTAACACTTCCCTAGAGGACCGGGGAATGGGTAATGTGGGTTTTGTAACCGCTATATCTATCCTTTATAGTGTTGCTATCTGTCCATTCTCATTGTCAATTGAGTGCATAAACCGTCCCTTCAAAATGGCTTAAAGAAGAAAAAAAATGCATCGGTTGTCATCTTATAGCGCTGTGAATATAAGCTTTATCGCAGATTTCGTCTCATATATTTTCTGGAAAGCTAGTTATTGAGCTAAAGGCTACTAACGTTGTTATATTCAACGGCATTCCCGTTTTATATATGCTAATGAAATAACACAAACTGCTTATGATCCGGACTATCCCAGAGCATCTATGGATGAAAGGGGGGCGGCGGGGGACGTCGATTAGTATTATTGATTACCAATACAGTGTCCGTGTAAGTAGCCACATTCACAGATCGACTGCTTGCGTTGCACAGCAAACTCCAATCCGGCTGTAAATTAGGTGATAAAGGTCTTACCGTCAGCCCGTGTGATACCAGGCAGCATTTCCCCGTTATCGATCGGCATCTGGTAGATCGATATGTCCATTGGTTGATGATAAATCCCCTTATTCCATGGTGAAATCTCCGCTTCGAAACGTGATACACGGTGCATGCTGTTGGTTTGGGATCAGGGTAATATGATCCTCCACTGAAAGGTAAAAAAATAAAAAATTCCATTCGCCCACAATGATACTGCAGTGGAGCGATGGCGCCCCTAAGAGGATCTGGCCGGTATTGCATGTTGCCGATTCCACAGAGGAGGGTAGATCTGCAGAGTCGATCGGGGACCTTGATCTGGTTATTAATGGAATAAAACAATAACAACTTGCCACGGCTATGTACGTGCCTCTGGGCCACAACGCATGGCACCGAAAGCCGTATATATACGTGGCTGGTCCCCATTGTGTTAATGGGATTTATATTACTAGAGGTGCACTGATAGTAGCAGTGCTTATCCAGGTACTCATCTGTATTATAAAAAAAATACATCAAAATCGGCGTTGCTGCTAATCATTGACATATGCTAGCCTCCGGCTTGTTACCTGTTTATTGCACAATGTTGTTTTTTATTGGATTCTATTATATGTTGTACCACTGTATTGCACATCGTTGCGGGCAAGACCACCCGCATTTCATTGTATACTTGTATGCTGTGACAAATAAAACTCTTGACTTGTAATACCCCCCCCCCCCAGAAAAATCCACTTTGCATTTGATATATTGAAAATATAAATTTTTTTGTTTATTTACAATGTCTTGTGCCATCACAAACACTGGCATTTAAAGGGTTATAATTCTAAAATGAATTGAATATTTGGTGGTTATGATCAGGGCTGAAGTTTAATAAAAGATTTATGAAAGAAAAGTGGAAAAATTATATTTCAACATGTAATATTTTGATGGCATTTTTGAAGAGGACCATTTAGTCCCCTAATGGTAAGAGTGTAACACTTTAGTTTTCAGACACAAGGATTACGTTGTATGAAATACTTGGAAGTAGCGTAGTGGATGCTAAGCTATTAGCTTACTTATCGAGTCCCGTAGTCGGAGTTCTGGACGGGTTCCAAGCGGACTGGGAAGCTTTAGAGAGTCGAGACTGACAGCAAACTGCAGAAACGGGGTCACGGAACCAAAAAAAGCAAATCCACAACCCATCATGCAGGCAAAGGGTAACTTATTTCTAACACGAAACCACGGTCCTCCAGAATTGTGAAACAGCTCATAGGCTGCGTTACCCGTTTAAAACGGCTCCAGCACGTAGTAATACACCAGCTTTTTTCAAGGAAAAGAATAGTGCCAAGTGATGGCAGCATCCAAAGTGCTGGAGGACGATGATGTTGTGTTAGAAATGGGTAACCATTTTGCCTGCATGTTGGAGTGTGGCTTTAAAACATGTTGGGTTCAAGACCCTGTTTGCTTTCAGTTTGCTCGGAAACCAGCCAGAACTCTGACCATGGGACTCTGTAAGTAAGTTAGCTATTAGCTTAGCATCCACTACACTACTGGCCCTTACAACTACAACTTAGTTTTAAACCTTGTAAAACAATTAGCAAGCAAAGCTGGAGTACATTCAAGGCTCTATTGCATAAAAACATAATATTTTCTTGTTCTATCCATGCTTTGACTGACTGCTGTGTATTATCGTCCTCCTCAGCAACCAGACGTGCGTCTGAAGTGTGTGTTAGGTCTGCAAGGCATGTATGTAGACCCTCTGCTCCTGCCCAAACTAGATCTGTTCACCAGCCGCTTCAAGGTAAACCAACCCTGCTTATACTGTGTGTGTGTGTGTGTGTGTGTGTGTGTGTGTGTGTGTGTGTGTGTGTGTGTGTGTGTGTGTGTGTGTGTGTGTGTGTGTGTGTGTGTGTGTGTGTGTGTGTGTGTGTGTGTGTGTGTGTGTGTGTGTGTGTGTGTGTGTGTGTGTGTGTGTGTGTGTGTGTGTGTGTGTGTGTGTGTGTGTCATCGGTCATTGTCGCAAAATAATTGACCTTCACTACGTTTAAAACACCTCGGCGCGGCGCCTCGGTATTTTAAACTCCGTGTCGGTCAATTATTTTGCGACAATGACCTCGTAGCCATACATTATCCCTTACATATTTGTCTAGTCTAGTGTGTTCATTAGATGGGTGAAATCCTCTTTCAGTGCCTCTGTGCCTGTTTTCTTAGGCAGTTAGCCTCTGGTATGCGTGCCATTAGCGTTAGCCACGCTTCTAGGCCTCTTTTCTTTAGGAAAGAATGATAATAATTTTTTTTTAATTAAATATATATATTTTTTTTAAATGTATAATATTATATATTTATTTTGCATTCGACTAAGAGGTTGGCAGTTGACTATGGCTCCTTTCGATCGATTATTCGACTAATAGGGGTCAGCCCTAGTTGTGTGTGTGTGTGTGTACACATGCATAGTGTAACAGTGTTTTCTCTCCAGGAGCGTATTATCACCATGACCCTGGATAAGGACAGTGAGGTGTCTCTACAGGCCATGAGACTACTGGCACTCATGTCCAAGTGAGTTAGCAGCCATACTTGTCCTCTTTGCTCTTTATTCCCTCCTTTTCTTTAATTGGCTTCATCTCTCTCTCTCTCTCTCTCTCTCTCTCTCTCTCTCTCTCTCTCTCTCTCTCTCTCTCTCTCCCTCTCTCCCCCCTCCCTACCAGGTCATGTGATGACTTGCTGAGTCCAGAGGACTACAAGCAGCTGTTTCAGTTGGTTTACTGCTCACAGCGCCCTCTAGCCGCAACTGCCGGGGAGCTGCTTTACACGTGGTAGATCAACCCATATTTATGTGACGAGACGATGTGCATAAAAGAAGCCACTTGCAGAGCGTTTTGTCACCTTTTCTAAAACCGTCTTGTCTTTATTTTGCTGTGAATAGCACCATGCCAACTCTCCCCTTGAAAACCCTAGACTTAGTCACGTTGAACCCCGAAAACGCCGGATTTGTTTACATACACGCGTCACCGTGGATTTCACATCATAGAAAATATGCAATGAAATGAACTCCAGCGACGGTTGACTGACCACCGGTATGTTACTGGTCTTTCCCAGGCTTCTGAAGAGCCCAGGCCCCGCGTCATCTGACCCCCAGGAGGGGGCCGGTGAGAAGGACAGCCAGACGGAACAGACCGCTGCCGCCACGCTGAGGAAACTGCTGCACTTCTACCAGGAGTCTGAGGTGAAGCACTGTGTACTTTAGCCGGTTGAGCCTTCACTGTTGGTGTTAGTCCGGTGGCTTAGCGCCAGAAGTGAGAAGGATGTGGACGCACCGGATAAAAGCACCAAAATGTTGTGCTTTTATCCGGCGCGTCCACATAATTTTGCTAAGCCACCGGACTATGTCCATGTATGTGGATTGTGGACGATGTCACCTTCTGATCGCTGTCCACTCCCACAGGATCACAATGATAAGAGAATCACACTGTGTGTGTGTCTCTGTCTCTGTGTGTGTCTGTCTCTGTCTCTCTATGTGTGTCTCTGTGTGTGTCTGTCTCTGTCTCTGTGTGTGTCTGTCTCTGTGTGTGTCTGTCTCTGTCTCTGTGTGTGTGTGTCTCTGTGTGTCTCTCTATGTGTGTCTCTGTCTCTGTGTGTGTCTCTGTCTCTGTGTGTGTGTCTCTCTATGTGTGTGTCTGTCTCTGTGTGTGTCTGTCTCTGTCTCTGTGTGTGTGTGTCTCTCTGTGTGTCTCTCTATGTGTGTGTCTGTCTCTGTCTCTGTGTGTCTGTCTCTGTCTTGTGTGTGTGTGTGTCTCTCTGTGTGTCTCTATGTGTGTGTCTGTCTCTGTCTCTGTGTGTGTCTGTCTCTGTGTGTGTCTGTCTCTGTCTCTGTCTCTGTGTGTGTGTGTGTCTCTCTATGTGTGTGTCTGTCTGTCTCTGTGTGTGTCTGTCTCTGTCTCTGTCTGTGTGTGTGTGTGTGTGTGTCTCTCTGTGTGTCTCTCTATGTGTGTGTCTGTCTCTGTCTCTGTGTGTGTCTGTCTCTGTGTCTCTCTGTGTGTCTCTATGTGTGTCTCTGTCTCTGTCTCTGTGTGTGTGTGTCTCTGTGTCTCTGTCTCTGTGTGTGTGTGTCTGTGTCTCTGTGTGTGTGTGTGTGTCTGTCTCTGTGTGTGTCTGTGTGTGTGTGTGTGTGTCTGTGTGTCTGTGTGTCTCTGTGTGTGTGTCTCTGTCTCTGTGTGTGTGTCTCTATATGTGTGTCTCTGTGTGTGTGTCTCTGTCTCTGTGTGTGTGTCTCTATATGTGTGTGTCTCTGTGTGTGTCTCTGTCTCCAGCTCCAGCAGCATGTGGTGTACCTGGTGGACAGCCTGTGGGACTGTGCAGGAGTCCTGCTGAAGGACTGGCCCACACTCACATCCCTCCTGCTGCAGGACCCCTCCCCGCAGAGCACAGGTGTGTGTGTGTGTGTGTGTGTGTGTGTGTGTGTGTGTGGGTGTGGGTGTGGGTGTGTGGGTGTGGGTTAAAAGGTTGTGTGGGTTAAAAGGTTGTGTGTGTGTGGGTTAAAAGGTTGTGTGGGTTAAAAGGTTGTGTGTGTGTGGGTTAAAAGGCGTTGCTGTGCTCTTGTCAAAGCAGTGCAATGAATCTGATGTTGAGAACGACAAAAGATGTCAATTAGCCATTGTATGTTTGAACTTGAACCCCCTTTGTACTGGAAATCCAAAACTTATCATTATGGCATAAAGCATAAACATAAAAGAGGCCATGTCATCTGGCTCCACCTGGGTGAAAGTACACTGGCTTCATTGATTCTGATGCCAGATTCTGCAGATACGTCTGCCTTATATAGGCTATATTCAAACTTTTAAACATTAAATAAGTATTGTGGCACAATTTGCATAGCCAGGATTTGACTACAATGCTCAATGGTGAATGGACAGTAAATTAATGCAGAGGATAGTTAAGATTCTCACCCTGATCCAACACTGTCATTAGTTTTGACCCAACACTGTCATTAGGTCTGATCCAACACTGTCATTAGGTCTGACCCAACACTGTGTCATTAGGTCTGACCCAACACTGTGTCATTAGGTCTGACCCAACACTGTGTCATTAGGTCTGACCCAACACTGTGTCATTAGGTCTGACCCAACACTGTGTCATTAGTTCTGACCCAACACTGTCATTAGTTCTGACCCAACAATGTGTCATTAGGTCTGATCCAACACTGTATCATTAGGTCTGACCCAACACTGTATCATTAGGTATGACCCAACACTGTATCATTAGTTCTGACCCAACACTGTGTCATTAGGTCTGACCCAACACTGTATCATTAGGTCTGACCCAACAATGTGTCATTAGGTCTGACCCAACACTGTATCATTAGGTCTGACCCAACACTGTCATTAGGTCTGACCCAACACTGTATCATTAGGTCTGACCCAACACTGTATCATTAGGTCTGACCCAACACTGTGTCATTAGGTCTGACCCAACACTGTGTCATTAGGTCTGACCCAACACTGTGTCATTAGGTCTGACCCAACACTGTATCATTAGGTCTGACCCAACACTGTATCATTAGTTCTGACCCAACACTGTGTCATTAGGTCTGACCCAACACTGTGTCATTAGGTCTGACCCAACACTGTGTCATTAGGTCTGACCCAACACTGTCATTAGGTCTGACCCAACACTGTGTCATTCGTTCTGACCCAACACTGTCATTAGGTCTGACCCAACACTGTATCATTAGGTCTGACCCAACACTGTATCTCTAGGTCTGACCCAGGCAGAGCAAGCTGTGGTCGTGGAGATCTTGGTGGCATCGGTGCGTCAGACGACAGAAGGTCCTGTGCTGCCAGGGAGGAATGGAGGGAAAAGGGTTAGTGACCGATACAAATATTTATTTATAAAATATTTATATTTATCTATGAAGCTTTAGCTCCATGTCCTTACAGCTCTATGAAGCTTTACCTCCATGTCTAATTACAGCTCTATGAAGCTTTACTTCCATGTCTACTTACAGCTCTATGAAGCTTTACTTCCATGTCTACTTACAGCTCTATGAAGCTTTACTTCCATGTCTATACTTACAGCTCTATGAAGCTTTACTTCCATGTCTATACTTACAGCTCTATGAAGCTTTACTTCCATGTCTACTTACAGCTCTATGAAGCTTTACCTCCATGTCTACTTACAGATCTATGAAGCTTTACCTCCATGTCTACTTACAGCTATATGAAGCTTTACTTCCATGTCTACTTACAGCTCTATGAAGCTTTACCTCCATGTCTACTTACAGATCTATGAAGCTTTACTTCCATGTATACTTACAGCTCTATGAAGCTTTACTTCCATGTCTATACTTACAGCTCTATGAAGCTTTACTTCCATGTCTATACTTACAGCTCTATGAAGCTTTACCTCCATGTCTACTTACTTACAGCTCTATGAAGCTTTACTTCCATGTCTACTTACAGCTCTATGAAGCTTTACTTCCATGTCTACTTACAGCTCTATGAAGCTTTACTTCCATGTATACTTACAGCTCTATGAAGCTTTACTTCCATGTCTACTTACAGCTCTATGAAGCTTTACTTCCATGTCTATACTTACAGCTCTATGAAGCTTTACTTCCATGTCTATACTTACAGCTCTATGAAGCTTTACTTCCATGTCTATACTTACAGCTCTATGAAGCTTTACCTCCATGTCTACTTACTTACAGCTCTATGAAGCTTTACTTCCATGTCTACTTACAGCTCTATGAAGCTTTACTTCCATGTCTACTTACAGCTCTATGAAGCTTTACTTCCATGTCTATACTTACAGCTCTATGAAGTTTTACTTCCATGTCTATACTTACAGCTCTATGAAGCTTTACTTCCATGTCTACTTACAGCTCTATGAAGCTTTACCTCCATGTCTACTTACAGATCTATGAAGCTTTACTTCCATGTATACTTACAGCTCTATGAAGCTTTACTTCCATGTCTACTTACAGCTCTATGAAGCTTTACTTCCATGTCTATACTTACAGCTCTATGAATCTTTACCTCCATGTCTACTTACAGCTCTATGAAGCTTTACTTCCATGTCTACTTACAGCTCTATGAAGCTTTACTTCCATGTCTACTTGCAGCTCTATGAAGCTTTACTTCCATGTATACTTACAGCTCTATGAAGCTTTACTTCCATGTCTACTTACAGCTCTATGAAGCCTTACTTCCATGTCTATACTTACAGCTCTATAAAGCTTTACTTCCATGTCTATACTTACAGCTCTATGAAGCTTTACTTCCATGTCTATACTTACAGCTCTATGAAGCTTTACCTCCATGTCTACTTACAGCTCTATGAAGCTTTACTTCCATGTCTACTTACAGATCTATGAAGCTGTATCTCCATGTCTACTTACAGCTCTATGAAGCTTTACTTCCATGTCTACTTACAGCTCTATGAAGCTTTACTTCCATGTCTACTTACAGCTCTATGAAGCTTTACTTCCATGTCTACTTACAGCTCTATGAAGCTTTACTTCCATGTCTACTTACAGCTCTATGAAGCTTTACTTCCATGTCTACCTACAGCTCTATGAAGCTTTACTTCCATGTCTACTTACAGCTCTATGAAGCTTTACTTCCATGTCTATACTTACAGCTCTATGAAGCTTTACTTCCATGTCTACTTACAGCTCTATGAAGCTTTACCTCCATGTCTACTTACAGCTCTATGAAGCTTTACCTCCATGTCTACTTACAGCTCTATGAAGCTTTACTTCCATGTCTACTTACAGCTCTATGAAGCTTTACTTCCATGTCTACTTGCAGCTCTATGAAGCTTTACTTCCATGTCTACTTACAGCTCTATGAAGCTTTACTTCCATGTCTACTTACAGCTCTATGAAGCTTTACTTCCATGTCTACTTACAGCTCTATGAAGCTTTACTTCCATGTCTACTTGCAGCTTTATGAAGCTTTACTTCCATGTCTACTTACAGCTCTATGAAGCTTTACTTCCATGTCTACTTACAGCTCTATGAAGCTTTACTTCCATGTCTACTTACAGCTCTATGAAGCTTTACCTCCATGTCTACTTACAGCTCGAAGGAAGCTTTTATTGCGTTATTGGCAGATTGAGGACAGTTTTTCCTACTCTGAAATGTATTGTTTGAGCCTTTACAAAGAAACAAGGACAGACAGAATGTAACGGGTATAAGCAGGACATTTACATGCCTTTTTTGGGGTCTGAAAATGTTTGTTTACAGTTGTAATGTTTTGTGAACATTAGTGTTGTAGCCAATTTGATGATTTTACCGTGGTTACTTGTGTAGTGTATGAAGGTGCTGTGTTATTGTAAAGGTGTTATTGAGATTATTGACTAATTAGCTGGGCAGGTGGCATAGGCGGGGCTCAGATGATCTTGGGCACAGCCTATTTGTATGTGTGTCACAGGTGCGCAGCGGGAGGGAATTGGGGAAAAGTCACAGGGAAGCCACAGTTTTTCAACCGTGCATCTTTAGTTGGTTTTCAGTTTTTAGTTATTTTCTGGTTTATTTTGCAACACAAGTTTATTTGTTTAAGTTACAGTTTAAACATCGAGTTTATGTTATGCTTTGCTTTATCCACCCTGCAAGTGAAAATAAAACCTTTTAAATGCACTCAACGAGACAACCTGATTTACTGTCAACAGCACCACACGTTTGAAAGAGCTTCGTACCATATCCCTCACTGGCATCTTTTTGTTGTTCGGTTGCCCTTACAATTAGAATAAAACAGACCTGTATTTTGAGTTATAATGGGCTAAGAAAGACGAAGTGTGTTTCCATCTAGAAGTCAAACTTTTAAACAAAATGTATAAATATATCCAGAAATCCTTTGTAACCTTTTTTATAAGAAATATTTATTTGTATACATTTTTAATAGTAACACATGTTTCCATTGTGTGTGTGTGTTGGTTCCAGGTGATGAGTGCCAGGGAGAAGAAGCTTCATGTTGATGACTGTGCTAAACTCACTCAACATTTCCTCACGGTGCTTCCTCAGCTGCTGTCCAAGGTGAGAAACACACGAGACGTCATTTCTCCTCTTCATTCTGTCGTCTGGTTCACTTGTCGAGATACTTCACGAGTACACGTGATGCAGAGGTGTTGGTGTGTAGCCTGGATATCAGGGAGGAATGATGAGAAGTGTTTTGGCGCCGGGCACATGATCATATCCTGCCAGGAAGTATAGGAACGTCATTTAGAACAGTGCTTCTACTATTGATAATTTAATACATTCAGTATCAAATAGTTGTATACTTTAATATAAGTACATTGTATTTAACTGAAGGGCTTTTACTTCTACCACAGTACTAGTAGTATTACAGGGTCCTTCCGCTTGTCATGTACTTTGTGTGTGACCTGTGGACTCTAATGGTGATTTGTTGTCAGTATTCAGAGAACCCTGAGACAGTGGCCTTCCTGATGAGGATACCTCAGTACTTCCAACCTGACTATCCTGCTGCTGAGAACACACAGGTCTGGACCGCTTCACAACCTCAGTCTAAATCAGGGCGTCTCTAACTTTTTTATACCAGCACCCCATTTTATTTAGGATTTCTTTTGGCGACCCCACACTTAACACATTGGGCGCCGTGCATTGTACCCATCATTGGGTCCAGTCTGCCACCGCTGTAAGCCTATGGAGATGTTTACCTTCTTTGCAGGGCTATAACTTTTTAAATATTATAGCTATATCGACATTACTATGGCCCATTCAACATCGGGTATCTATCATTCCGGATGTGGGAACGTTATATTTTTTCATTCATACATTGTTGTGTTAATACCGTCGTGAATATACGTATGTTTTTAAGGTTTTCTGCTGTAATTCCAAAATCGCGAGTTATACGCCCTGAAGCATATGATAGATTATCGATTGGCGTTTCTTTCCTATACACGCTATATTAAAAAATTCAAATGTATATGATCGGTATACATTATGCTTCATCATGCGTGAAGGGAAGGGAAGGGAAAGGGAAAGAAGTTTATAATTCCTTGATTGTCAGTAACGGCTTTATTTAGTATGGGTTGATATGTTGAGCAGATGGATTGCTGTGAAATGAATAAACAATCGGGCTGAAAATAACGTTATATTCCTCTTACCGTTCGCCGATGAGACTGGAGGAAAAATATTCCAATTATTTGACGTCGATCTGCTAGATCCATTTCCCGTTTGTATGACACAATACACGCCGAAATCATATAGATTATTGCGTTTTGAAAGCGATCCGATGCACTCAAGTGTTTGTCTGGACCCACGTAACAAGATATTACTGCCGGAGGGATTTCCTCAATGCACCAGCACCACTTCCGGTTTGGCGTGGAGTGTAACTCGCCCGATCATCCACCAGCCGGCGGTATTGAGGCATTGCAATATCAGACAGGGTGCCGCTGCAGTCCCGGAGGGAGGCTGGATGAATTATGAATGCCATGGCGAAAAAATGAAATATTGATCCCAACAACGTGTTTATTCGTTGTTGGCGTTCAACGCATGGCGGGCAATAACGAATTATCACGTTGTTGGCGTCCAATGTGTTAATGTATTGCGTAAGTTCAACGTGGAATTAAGGAAAATAAAAGCACACGTTGTTGAACTTGATCATGCATGTTTATTAGAAAATGTAATTACAGCACTATATTTTTATATTTAGGCAAAATATGTTGCCAAAAATATATATAAAATATTGATTTTATAATTTTTTTTAACTTTTTTTACTGTCACATACCCACAACCCCACTTTGGGTCGCGACCCGTAGTTTGAGAACCGCTGCTCTAAATAACACACAACCTGCACCTCTTCACAACCTCACTCTAAATAACACACAACCTGCACCTCATCACAACCCCACTCTAAATAACACACAACCTCACTCTAAATAACACACAACCTGGACCTCTTCACAACCTCACTCTAAATAACACACAACCTCACTCTAAATAACACACAATCTGAGTATCCTGCTGCAGAGAACACAGTGTTCTGGACCTCATCGCAACCTCATAGAGACCAATGCTACAGTATACCTGGAGCTGTTAACCTATGGAATTAAACCAGGGCTGTAGCTCATTTTAGCTTGTTGTTAGACTTGTAGTTGTATATCACTATATTTGAATGTGGGAATAATGTGTAAATAAGATTTAATCTAATGTTTATATTGATTTAACGGTCCCAAGATCATAGGTGAATAGCAGACATTAACTCTGTTTTAAGGGTTGATTTCCCTTTTAAGAACAGACTGCATGTCCCTCTAGCCCCCTCTGCTGGTAATGACTAAGTAAAGTGTCCCTCCTTGAATGAATGAATGAATGAAAACTTTATTTAACAGATTGCAGAATGGGTACAAAGTACGGCTCAATACACACAATTGTTAAGGGGATGCAGACCAGAGAAAGACGTTTGTCTTGTTTACATCAGGGTCCCCCATTTTCTCTCCCCTCCAGTTGCTGTCAGGCCTGCTGGCTGAGATGGGAGCTGTTATGGAGCTCTACTCAGACCCTGCCATGCTGGAGGCTGCTGCCCGCTCCTACCTCTCCCTGTGTGGGGAGGGGACAGGTTGGCACTCCCTGGCCGGCCCTGCCAGAGACACCCTGGTGCAGCGCTGGACAGACAGACTGGCATCACTGCTGGCCAGCTCACTAAAGGTTGGCAGAGAGTCATGTTGAATATATACCTACATACTTAAAGGGGCAATTCACTGGAAAACAACAGCGATTTTATTTTACACATAATCTCATATCACTTATCACAAGGCTCTCAACTGTTGCACGCATTTATTTGGTTAATGAGTGAATATGGCCACCAGTGATGTCATCAGAGGACACTGAATCCTTGTGTTGTGTTAATTACAGCTCAATTCAATTATGTAGATGAAAGGATAGCAACCCCTATTGCAATCCTTACCTCTATTCTTTAATATACATCATTCCATTGAGCTGTGGTGGCCACATTCAAGCTCATTAACTGAATGAATGTGTACAAAACAGTTTAGACCCTTGGGATATGTGTGAGATGACATGCAAAATAAATCTGTGGTGTTTTTCCAGTGAATTGCCCCTTTTAATGACAAACGGAGGAACTTCTATACAGTCAAGTCAGGTGTATTTGTACAGTTATCACAGATACACATACATGGGAAATGGACTGCATTTATACAGTTCTTTTATCCAAAGCGCTTTACAACTTGTGCCTCACATTCACACACCGACAGCGGAGGCGACCATGCAAGGTGCCAACCTGCTCATCGGGAGCATTTAGGGGTCAAGTGTCTCGCTCAAGTACCAGATGATTACCATAGCCACAGGCGCAATGGAAGGGAAAGAAAGGAACAATGTAAAAACAATATAATGAAGAAAACCTTTATAGAAACAATGGGAAGGAACTTCAGGAGGTACAGTGGTGGGTAACTGATTTTTAAGAGAGAAGTAATAATAATAATAAACTTTTTTTGTATAGCACCTTTAATATAAGTAATGCAGCACAAAGTGCTTCACAACAGCAAACATTTTTTTTTATAAAAATACCGGCATACAAAGTCGAGGTAAAACATAGAACACCAAATCACAGTTCCCCACATTAGGGTCCAACATCCCAACAGGCCTCCCTGCTTATGGCTCGATCGTCACACATAAAATAGACAGTTTTAAAATGACAAAAGAGTAGCAAAATAGTGCAATAGTGTAGTGCAATAAAACAGTTAGTCAAATGGATAGACAAGAGTAAAAGGAAGCAGTAGTGCAGTTCTGAGAATAGACGACACAAAGGCGCTTGGAGCCACACCGTCAATACAGGATATAAAGACAGCTGTCGCTGCCTGTACGTTACTGTATGTTACTGTACGTATCACTAATCGTTTTGTCCAGGGGTTCCGACCCGTGGTCTCGCAAGGACAACCCTGATAATATCAGAGTAAAATTATGCAATAGTGCAGTTCTGAATTACAAAACTTGATAGTTTAAAATCGGTATAGTCTGAGTAAAATAGAATAAAATAGAATAGACAATCAAGCAGCAGTGTATTAAAAGGGAAGGTGAAAAGGTACGTTTCTAGTTTATTTATTTTTTTATATTTAGAGATCTAGCCTCCCTAATGTCCATAGGTAGGGTGTTCCATATCTTAGAATTATCTTAGATCCATAAGTAGAAGTTCTAGAGAAGTATTGACAGGGTACAGGGAGTAAGCAGAGGCAACATATATACACATACATTATATGACCGCTTCTCTGCCGTAGGATGACATCTTCTCTGCTGACGAGGAGAAAACGGGAGAAATCGTAGCTACACTGAAGAAATTCACTGCTTTCCACAAGTGAGATTTTACCTGCTTTTTATGATGAAAGTGTATCCAGGTATTTCCTCCCTCCAGTGGTGGTGTGTGTATTTACAGCCGGTGTGTGTGTGTATTTACAGTCTTGTGTGTGTATTTACAGTCTTGTGTGTGTATTTCCTCCCTGCAGTGGCGAGTGTGTGTATTTATAGCTTCTGTGTGTTTCATCCCTCTAGTGGTGGGTGTGTGTATTTATAGCTTGTGTGTGTTTCCTCCCTTTAGTGGTGGGTGTGTGTATTTATGTAGGGCTGACCTTCGAAGCTTTTTTTGGCAATCGAAGCTTCGGGACCGAGCTTCGATTTTAATTCGAAGCTTCGAAAAAAAATAAAAAAAAAATATATTTTTTAATTTTCTTTTTTAATATATATTTTTTTTTTATCTTATGTTGTGGGACTTGTACAGCACTTTCGTAAACGTTGTTGTTTTTAAATGTGCTCTATAAACAAAGTGGGTTGGATTAATTAATTAAGTAGCCCCTTTCGTGACTGACGCATCCAACAAGGTTTCACTCGGCTGTGTGATTTAATTCAAGGTGGATCGCTGTTGTCGTTTGAACAACTTCAGATTTCATGGGAACTACCAATCCCCCAAATCAAGAATGTTTAAGATGAATGAAGTAAGATTTTGATTATTTGAAATATGGTCTGTGTAGACTAAACTATGCACAGAATTATGTCAGTCTACAAGGTCCGGATTCTACATGGTCCGGCAATGTAGACCTTGTAGACTCCACTACAGACCAATTATCAGTGAATGTTCATGCATTTTTAAGAAGGGCAACTTCCACAAAAAAACAAAGAACTCACCAAAACATCTCAGTAGCACCTTATCTAAATGTTATATTTCATATATGGAGATTCATATTTATTTATGTATTGCATGCATTTCTACATTTTATTTCCTATTTTGTTTATTCATCCCAGTATCTTTCTTTCTTATGTGTGGAATTCTACAAGGTGCGCGCACACACACACACACACACACACACACACCTACACACACACCTACACACACACCTACACACACACACACACACACACACACACACACACACACACACACTTACATTTAGTCATTTAGCTGGCGCTTTTATCCAAAGCGACTTACAAGTTCTGTACGACAAAAAAAAAAAAAAAAAAAAAAAAAGAATCTAACCCTAACTAACCGTACTGTCATGCACTTGTCCTAATAAACTAACCTACACTGTAGCACTCAACACTTTGATGAACATTGTTGCTCAGCTGATAGAGTTGTGCCCTTCCTGATGGCTTGTCGTACAGAACTTGTAAGTCGCTTTGGATAAAAGCGTCAGCTAAATGACTAAATGTAAATGTAAATGTAATGACAAGACAGCAAGAAGGGTACAACTCTATCAGCTGAGTAACAATGTTCATCAAAGTGTTGCATGTTACAGTGTAGGTTAGTTTATTAGGACAAGTGCATGACAGTAAGGTTAGTCACGGTTAGATTTTTTTTTTTTTTTTATCATTTCAGATAATGGTTGAAGAAGTGAGTCTTTAGTCGACGGCGAAAGATTGGACGGGATTCGGCTGTCCTAACTGGGATGGGTAGTTCACACACACACACACACACACACACACACACACACACACACACACACACCTACACACACACACAAATCGAAGTAAAAAAAAAAAGTTTGAAAAAATAATTAATATTTATTTTTTTATTTTTTTTTAAACTTCGATTTTTTTTTATGTTCGAAGCTTGAGCCATCGAATCGAACGTTCGAAGCTTCGAAGCATTTAAGACAGCCCTAATTTATAGTGTGTGTTTCCTCCCTCTAGTGGTGGGTGTGTGTATTTACAGTGTGTTTCCTCCCTCTAGTGGTGGGTGTGTGTATTTACAGTGTGTTTCCTCCCTCTAGTGGTGGGTGTGTGTATTTACAGTGTGTGTTTCCTCCCTTCCACAAATCATGTTAAACCCAGATTCGGCTCAAATAAGGGACTAAACACGTTTCGCAATTATGCCACATCAATGTGGAACGCCCTACCCAAAGCTGTAAAGGAATGTGGATCACTACCCACTTTCAAAACCTCTCTCAAGGGACACCTACGGGAGACTGCAATTCAACACTGGCCCCTGTAAATATCCTAACCCAACCCCCTCCAATGTACAGTCATTTACCTAGTATGGTTTTGTCAATAGTCCAATGTACAATTTTGTTTGTTTGTACAGTGTCTCCTCCCCCCCCCCCCCCTCAATGTACAGTTTTGCTTGTTTATACAGTGTGCCCCCCCCCCCCCCAATGTAAATTACCCAGTATGGTTGTCAATATCCCAATGTACCCAACCCCCCCCACCCAACCTCCTCCAATGTACAGTTTCTACGTCAAATGTATATACTCCCTTTTCTTGACTCCTTCTGTATCAC
Organism: Notolepis coatsorum; assembly: GCF_963971535.1. Lineage (NCBI taxonomy): Eukaryota > Metazoa > Chordata > Actinopteri > Aulopiformes > Paralepididae > Notolepis > Notolepis coatsorum. Next base: position 189,390,208 of record NC_140167.1, read on the forward strand.
AAACAGTACTGTATTTGCAAATCTGGTATGTCATAAATGTATAGATGTAGCAGTACTGACTATCTGTATGTCATGTATGTCATATATGTCCTGATGAATTGAAAATGGGGGACCCTGATGTAAACAAGACGAAAGTCTTTCTCTGGTCTGCATCCCCTTAACAATTGTGTGTATTGAGCTGTACTGTATTGTACCCATTCTGCAATCTGTTAATAAAGTTTTCAATCAATCAATCAATCAATCAAACCTCTAGTGGTGGGTGTGTCTATTTACACTGTGTGTTTCCTCCCTCTAGTGGTGGGTGTGTGTATTTACAGTGTGTGTGTTTCCTCCCTCTAGTGGTGGGTGTGTATTTACAGTGTGTGTTTTGGTCTCAGTGGTCAGGACCTGTCCCGATGGAACCTCTTTGAACTGCTGTCTCCTCTCTTCTCAGTGGACTCCACTCAGGGAGGGGTTCCACCTCAGGTACAGTCAAACTCGACAAGCCTCGCCATTATCCGATGCACCTGTGTACTCGCCCCCGCTCACACATGCAAACGACTCCTTCCTATGGCAAGAAAACCATACTGTTCTGATTACTCTCCATACTCTCACGATTCTAACTGTTGAAAGTGGATATTAAGCTCACACACTGATGGCTGAGACACGTGTATGGATACATTCTGGGTCTGTGAAAAGCTAGCATGCTAGCTAGCTTCTGTCCAGACATGACCGACTACCTGTCAATAGGCTGTCGGGTGTGCGGCTAGGTGGCGCAGTGGGCAAGGCGCTCGCCACCAACGCAGGAGATGCTGGGTTCGAGCCCAGCTCTCGGCGTTGCTACCAGCTTGGCTGGTCGTTCATACTAATACAATTGGCAGTATTAGGGGGTGGGAAGCTGGTGGGTGGGGATCGGACGGTGTGGACAGCAACTCCTACAGGTCGGTTGGTGCGCCTGCGCAGTAGAATCAGGAAGCGATGAGGGCGGCGTGTCCCTCCCACGCAGACCCTCGCCGCTGAGAGATCGCGCTGTGCAGGTGAAAAGATGCGACGGCTGCCTCCTCGAGTACCGGAGGGGACACGTGATGCAAGGCTTCGTCCACATTGCAGCCGGCTTGTGGGAGGCATGGCCTAACAACGTTCGAGACAGGGGAGGGTAGAATTGGACAATACGAAATTGGGGACGGGAGAAAAATAGAAAAACGGGGAGAAAAAGTAGATTAAAAAAAAAAGGCTGTCGGGTGTTGAATAACTTTATTGATTATTGGTGGCAGTCTGGGCAGTGTGTTGTACACGTTATACCACCCAGATATCGCAAAGGGGACAAGATCTCTCTCTCTCTCTCTCTAGGTGCTGGTGGAGGCGCTGCAGTGTGTATGTTTCTCTCTCCTCTGGAGCCTCAACACCAGTGGGGAAACGCTGACCTCCAGGGTGAGTTGGTCTCGTGTGCCTGGAGATGTGGAGACATTAACAAGCCATTTGTGAATCGGTACATTGGTTAATTTGTACAATATCACTTTTCCTTATGCGTGTGTGTGTGTGTGTGTGTTTTCTCAGGAGAAGGCTATGGCGCAGAGGAACCAGATGACAGTTTTCTGTGAGAAAAGTCTTCGCGGTCTCTCCCACTCCGACCACAGTGTCAGAGAGCAGGTAGGACAGGAACCACTGGGTTCAGAACTTTCTCTTTGGGTTTGTTGTCATTCTTTTCTACAGATCTCTCTCTCGCTCTCTCTCTCTCTCTCTCTCTCTCTCTCTCTCTCTCTCTCTCTCTCTCTCTCTCTCCGCGTCAGGCCTTCCTGGGTCTCTGCGATGTCCTGACGGCTCATAACTACCAGCTCCATGTGTGGGACCCGACGTCCTACGGCCCGCTGCGCTACACCCCCAACCCCAAACTGCTGAGGGCGCTGTTGGCCTTCACACAGGACCACGTCTTTGTCGGAGTGGAAAGCGAGAGCCACAGCAGGGGTGAGGCCTCCGCTTCTTCTTATCACACTTTCTTTTCACCTTCATGCAGGCAATGAACTACCTTTCACATATATATTTACCTTTTGATGGGTTAGGATTTAATAACGGGAACAATCCATCTCCTCCAGTCGTGGGCATTATGGATCCAGAGTGTATGATCTGTAGTTCTCACTAGTGTAAAGACCTGATTGCTCTGCGAAGCTTCCTCACAAAATGACCTCCACGCAGTGGAGTTACCCTAACAGCTACATGTTGTTACTCAGAATGTATCACTGATCTGTCTCTGGTTGGTCTCCAGTTAGTTTTAATGGGACTGGTCCCCACTTGATAAGGGTACCAGTATGTTTTAATGTGACTTGATAAGAGCACCAGTATGTTTTAATATGACTGTTCATATGACTGGATCCCAAGGTGAGACTGATGTATTTAGGCCCTTGAGTACAAGTACCTGGGGGTCTACATCTCAGAGGATCTGACATGGACAACACACATAGACTCAGTCGTAAAAAAGGCGAAGCAGCGCCTCTACCACCTGAGACAGTTAAGGAAGTTCAGAGTATCTGGGAAGATACTCCAGTCCTTCTACTCCGGAGCTGTAGAGAGCATCTTGACTGGAAACATCACTGCCTGGTATGGAAACAGCACGGCACAGGACAAGAAGGCCCTACAGAGAGTGGTGCGCTCAGCCGAGCGTACCACGGGTATTGCACTACCACCCCTGCAGGTCCTATACAACAAGAGATGCAAATCCAGAGCCTGCAGAATAATGAAAGACCCTCACCACCCCAACAACAGCCTGTTCATGCTGCTGCGGTCAGGCAAACGCCTGCGAACACCAGCAACTAGGACAGAGACTTCGGCTCAGCTTCTTCCCCCAGGCCATCAGAGCCTTGAACACTGAACTCTCCACACACAAGCACACACACAACACACACTGTACATGCTCACACACTAGCAGCCACTTTAACATGAGTACACACACACTCATGCTGCACACGCTCACACTTATGGTCACTTTACAAAAGGAAAGGTCACTTTAAGAATAGTATAGTATAACTTGAGATTGTATAATATAGCATTGTATAAGAGTGTACATAAAGACCCAGTGCCTCATCCGTAGCTAACAGTGTATTGCACTACCACAGGACCTAGCATGTCCTACCATGCTCTGTAAATAACTCATGTACATATACTGATATGCCCTACTTTGTTTACTTGTTTTATTGCACAATGTCGTTCTATTGGATTCTTATTATATATTACTATTGTATTATGCACATCGTTGCGGGCAAGACCCCCCGCATTACATTGTATACTTGTATGCCGTGACAAATAAAACTCTTGACTTGACTTGACTCTCTTGATCACCACTGATTGGGGAAAACACTTAGCAGGACCGTCCAGCAGATGGCAGTGTTACTCTGTGTCAGAGCAGTGCTGCCAAGGCATTCCCTAGCTACAGCCATCCACTGTGATGGCTAAATACATGCAGATATTAAATGCATGGCAGCAGACATGACTAACAACTCTCCAAAGAGTTGCCAGCTGACTGTAAGTCATGTCCTCTTTTCAACCTGACCTGACGATTGACCCGTCATTACAAAGGCAGGCTGTGTTTATTCCCATTGCAACAGAGATGGTAGGCAGGGAGTGGACTGCAGATGAAATCTACCTCATTAGCTAACTCTGGCACATTTACGTTGATGTGGAAAGTGAAGATGTTGATTAATGTGCACTGTCCCTGGGTAACATTTTTATAAATAAACTTTTTTTTTTTTTTTTAATTTTTTTTATTATTGCAAAACAAAACTTATTAAAAGTCAGTACTCAACACACAATGTATAATGAAACTTTCAGTAAAGGTGGTTAGAATATATGCAAGTACAGAAACAGGATAAAACAAAAATAGTCAATAATAATATTTTAACCGTATACCGTGTATATCCAGCGAAGTTACAATTATATAAATGTTAGTATATAATATACCCCGAATACCTATTTTCTAAAACCCTACACACATATGCTCCAGCTCAAATCCCCCCCTCCCGGACCCCCTCTTGGATAGTACCTCCATTATCCCTCACTCCTAACCAGACATCACCATTATAGGCTAGCTTTTATTCTCTCCACCACTTCTAACCACATTAACATTTTGGATTCATTGAGCCCTAGAATTCTTGCTGTTGATATTTCTTGATATATCACATCAAGATATGTAAGAAACCACACTTTTCGGCACATTTTTTCCGGTTGAAACCAACGTGATGCAATCAGTTTTTTAGCTACTGTGATACCCGATAAAACCAATCTTTTTAGTTGTGGGTTCACTGCAAACTCAAAAACATCATTCAATAGCAATACCGCGGGGTGTACAGGTATATTCCAAAATACGAGTATTGATAATTGTTGGGACACATCTTCCCAGAATGTCTTAACTGGTGGACAGTCCCAATACATGTGCATAAATGTTCCTTCGTCCCCATTTGTACATTGGGAGCATTTGGAGTTTTGTATAAGCCCCATTTTGCACAGCCTTATAGGAGTCAAGTATGTCCTGTGAATATAGTTCAGATTGATTTGTTGATGATCCGGGTTCCTTGATGTAAGTCGGACATTTGCCCAGGCTCCTTGCCAATCAAAGTCATTTTCCAGGTCTGGTATATCCCTCCTCCAGACATTGTCTAGTTGAAGGGTTTCGTACGAGGACGTTAGTAATTGTGAATAAAAACCTGATACAAAACCTCCCAATGTATTTCTGTCATAGAAAAATTTGTGGTATCTGTGGTGTTCAATTGGTATGTGTAATGGAACACCGTGGGATCTCATACAAAGTTTTAACTGTATGTAAAAAAGCCATGTGGACTCGGTGAGGTTAAACTTTATGCATATTTCGACATAACTACAGAGGCCCTTGTTATTAAAAATATCCCCTAATGAGTGTATGCCTCTTTCTTCCCATACAGGGAATCTTATAGGTCGTTTTCCCATTAAGAGAGCATTGTTATTGAATATGGGAGTGTGATTATGCCATACTTGGTTGTTAGGAAATTTCCTTTGAGTTTCCCGCCATGTCCTGATTGCATGGGTTATTATTGGGCCAAATTCTCGCTCACAATGCTTGATTGAAAGTTTAGTGTATGCTATGTCTTCCAATCTCTGTGGGGCTACTATGTTTTCTTCTAAATTTCTCCAAGATACCAAAGCCTCGGGGTCAAACCATATCTTCTTCAATGGTCTTAATGTGAAGGCATTAAAATATTGTAAAAAATCTGGGACTGCCATGCCACCGTCTGCTTTACTTCTCTGTGCGGTGGATCTTTTTATGCGAGGTGGTTTGTTATTCCAAATAAATTTGTATGTGGAGGTTTGTAATCTTTTCCAGTAGCCCTCTGGAGGAGGTAACGGAAGCATTGAGCTGAAGAAATTGATTCTTGGTAATACATCCATCTTAACTATTGATACCCTTGCCTGTACTGAGTTTTTAAGTTTTGCCCACCTGTCCAGGTCGTCCTTGATTTTGTTCTGTATTTTTGTGTAATTGTGCTTCACCGTTTGTCTTATGGTGGGGAATATTTCCACTCCCAAGCATCTGAAATGTTTTACCATCGGTATCGCACCTGGGAGGGTTATATCTTTTTTTGCAGGGGTGTTAAGTGGAAGGAAAGCCGACTTCGGCCAATTTATCTTAAATCCCGATAAATCACCAAAGTTCTCAATCAACTTGAGCAGATGAGGCAATGTGGTGTTGGGGTTTTGCATGAACAATATTACGTCGTCCGCATATAAACTAATTTTTTGTTGTGTGCCCTTGATTACGATTGGTTCTATGGATTGGGATTGTCTTATATATTGTGCTAAAGGCTCTAATGATAAATTGAATAGTCCGGGACTAAGAGGGCAACCCTGTCTGGCAGAGCGTGATACCGGAAAGATTTTGGAGATGAATGTGCCTGTTGTAATCATGGCCGATGGGTCCTTGTATAGTACTTTAATCATATCAATGAAACCTTTTCCTAACCCCATCCTTTCCAATACTGCCCATAGAAACGACCATTCCAACCTGTCAAATGCTTTCATAGCATCCAGGGATAGTATCGCCTTAGGTGTGATGTCCTCTTTGTCTGTATCTAGTACGTGCAGTATTCGCCTTATGTTATCATTGATCAGGCGACCTTTTATGAAGCCTGTTTGGTCCGTATGAACTAAAGACGTCATATGCTTTTGCAATCTGATGGCTAATATCTTAGAGTACAGTTTGACATCGGTTCCGAGGAGGCTTAAAGGACGGTAACTACCGCATTCAGTGGGGTCTTTGTCTTTTTTGTGAAGAACTGAAATGAGTGCGGTATTTTGGTGTTCGATGAAGCTTCCCTCTTTGACTGAGTATAAGATCATATTTAGTAATAAGGGTCCAAATATGTCCCAGCAAGAAATGTACATTTCTGATGGGATACCGTCAAATCCCGGAGCTTTGCCGTTTTTCATTCCGGATATGGCCTTCTTGAGTTCTTCTAATGTGATCGGTACTTCTAACCGTTTAGCGTCTTCATCTGTAAGTTTAGGGAGAGTAATTTGATTAAGATATGTGTCTAATTTGTCTTGATCAAAGGTCGTTTCTGAGTTATATAAATCGGAGTAGAATTCTTTGAATGTATCGTTTATTATTTTGGGTTCTGTTACTAGAGCTTGTTGTTTCCTAATGGCAGTTATATCTGCAAATTTTGCATTAATTCTTAGTCGCATGGCTAATAGGTGACTAGGTTTAGAACCTTGGAAGTACTGCTGTTGTCTAGTGCTGCGTATTTGCAATTCCGATTTTTGTCTGTACATTGCTTTGATCTCGGTCTTTAGAATGTTAACTTGGTTATCTAGTCTAGTAGAGTTGTTGTATTTTAAAGAATTAAAAAGCGTTGAGTAAAGCGTTTCCATTTCAGACAGTTTTGTGTTTTGATTTTTGCGCAATATGGAGGTAAATCTATCCGAGAAATCCTTGATCATACTCTTTACCGACATCCATAATATTCTGGGATCTTGCACCGAGTTAGCATTAACTTGTAGGAATACTGTGAGAGCTTCTTTAATTTGTGTAATGAATTCCTTGTTGTTAAGCAGCATCGAATTAAAACGCCATCTTGGGGCCCGGGTAGATAATGTACCAAATGTTGCTTTCAGGATTAAGTAGCAGTGATCTGATAGCGCATTGGGTGTCATTTCCACTTCGTATTTATCAAATATTCTCGGGGATGCAAAGACGTAATCAATTCTGGATAGTGTGTTGTGTCTCGCCGAACGACAGGAGTACTTGCGGGTCATGGGGTTAAGTGAACGCCATAAATCAGTTACTCCTGTTGATTTCGACCAATCTTTTAATGCTTTAGATGAATTCTTTTGTTCGCTGGAGAAGGAAAGGTAAGTTTTGTCCATCCTTGGGTTCCAAATGGCATTAAAATCCGCACCTATTATGTATGAGTACTCGGGATGGTTTAACATTTCTCCTGTTAGTGAAGTGAAGAAATCCACTTCGTACAAATTCGGGGCATATACCGCTGCCAATGCAATTTTCCTGTTATTGTGTATAATCCTAGCTATTTTATAAATAAACTTAAATTTAAACTTAGACTGAACATAGATCTGTTTGGGTCTGCAAGGACAGTAGTATTTGTTATGCAGAGCAATACAGCATAGAAATTGATACATTTGATGTTGTCTCGTCCAAAATCAGACGAAAGGGATTACATGAGACATTTGTAATATAAGATTAAAAAGAGAGGGCTATTTCTCGTGCAGTATTGTACATAAACTTATGAATTCATTGACGGTCGACTATAATTCCAAATATATGTTATCTTTACAAGCGTCCTGCTTTTGGAGACATATTGCATCCACATATGGATCGTCCACACGAGCCAATAACTGTCCTGATGGGACTCTTTTATATGTTCAAACAAATGCAATATGGGATTATTGGTTTTTGAACATGTAATAAAAAGCTATTGTTTTATTGCATTTGCTTCATAAGGGTTATGTTATATAGACACACTGTTTTCTATTAGGGTGGCGGGTTGGAGATCACTCTCGGCGCAGGGGCATTAAGTTAAGTTATGAAATAAGGACAATCTCTTTCCGTGAGAAAATAGCATTAAATCCGTCTCGCCTCCGGAGGGTTTTATTAGCCCTGTGAAAGATTGAACCCACATGGTGTCACAACCATAACTCTACTCTCTGTTATCTTTAATTTCCACCTGTTAAAGCCATTGTCCTGAAACTACCCCCCCCCCTCGTTATTTCCTTCCTTTTCCTCTCCCACTTGCTCACTCTTTCATGTTTCATCATTATTTTTCTTCACACCCTCCTTACTACTGCCTCTCTCTCTCTCTCCTTCTCACTCTCTTCCTCTCTCTCACCTTCTCACTCTTCCCCTCTCTCTTTCTCACTCTCTTCCTCTCGCCTTCTCACTCTTCCTCTCTATCTATTCCTCGCTCTCACTCTCTTCCTCTCGCTCTCTTCCTCTCTCTCTCTCTTCCTATCTCACTTTCTTCATCTCCTCTCTTTCTCTCTCTCTTCGGCTCTCTTTCACCTTCTCACTCTTCCTCTCTATTCCCCTCTCTTCCTCTCACTCTCGTCATCTCTTTCACCTTCTCACTTTTCCTCTCTCTTTCACTCTTCCTCTCTCTCCTCTCTCTCTCTCTCTCTCTCTCTCTCTCTCTCTCTCTCCTCTCTGTCTCTCTCTCCCTGTCTGTCTCTCTCTCTCTCCTCTCTCTCTCTCTCTCTCAGTGAGCATGGACTCAGAAGTGGAGAAGTTGGAGTACCTCCACAAGCGGAGGAACGTGCTCGCGGCCTACTGTAAGCTCATAGTGCACGGGGTGCTGGAGATGTCCATGGCGGCTGACATCTTCAAGTATTACATGAAGGTAAAGGCTCTTCACAGACCACACTGTGGACCAGGACCTGATGAACACAAGCTGATGTATCGTGGTTTATTTGATCTGATTAACTGTTGAAATGAGCTGTTTGCCGGGAAATGTGAGCCTTATGTGTAGATGTCGTATTCAGAATGGACTCTTTAGCCTCCTAGATATGCTATGGCCTTGTGTTTTTAAAGGAACACGCCAACATTATGACTCTTACCGTCTTCTCCACAGTCAGACAAGGTTCAAGGTTCTTTATTGTAATTTATTCGTGCTTAGCTTAGCACAAATTAATGGAAGCAGATACAGACCACTAGCCTAGCTCTCCTGTAGTTTTGAACTAGGTTAGTGGTCCCCATCGCCTTCCATTCATCTGTGCTAAGCTAGGCTAGCTTGTAGCCGGATAGCTTTCTACTGAATACACAGAGTGGAAATCTATCTTCTTGTCTGACTCTGGAGAAGACTGTAAGCATATTTCCCATAATGTTTGAGTGTACCTAAGAGGTATCGTTAACATTAGACCACTATGTGTCGTTAAACGATCAAATCCGACACATTTATCTCTCTCGCTCTCTCTCTGTCCTCCAGTACTATAACGACTTGGGCGACATCATCAAGGAGACTCTGAGCAGGACCAGACAGATGGATAAGATAGAGAGCGCTCGCACGCTGGTGCTCTGTCTGCAGCAGGTCAGTCCCACGCAGATACACCCCCCCACCTTCTGGAACAGCCCATCAACAGCACCACATAGCTGTCTGAGAGGCTGGGCAACATGAACACAATTACCTATAACAATATATATGTATATCACAATATGTGAAAATCTCAATATAAATCATCCAATTGCTGTTGGTGTGTGTGATATCAAACCAAAACTCAAACTGTTATTTTCAAACATCATCCACATTGAAGATTTTACTTAATAATGTTGTCGCTATCATTCATTTTAGATGACAGAATGGTGCGCAACAATATCATAATGATACAATTATGCGATACATGATAACAATTGAATTATCGCCCAGCCCTTACTCAAGGGAACCGAATGTTCTTGTTTCTGTCCTCCCTGTTCCTTACCCCTACCCCCCCCCCCCCCCCCCCACCAGTTGTTCCAGCGGCTGAAGGAGGAGCAGGCCAGCGGGGGGCGGTGTGGCTCAGCGGTCCAGACCTTCAGCAGCATCAAGGAGCTGGCCCGCCGCTTCTCCCTCACCTTCGGCTGGGACCAGATCAAGTCCCGCGAGTCTGTGGCCATGATCCACAGGTCGGCCAGCGCAAGCATTTTTTACTGGGGGGCGGCGGGGGGAGGGGTGTAACTAACCATTTAAAGTGACTGGAAACCAGGAATAATTGAATTGAACTTTTGAAGAAAAACTAAACAAAACAAAAAAGAACAGGGGTTACCTTGCTGTTTTGATTGAGAGATTATCAACACTATCGACGTTTTACATCTTTTGAAATAATGGGACTCATTAATCAGTGTTTCAGTCTGTCAAACGTTGAACGTTGATCAAATACTGTAGTACAATTTACATTCAAAGAAAAAGCCAACTGATTCCAAGGACTCATTATAACCGGCTTTTACGTGGAAATGAGTTGTATTTAAAAAGCTCTCCATATTAATGGTTGTGTGTTTTGCGTGATAAATGGGGCGCGTTGGCTGTAGATGATGAGAACACTATACAAATGACAGGCTGTCATCGAACACTAATTGTAAAGTTAACAAAAATATGTTTTGAATCCTGGAGGACACTAATCAGATTACATGATTGAGTTGGAGTATTCCAGTAGATGACATTCCTGAGTCCAGTATGGAGCAGGACATTCTGTAAAGGAGTACATTTTAAAATAATCTTACCCATCCTGATCACTCACAAGTCAAGTGTTCCTTTATTAATCCCCTTGGGGAAATTCCTCTCCCTATATATGTGTGTCTGTGCGTGTAGGGACGGTATAGAGTTTGTGTTCCAAGGCTTCGTTCCAAACCCGGACAAACCGTATCCTCCGTACCTCTCCTACCTGACCATCCTCAGTGAGTTCTCCAGCAAGCTGCTCAAACCGGACAAGAGGACTGTGTGAGTGTCTGCATGCAGGAAGCACTGATGAGCCGTGTGTGTGGTGGAGGATAAACGCAACTAAACTCAGTTAACCCCATGTTTCTATTTGTGAAATAAAGAGTATAGCTGCATTTTTAAGCTGATATAAATCTGATTTTAAATTTAAATTCATAGTATATTGTAAATGGCACCAAATTGATGCAAGTTACTTAAAAGATAGGCTATAGGGTAAAAATGTTGATAATAAAACCAAATTATACAATAAAATGTTGTATAGCCATTATTGGTGTATTGACTGGAATTCATAGTTTACCCACCTGTGTAATCTAGAACTGGCATTAGAGTGCAAACTTTAAGTTGACATGGGCTTCTTCTCTAATGAACACACCTCACTGATTCCTCTTCAGAATTAAAGTAAATGTGGGTATATTGCAAAGTAATAGAGAAATATATATATTTAATATAGCCTTGTTGTATCCATATATTCCACAACCACTCTTATCACACAAGCATCTAACTATATGTCTTGTTTAACGGCATAATCGCAGGTCCCATCGTACATTTACATTTAGTCATTTAGCTGACTCTTTTATCCAAAGCAACTTACAAGTTCTGTACGACAAATCATCAGGAAGGGCACAACTCTATCAGCTGAGTAACAATGTTCATCAGAGTGTTGAGTGCGACATGAACATATTTCTTTCTGTGAGTTTACTACTAACACTAAAACACACATGCATACACATTTTAATAACATAATAATATTACACTATTCATTATTCTTTATTTTTTATTTATCTTTTTCCCCCTCCATTTTCCTCCGATTTTCTCCCATCCCAATGTTAGTCGTATGCCAATTCCCAGTCCCTTCCTGGTCGCTGCGCACTTACCCCCCACAGTCAGATCATCTGGGAGAGTGGAGGCTACCACGTGCTTCGTCCGACACACGTCCAGCCAATAATCACCGCTTCTTTTCACCTGGCAGCGCGGATTCTCATCGAGAGGGCGTAGCGTGTGGAAGGATCACACTATCCCCCTCAAGTCCTATCCGCGCTTAGCAGGCGCCCCGACCGAACTGTAGGAGTCGCTGTTTACAACGACCCGGACCCACCCCGCCAGCTTCTCCCACCCTCTAATACAGCCAATTGTATTAGTGCAGACGGCCAGCCAAGCTGGTGACAACCCCGGAGCTGTGAGCAGGCGAATCCAGCTCACAGCTCCGGGGTTGGTGACGAACGCAATCTCTGCTCGGCCACCTAACCGCCCCACTATTCATTATTCTAATTGTACAGATAACAGATTAATGTACATTATACACAAGTTATAGTAATTATAAACTGTAAAATATGAATTTGGCTCCTATACCACCTTTTTGTTTTACCACTATGCTGTAATTAAAAGTCTGTCTAAAGATAATTCAGTTCACTGTTGATAACGGGAACTAAAGACACTAACAAAACCTCTATCTCTTTGTCGTACATTCCATTGTTCCATTCTTTCATATTTGAAGTTACTGGTAAATTGCTGACAACACAGTTCATTTGGTCAAAAAGGACAATTCTGTGATCGAAAAATGCCTTTTTTCCACTTGGACCAGCTTCTACACATGCGCGACCTGCCACAGAGTCCTTAGTTACCATAGCAACCACTCACTGTGCAATTCCCAGTCTTTTAGCTGTAACATAACATTTAAAATCCCATTACATCTACTAATCGTCTGTTTTGTAGTAGTACACAATCCACAATCTTTAGTGTTATGGATTTGGCCATTCACAACTGCCACAGTGCTTTGTCTCCTCATTACATTGTGTGTGTGTGTGTGTGTGTGTGTTTGTGTGTGTGTTTTGTCTATCCAGGTACTCCTACCTACAGAGGTATACTGGAGAGCAGATCACGAGCAACAGAGAGGACTATTGGCAGCCACTCATCTACTACCGAGCCTCCCTATTGGCTGTCGCTGAGGGGGAGGATGCTGCGTCCTATGTCAGCTCAGACAAGCAGCAGTCTGTGGCCAATCACTCCCGCTCACCCTCAATCAGACCCAGCTCACTGGTAGAAGGTATAGTTTTTTTTGTGTGTCACAAAACAATGATGTAAAACATAATTTAAATATTTTTTTTGTTGTTGATAGTCAGCCCTCAATGTCACATTTGTATACATATTACTCTTTTCAAGAAGTATAGAAATGAAATAAAATGTAACTAAACTGTTCCAATCTTTACCTGAAGAATCAGATTGGAATGGAAAAATGGTATGGAAAAAATATAATAGAACAGAAGTTGTAATATTGTACATAGGGTATATTTGACACCAAAGAAAAGACACATGATGAAGCTAACCATGTCTTCATCTTCAGGAAGTTTTTTGTACTTTATGCAATTTAAATCTGATAAGACATGTATGCATATGGATAGAGATTGTCCAGAGTATAACGCTTTCAGGGGAAGAATCTCTCAAAAACTGTCTAATTTATGAAGATATTTTTGTATTTTATTTTTTTATTATTTTTTAAACAAACGTATAAACAAACATGACAACACACGATAAGATATACAAGCATTATTAACAGTGCACATCCAATAAAATCACCATTTAGTTAAATGTCTTATACAGGATATACCCCTAATACCTGATTGATTGATTGATTGAAAACTTTATTAACAGATTGCAGAATGGGTACAGTACAGTACAGCTCAATACATACAATTGTTAAGGGGATGCAGACCAGAGAAAGACTTTCGTCTTGTTTACATCAGGGTCTCCCATTTTCAATTCATCGTAACATATATGACATACATGACATACAGATAGACAGTACTTCTACATCTATACATTTATGACATACCAGATTTGCAAATACAGTACTGTTTGTGATACAAAAAGAGTCCAGAAAAAAGAGTATATACATTTGATGTAGAAACTGTACATTGGATTGGGTAGGTGGGGGGTGGGGGTGGGGGGGACTGTACATTGGAGGTGGTTGGGGGGGGGGGGGGGGTTGGGTAGGAGTGGGGGGGGGGGAGGTTGGGTAGGAGGGGTGGGTGGGGGACACTGTACAACTGTACAAACAAAACTGTACATTGGAATATTGACAAGACCATACTTGGTAGTGTTTTTGAAAGTGGGTAGTGATTCACATTCCTTTACAGCTTTCGGTAGGGCGTTCCACATTGATGTGGCATAATTGCGAAACGTGTTTAGTCCCTTGTTTGAGCCGAATCTGGGTTTAACATGATTTGTGGAGCTCCCTCTGGTGTTGTGATCGTGGTATTCACTGACCTTTGGGAAGTATTTTGACATGTACATGGGTACCTTGGTCGTGTAGTGTATCTTGTAGACCAGGCCCATTGCAAGTTGCTGTACTCTGTCGTCTACTCTAAGCCATCCTAGGTTGTCAAAGTGGGCAGGGGTGAGGTGGGTTCTAGGAGTAAGGTCAAGCAGTAGTCTGACCAGTTTGTTTTGAGATGTTTGTAATTTTGTTTTTAGCGCCTTTGAGGTGCTTTGGTACCATGAGGTGCAAGCATAGTCGTAGTACCCTCCTGCCAGAGTCTTCAGGGTATTCCTGTTTACCAGTGAGGAGATCCGGTACAAGAATCGAGTTCGTTGGTTGACTTTTTTTATTACATTGGATGCCATTTTGTCACAGGAAAGATTTGCCTCTAGGATGGAACCCAGGTAGGTAATATCTTCTTTTCTTGTGACAATATTGTCACCCACTGTAACTGAGAAGCCGTCGGTCTTGCTGAGTTTGTTATTTGAACCGAAGAGAATGGACTCTGTTTTGCCCATGTGTAATGATAGTTTGTTATCAGCGAGCCATATGCAGATTTTGCCTAGTTCTGAGCTCAGGGTTTTTTCAACCTGTAACTTGTTCTTGTCAGAGACCAGCAGGGCTGAGTCGTCCGCAAACAGGAACAAGTTGCAGTCACAAGCTGACGACATGTCATTTGCATAAATTAGGAACAGTAGCGGACCTAGTATGCTTCCTTGTGGAACACCACAGCTTACTGTGAGGGGGGGGGGGGGGGGGGGGGTAGGGTACCGTTTACCTCCACCATCTGCTCTCTCCCCTCCAGGTAGGATTGCATCCAGCTCACTGATAGACTATCAAAACCAATTACTTTTAGCTTGTCAATCAGAATGGTGTGATTGACAGTGTCGAAGGCCTTTTGTAGGTCCAGCATGACCATGCCGCAGTATTTGCCCGTGTCCACCTCTTGTTTGATGTGGTCGTTTAAATAGAGAAGGCATGTGTCAGTGGAGTGGGATGTTCTGAAGCCAGATTGGAATTCGTAGATTAGATTTTTTTCCGCAAGGTATTTTTCGACCTGTTCGTATACAATTTTTTCCATGACTTTCGAGATGGAGGTAAGGATAGAAACAGGGCGGTAGTTGCCTGGGTCTAATTTACTGCCTTTTTTGTGCAGAGGGGTCACTCTCGCAATTTTGAAGTCCTTGGGGACGTGTCCCTGTTTTATGGAGAGGTTTATTATGTGTGCGATGACTGGGGTGATGGCGGCTGCTGAGTCTCTGAGGAATTTGGAGGGGATGTTGTCATGGCCAGTGGCCTTGTTAGGTTGGAGGGCGCTCAGTTTTTTGAGTACCTCATCTGTTGTTACTATTTCCAGTTTGAAGTCGTCTTTGTGGACCCCTAGGTTCTTGTAGTATGCTACTATGTGTTCTACCCCATAATGCCCTGAGTGGGAGGGTAGTTTGTTTACCAGTGTTGTGGCTATGTTTGTGAAGAAACTATTTAAGTAATTGGCTACATCCAGCTTTTCTGTGATGAGCGTGTTGTCCGTCTTTATGTTTATGTTTGAGAATCTGGTTTTAAGTTTTTTACTGCAGCCTAGTTGGTTATTGAGTAATTTCCAAAGTTCACGTGGTTTGTTTTTGTTTTCCTCGGTTTTGTCATTGATGGATTTTTTTTTGCTGTTTTGATCATGGAGTTTACATCATTTCTTAGTCTGTTTCTTTCCAGTTTGAGTTCAGTCACGTGGGCTTGGAGTTCACTGCTCGTGCTTATAGTAAGCGTTGACTGACTTTTACGAAACTCAGAGCATTTTTTGTCTCTGGTTTTCATAGCGGTCAGTATTTCAGCGTGCATCCACGGCTCCGCGCGATCTTTTACCCTGGTGGTTCTTAGGGGGGCCATGTTGTTTAGTATCGTTGAAAATTTGGTTTTGAAGCCAAGCCATGTTTCTTCAACCAGTGTGCTATCTAATACCCTACACACATATGCTCTAGCTCGTACCCCCCCTCCCGGACCCCCCATTGGATAATCCATCCATTATCCCTCGCTCCTAACCAGACACTACCATTATATGCTAGCTTTTATTCTCTCCACCACTTCTAACCACATTGTCATTTTGGATTCATTGAGACCCAGAATTCTTGCTGTAGATATTTCTTGATAGATCACATCGAGATATGTAATAATCCAGACCTTTCGGCAATTTTTTTCCGGTTGTAACCATCGTGATGCTATCAGTTTTTTAGCCACTGTGATACCCGATAAAACCAATCTCTTTAGCTCTGGATGTACTGCACACTCAAAAACATCATTCAGCAGTAATACAGAGGGGTGTACAGGTATATTCAGAGTTAAGAGATTTGATAATTGCTGGGTCACCTCTTTCCAGAATATCTTAACTGGTGGGCAGTCCCAGTACATGTGCATAAATGTCCCCTCGTCCCCATTTGTACATAAGGAGCATTTGGAGTCTTGTTTAAGACCCATTTTTTTCAGTCTTATAGGAGTCAAGTATGTCCTGTGAATATAGTTAAGATTGATTTGTTGATGGTCCGGGTTCCTTGATGTAAATCGAACATTTGCCCAGGCTTCTTGCCAATCAAAATCACTTTCCAGGTCTGGTATATCCCTCCTCCAGACGGAGTCTAGGTGGAGGGTTTCATACGAGGACGTTAGTAATTGATGATAAAAATCTGAAACAACCTCTCGATGTCTCTCTTTCATAGAAGAATTTGTGGTATCTGTGGTGTTCAATTGGTATCTTTAATGGAACACTGTGATACTTCAAACATAACAATAACTGTGCGTAAAAGTAATGTGTGGACTCGGTGAGATTACATTTTTTGCGTATTTCTTCATAACTACAAAAACCCTGTTTGTTAAAAACATCACCGAATGAGTGTATGCCTTGCTTTTCCCATATAGGGAATCTTATAGGTTGTTTTCCAATCAAGAGTGCATTGTTATTGAATAAGGGAGTATGATTATGCCATTTATGTGGGTTAGAATATTTTTTCTGTGTTTCACGCCATATCCGGATCGCATGAGTAATTATGGGGCCAAATTTCCGTTCGCAATGCTTGATTGATAGTTTAGTGTGTGCTATGTCCTTCAGTCTATGTGGGGCTACTATGTTTTCTTCTAAATTTCTCCAGGATACTAATGCTTGGGGATCAAACCATGTTGTCAATGGTCTTAAAGTGTACGCCTTAAAATAGTGGAAGAAATCTGGAAATGCCATACCACCATCTGCTTTGTTTCTCTGTGCGGTGGATTTTTTTATACGTGGTGGTTTGTTATTCCAAATAAATTTGTATGTGGAGGAGTGTAATTTTTTCCAGTAACCCTCTGGAGGGGGTAACGGTAGCATTGAGCTGAAGAAGTTGATTCTAGGTAGGACGTCCATCTTAACTATTGATATCCGTGCCTGTACCGAGTTCTTAAGTTTTGACCACCTGTCAAGGTCGTCTTTGATTTTGTTTTGGATTTTTATGTAATTGTGCTTCACCGTTTGTCTTATGGTGGGGAATATTTCCACTCCCAAACATCTAAAGTGTTTTACCATAGGTATCTCTTCTGGGAGGGTTATATTTCTTTTTGCAGGGGCGTTAAGTGGAAGGAAAGCCGACTTCGGCCAATTTATCTTAAATCCCGATAAATCTCCAATTTATGAAGATATTGAATTGGAATGCTACTTGACGATTCTTCCATGAAGCTCAATTTGAATCAAAGCCAGCTAATGTTTTTTAAGAGCTGCAAAAAAAAGATGACTACACTCTGGCTGCCACCTCAGTCTTTATCAGTTAATTTGTGGAGCCAATCTCTGAAACTCCACACAGCCAGGAAACCAGAGTAGCCTTGAGGTTTGAAGACCTTGTTAATCTGAAAGGCAGACGGAAGTGAGATTTATGTTCATTAAACTTAATGAGTTACATTTGAACTACATTTCATGTAATAACCATG
This sequence comes from Notolepis coatsorum, assembly GCF_963971535.1. Taxonomy (NCBI): domain Eukaryota; kingdom Metazoa; phylum Chordata; class Actinopteri; order Aulopiformes; family Paralepididae; genus Notolepis; species Notolepis coatsorum. Next base: position 189,408,331 of record NC_140167.1, read on the forward strand.
TGGGTTGTTGGGCGGATAAGTAGCAAGGTCAGCATTTAGAAGCTCGCAGGTATAATTTATCTCCTGATATGCTTTTAAGTTAATGTCTGTGAATTTGCTCTGTATATGTATTCGGAAATATCATACAGGTATGACGAGTATTTATGTATAGTATAAATATCTAAAGAAAAATATATAACCTGCAAAATACTTTAAAATCATATTTTTTACGGTACCCTGCAAATCTTTCCATAGTTGAGGGAGAAGGAAAGAGATTCATGCTACGTTCGCTTAAGGCGGCAGAAGAATACATGAAGAAGATACAAAGTGGATGACAAGATTCATCTTTCACGGATAACTCTACAATTGCATGGACATCAAAAAACGGCAACATACAAACTTTTGACAACATTGAGAAATAAGTAATTTGATATAAAACGCTAAACACCATATAAATATAGATTCACGGTAATATGCAGATCTTGATTTGATACCGACCATTTTGGAACATTCTAGATTTTTATACTCTATTTTTCTTACATGAAGGCTAAGAGTCATAACGGAATATTCTGGAATACACTGGATGGTTATTGTTTTAGGGCACGAGAAATGTTCTGGAACATTAAAGCATCAAACTGCAAGTAACGAGCGGCTGACAGCACTATGGAATACAATACCTTTTTCAAGGATGGCCCCGTGAAATAACAATGATATGAGTCTTGGTTATGAAATAGACGTGAAGAACAACGACCACCATAACAGATTAATGATCACGCATGACGGTGGACGATCTGCATACAAGTATTTAAAATCTCCTTGTTTAGATGTGTAAACATACAAAGGTATTTAAAAAAATTAAGTAGATATTCCCGGATTAGATGGGTTTTCGATATCTAATTCTAAACATCACTATTTCTTATTCTTTATTTCGTTATTCTGAAATGTTCTAACCAAAAAATGTTAATAGAAGGTTTTAAAAAAAAAAAAAATTAGGTTTAAATGAGTATACCAATCGAGGTATAATTTTCATTCTGTTATAATTACATTAAGGGGAGAGAGGCTTGGTCACAGGTGACATTCTATTAAATTAGAATTAAAGCATAGATCCTATGGTATACATAGGAAAGATTAGGATAAATTGCTCATCCTGGGCAGACCGGAGGTGCAGGAAAGGAAGAGGTTGTACGCGAAGGAGGTATCAAATAGGTACCTTGTACGACTCTGTAAGGGAGGGGGGGGGGGTTCAGGTATTTTTGTATATATGTATGTTTTTATACTCGGCTCTCAACAGGACCTCAACAGTGGGATATAAATCCATTGTGAATTCGCACTCCAGAAATATTACCAACAAATACAAATCAATATATATAGATTATGGCTAGTTTGAATATAATGATCTGGAACACTGGGGGAATAAATAATCAACAAACGCAAAAGTGTGCTCACATTGATGAAAAACAAACGGGTTGATGTGGCTCTCTTAAGCGAAACACACATTTTAGTGGGAGACAAAGCTACGTTAGCGGACAACACATACCATAACATTAGTCACTCTTCCTTTGGAACGAGAACCCGTGGAGTTGCTATAGTCGTGAAACGGAAATTGAATATTGAATTGAAGGGAGTATGGTCTGATGCAGATGGTCGGATAACCATAGCTAAGATTATACACAAGAATAGGAAAATAGCGTTGGTAGCGGTATATGCCCCAAATCTATACGAAAATAATTTCTACACTGCACTCACTAGGGAAATGTTAAACCTTCCAGAATACTCATTTATAATTGGTGCAGATTTTAATGCCATCTGGGATCCTGGGTTGGATAAATCTTATCCCACCTTTTCCAACCAACAAAAAAAGTCATCTAATGCGTTAAAGGATTGGGCAAAGAATACAGGTGTAAATGATCTATGGCGATCACTCAACCCCACGACCCGGAAGTACTCTTGTCGATCAGCAAGACATAAAACACTATCCAGAATAGATTATGTTTTCGCAACACCGAGACTATTTGATAACTATGAAGTGGAGATGGTACCCAATGCATTATCAGATCATTGTTATTTACTCCTAAAAGGATCATTTGGTGTACTATCATCCCGAGCCCCAAGATGGCGCTTTAACACAACACTGCTGAATAACAAGGAATTCATTACACAACTCAAAGAAGCTCTTTCAGTATTCCTACCAGAGAATGTGAACTCGGTGCCGGACCCTAGAATATTATGGATGTCGGTAAAGGGAATGATCAAGGATTTCACGGATAGCTTTTCATCCAAAATATGCAAGAATCGATGCTCAAAACTGGCGGAATTAGAAACGCTCTACTCTACATTATTTACTTCTTTACAATATAACGACTCGGCTCGACTGGAATCTCAAGTTAATTTACTAAAAATAGAGATTAACGCCATTTACAGACAACAATCTGAAGTACAAATACGTAGCACAAGACGACAGCATTACTCTCAAGGTTCCAAACCAAGTCACCTACTAGCTACGCGATTAAGAGTTAACGCAAAATTTGCAGATATAACCTCTATTAAAGCACAACAAGGACTTGTAACAGACACCAAAGAAATAAACACGACATTCAAAGAATTCTACTCCAACTTGTATAAATCAGAAACGACCTTCGATCAAAACAAAATGGACACATATCTTAATCAAATTAACCTCCCCAAACTTTCAGAGGATGATGCTAAACAGTTAGAAACACCAATCACACTAGAGGAACTCAGGAAGGCCATATCCGAAATGCAAAGTGGTAGGGCTCCTGGAAGAGACGGTATCCCACCAGAAATGTACCTCTCATGTTGGGACATAATTGGACCCCTATTACTTAATATGATTTTATACTCAGTCAAGGAGGGGAACTTTCATAAGAACGACAATATTGCACTCATAACAGTCCTCCTTAAAAAAGACAAAGACCCCACCGAGTGAGGTAGTTATAGACCCGTAAGCCTCCTCGGAACCGATATCAAACTGTTCTCTAAGGTATTAGCCATCAGACTTCAAAAGCATATGACGTCTTTAGTTCATCCGGATCAAACTGGCTTCATAAGAAACCGTTTGATCACTGACAACATAAGACGATTACTATACGTACTAGATGCCAGCAAGGACGACACCACACCCAAGGCGATGCTGTCCCTGGATGCAATGAACGCTTTTGATAGGCTGGAATGGTCGTATTTATGGGCGGTATTAGAAAGGATGGGGTTAGGAAAAGGATTCATTGATATGATTAAAGTATTATACAAAGACCCATCGGCCATGATTACAACAGGTATAATCACCTCCGGAATATTTCCGGTATCACGCTCTTCTAGACAGGGTTGCCCTCTTAGTCCCGGACTATTCGATTTATCACTAGAACCTTTAGCACAATATATAAGACAATCCCAACTCATAGAACCAATCGTAATCAAGGGCACACAACACAAAATTAGTCTATATGCGGACGACGTAATACTGTTCATGCAAAACCCTAACACCGCAATGCCTTATCTTCTCAAGTTGATTAATGACTTTGGCGACCTATCGGGATTTAAAATAAACTGGCCAAAGTCGGCTTTCCTTCCACTGAACGACCCTGCAATGAATACAAGTCTTCCAGAAGAAATACGAATGGTTAAACACTTTAGATGCTTGGGAGTTGAAGTATTCCCTACCATAAGCCAAACGGTGAAACACAATTACATAGAAATCCAAAATAAAATAAAATGCGACCTTGACAGGTGGTCAAAACTTAAAAACTCAGTACAGGCACGGGTTTCAATAGTTAAGATGGATGTCTTACCAAGAATCAACTTAATCAGCTCAATGCTTCCGTTACCCCCTCCAGATGGTTACTGGAAAAAATTACAATCCACATAAATGGCATAATCATACTCCCTTATTCAATAACAATGCACTCCTGATTAGAAAACGACCTATAAGATTCCCTAGATGGGAAAAGCAAGGCATACATACATTAGGAGATGTTTTCAACAAACAGGGTATTTGTAGCTATGATGAAATAGAAAAAAAGTTTAATCTCACCGGTTCCACATATCTTTTTTACGCACAATTATTGTTATGTTTGAAGACTCACGGTGTTCCATTAAGGATACCAATTGCACACCACAGATACCACAAATCTTTCTATGAAAGAGAGACATCGAGAGGTTTTGTATCAGATTTTTATCATCAATTACTAACTGCTTTGTATGAAACCCTCCACCTAGACTCTGTTTGGAGGAGGGATATACCAGACCTAGAAAAAGATTTTGATTGGCAAGAAGCCTGGGCAAATGTTCGACTTGCATCAAGGAACCCGGACCATCAACAAATCAATCTTAACTATATTCATAGGACATACTTGACTCCTATAAGACTGAACAGAATGGGTCTTAAACAAGACTCCAAATGCTCCTTATGTACAAATGGGGACGAGGGGACATTTATGCACATGTATTGGGACTGCCCACCAGTTAAGATATTCTGGGAAGAAGTGACCCAGCAATTATCAAATCTCTTAATTCTGAATATACCTGTACACCCCTCTATATTACTGCTGAATGATGTTTTTGAATATGCAGTACCTATACAACAAAAGAGATTGGTTTTATCTGGTATTACAGTGGCTAAAAAACTGATAGCATCACGATGGTTTCAACCGGAAAAAAATTGCCGAAAGGTCTGGATTCTTACATATCTCGATGTGATTTATCTAGAAATATCTACAGCAAGAATTTTGGGTCTCAATGAATCCAAATTGACAATGTGGTTAGAAGTGGTGGAGAGAAGGGCGGTTAGGTGGCCGAGCGGAGATTGCGTTCGTCACCAACCCCGGAGCTGTGAGCTGGATTCGCCTGTTCGAATCCAGCTCACAGCTCCGGGGTTGTCACCAGCTTGGCTGGCCGTCCGCACTAATACAATTGGCTGTATTAGAGGGTGGGAGAAGCTGGCGGGGTGGGTCCGGGTAGTTGTAAACAGCGACTCCTACAGTTCGGTCGGGGCGCCTGCTAAGCGCGGATAGGACCTGAGGGGGATAGTGTGGTCCTCCCACACGCTACGCCCTCTCAGTGAGAATCCGCGCTGCCAGGTGAAAAGAAGCGGTGATTGGCTGGACGTGTGTCGGAGGAAGCACGTGATAGCCTCCACTCTCCCAGATGATCTGACTGTGGGGGGTAAGTGCGCAGCGACCAGGAAGGGATTGGGAATTGGCATACGACTAACATTGGGATGGGAGAAAATCGGAGGAAAATGGAGGGGGAAAAAGATCAATAAAAAAAATAAAAGAAGTGGTGGAGAGAATAAAAGCTAGCATTTAATGGTAGTGTTTGGTTAGGAGCGAAGGATAATTGATGGATTATCCATGGGGGGGTCCAGGGCGGGGGGTGCGAGCAAGAGCATATGTGTGTAGGGGAATAGATAGCAGGTATTAGGGGTATATCTTGTATAAGACATTTATCCAAATGATGAGTTAACTGATGTACACTGTTTTACAATGCTTGTATATCTAATCGTGTGTTATGTTTGTTTATGTGTTTGTTTAAAAAATAATACAAAAAAAAAATACAAAAGAAAAAAAATATTGACATGTTAAAAAAAAAATCATATTTTTTATTAAATGTATTGAAAATGAATTGATTACTATATGAATTGATTACACTGACTATTGTATCTGTGTCCTGTGCAATAGAAAAAATAATATTTGTAATCTGAATTAAACTAATCGTTAACACCCATATTACAAAATACTAACTGTATCATGTGCATCTCTCTTCTGTCTCAGGAAATAAGTCCCCCAGCCTGTTCAGCCACAAGGACACCAAAGGAAAGAAAGCCGGTTCCAACTCAAGGTGAGGCCAGAGAGCCTCCTCATATTCCAACATTGTAGTTTATAAGTAGGGATGCTCCGATATTGATATCGGCCCCGATATGACTAAAATTGCTAGATCGGGTATTGGAGACAATTTAAATGTAACTTACATATAAATATATATTTTTTTATAATAAATAACAATTCAGTATTTATATCTGTTAATTTGTTACATTTAGTTTCACTAAGTTAGGCAAGTAATATTTTAAGTCAAGCCTGATGTTGCCTTGCACAAAAGAATGACCCCAGTCTCTTCCACACAGTGAGGCATACAGTTTATTAATTGAACAATGGGTATCTGATACCCAAAACCAAAATACACTCACTGCTCACATGACAACCTAAACACAGGACATGGCATTTAGTGAATGGAGCTTCCCAACAATTCAGTTGCTCTGGTCACACCTAGCTCCTTTGGAGCTGTTGTTTCGAAACCTGGATCATCCCCCAAAGATCGTTTGGGCATAATGTGGACACAGCAATCGCACTCGGGTGCAGAACAAAACAAGCAGGCCAAGGGTGGTCTCGGCACGCTTCCAATCGAACCCTGAATATTTTGTTCAGGGACTGAACACTGGTATATCAACCAGATAATTCCAAGTAAAACAATTATCCATCCTTTTTTGTGAATTGTGTATTTGCGAGGGAAGACTCAAAAGAAAATTCCCCGAAGAATCTGACCAATGAGAGAACAGTTTGCTCGCGTGTGGCGTTTGTTTACAAGTTTTGGTCTGCTGTTAACATAGCCGTGTGAACACAAACTGAACCAAGGGGCAAGTGCAACATTGTATATTAGTCTGAATCGGAACAAAGCAAACACACTACAGGTGTGAAAACACCCTTTGTTTCTCTTGTCTGTCTGTCTGTCCTCACTCTAGCCCCCAGGAGAAGAGGACAGAGGTGGATCCGTCCCCCGTTGCCACAGACACACCACCAAAACCAGCCAAGCTCGAAGGACCCGCCCATGTTGCCAGTGACGACGAAGACACGGTGGACGTTGTTGACCTGTGACCTGGAAGTTGACATTAGTTGGGGAGCATCAGGTCTCCTGTCCGCCAAGATGGGACATAGGAATGAATGGACTCTTGACTAGAGGTGGACCAATACCCCGTGCTATGCTAAGTACTACTCCTTTCGGAGTAGTCACTGATACGGAGTACTGAGATGAGAACTTTACTTGATATTGACCATTTTTGACAGCTCAACTCTTCTTTCTCTGCACCCCAGAACTAGTGTTGACTCGGTTAGGATGCACCCCAGAACTAGTGTTGGCTCGGTTAGGATGCACCCCAGAACTAGTGTTGGCTCGGTTAGGATGCACCCCAGAACTAGTGTTGGCTCTGTTAGGACGTGCATAACGTTGAGGATTACATTGCTCTGCTCCATATCAATCAATTTAATTTGACCAGCGTTTCAGCTAAAATCGTTCTGGGTCTTATGGAGACAGACAAAACCAATATAGAAAGGTATAATATATTGTAAAACACGTCTCTTGTAGGAGACAAAACTCCAGAACACATTAGTGAATTTCTGGTCTCGTTCAACTGCATATATATATAGTGCTTTTTATCCAAAGCGCTTTATAACTTATACCTCACATTCACCCGTTCACTCACCATGCAAGGTGCCAACCTGTTCATCGGGAGCAGTTAGGGGGTCTTGCTCAAGGACACTTCGACACACTGCAGGGAGGAAGCCAGAATCGAACCGTGAACCTTCCCGATTACCAGACGACTGCTCTACCTCCTGAGCCACCGTCCCCCCCCCAAGATGTGTGAAGACCTAGAGACGTCGAGGTCAAATTAAACTGATATGGAGCAGATGTGTGATTTCATTCTCAAGGATTTATTCAGCACCTCATGAACCTTTTGGTCTGTTCTCCTGTCCGTACTGTACATACCAGTATCCAGTTTTGTATTATCGCCAAATGCACAGACCCCTTGCAGTTATTGAAAACCTCCATTAAGAGGATGTGGTGTTTTAATATTCGTCTCTGGTTTCGTCAGTGCAGTAAAAAGGCTGGTGTTGTCAAACTGACATGTACTCAGTCACAAGCACTTTAATTACAGTACCAAGTGTATTATCATGTGGAAAACTTCTAAATACGGACACATACTGTATGTATAGTAGCCATGTTATTTCCGTGCTGCCCTTGAACACAGGACACTCCAGATATAGGCTTCAGTTTTTTTGGTACTGTATATATGGTAAGTGATGGTGCTGTATCACATTTGACCCGTAATTGGGCCTAATCCAGGGCAGTTTTCCTAGAGACGATAAGTGCAAAATTGCACTTCTGGTGACCTAAATAGGGCATCCGCTACAAGTATTTCCAATTTCATGTGATGGGTCATGTAAAGGCTCGACTACCGTTCTGTTAAATATCACACCTTCTAGGAAACAGTCGGTCTTTAGGTAAACACTACCAATGTATATAAACACAAATAAAACATTTGAACAAGCTCAGCCAAAGTAGCAACAGCAGCCCGTTGGGCCTCTAGACACGCACGGTCATGAATGCATGGAGGTTGTGGACCATGGGTTTTGTAGTCGTCGAATACAATGTTTTATAGAAAGGGATGGTTTGTCAAACAGCATGCATTTTAAACCTCAAATATAATCATGCCCATACTAATTGATGTGTTCTGGTGTTCTTTGAAGTACTTCAGGTTGAGAGTGATGTATTTTTATCAATGATCAACCAACCCCACTGTTTATCCTCTGGCAGCGGTCTTTTTACCTTGTGTTCTCTAGATATAACTTAATTAACATTTCTATTAATGGTAAATAAAATTTGTTCCTCACACCAACGGCAGAGGCAACCATGCAAGGTGCCAACCTGCTCATCGGAGCTATTAGGGGTTAAGCGTCTTGCTCAGGGACACTTCGACACACTGCCCGGGAGGAGCGGGAATCGAACCGGGAACCTCCGGATTACCAGACGACTGCTCTACATCCTGAGCCACTGTCCATTAATTAACATTTCTACTTAGGTGCAACTTGTATTACAACCATCCTACTCGGTGTAGGGAACATAACTGATAGTAAATCCTGTAGATTTCTCCCAACTCTTCCAATAATAAAGAAAACAACCCCCTTTTCAATGTTTATTTGAACAAAACCCTAAAAGTGCATCCTCCGTTTCTGTATCAATGTACATTGTAACGAAATACTTAAGATAGAAAAACGAAACAATTACTATCTGGCCAAAACAAAATCTGGCCAAATAATTTACAACACAGCAAACACAGAAATATTTACATCTATTTATAACCATCTAATAATTATTTAAATAACCCAGCTTTCACACACAAGCCTACATTGGACAGATAAGAGAACCTTTATTAATTAAAACCATTATTGTACACAGACCCACATGGCTGGCCACTTTGATTGTGCCTCTGTTTATATACAGTAGGCCCAATTGTGGCTCGTTTGGCATTTACAGGGTTTCTGCAGAACTCGACTCATACAACGTACACCGAGAGTATTTACAGTCTTACAGAGCAACTTTGGTTAACATCTCTGGAATGTTATATTATTAGCCAATATTTTGACGTTAAGTCATTTTGAAGCCCTGGTACAGAGTGTGTGAGGCGGACGTGTCGGGCGAAGCAGAGTAACTAGCAGTGTTCAGATGTCACAACATTCACGCTAATCATCAGTGGCATAAAACATCTTCAATTCATCCGAGTGAAGGAGATGGAATAATAATAATAAAGGTGAGGTCATGAACTCTGCCATGGAGAGGTGCAGCCAGTCTCCTTCCTGTCCAGTGTTTGGCATGTCCTGTTGCCGAGGCCGTCGTCGTTGGTCATAGGTGTGAGACCAAGAAGTTTGTCTAGTCTTTAGAACCCCTCACTGCTCCGAGAGGGTGAAGTCACTGTTGTCGGAGAGCCTCACGTGGCACCACCAACACCGCTGTGTTTTTCTCCAGCGTCCAGGGGCTGCTGTTGCCCAATGCTAGGCAGGGGGGTTGGGATCAAGGAAGAAGAAGAAGGGAAAAAAGGCGGTAGGGTCGAGGGTCATTCAAAGACGTATTCGTATTCATCCAGGTCGAAGTGTGGATTGGGGATCTCAAAGAAGTGTTTCTTCTCCGTCCTCCGTCCTCCGTTCTCCGTCCTGTTTGGACACAGAATTAAGAGACGTGTTAGAACTCACAGGAAGTCACCCGTTAACATCCAATATCTGTTCTCATCCAAAAGACACCGTATTGATTCTAAAACCCAAGAAAAACACGAGGGTCAATACGTGTCACTTGGCAGGCGAAGGATTAATTGTCACACGACAACAGAGCGGGTGTTTTGATGAAAACCAGGCACAGAATAGACAGAAACCGGCCCAGGAGTGGTTCCAGTGAGAAGATTGAGGAAGAGGGAGAAGAACTTGGACTTCTACTCCCTCAACCAAGCTACCCCCCCCAAACTACATTTACATTGCCAAGCCCCGCCTCTCTGGCCGAGGGGCTTTTTCACAAACACTCCCTATCTATCACTGAACTGCACCTAAACCTCCCTCCCATGTCATCCTTTGAATACCTCGCCTTTTCCCTCCCCAACTCTATCACTGCACTTCTTCTCTACCGCCCTCCTGACCATAGCCTCCACCCGCCTCCTACTCAGTACTCACTGGTGACTTTAACATCCATGTTGACCAACCCAACTCAAACCTCACACCTGACACACACCACTGAGGATAAACGGGGCTACCGTGGACAGGGTGAGCAGCTTCAATTACCTGGGGGTCCACATCTCAGAGGATCTGACATGGACAACACACATAGACTCAGTCGTAAAGAAGGCGAAGCAGCGCCTCTACCACCTGAGACAGTTAAGGAAGTTCAGAGTATCGGGGAAGATTGGACCGTGACGTCAGAGGAGTCACTCCAAGCTGCACTTGATTGCACAGACTGGAGTGTATTCCGTGATAACACAGCCAATATTAACGAATACACTGAAACGGTGCTTGACTATGTCTGTACTCTGGTAGAAGAAACAATCCCCTCCACCACAATTAAAATCTACCCAAATCAAAAGCCCTGGGTAGACAAATCCGTCCGTGAGGCTCTGAAAGTGCGCACATCAGCATACAACACCGGGCTGGTGACAGGCAACATGGAAGAACACAAGATGGCAAGATACAACGTCAGGAGAGCAGTAATAGAGGCAAAACGGCGTTACAGGGATAAAGTTGAACTTCAGTTTGAACAGGCTGACTCTAGAGGCATGTGGCAGGGCCTCAGAACAATGACAGATTACAAAGGCACCTCCCTCAAACTGAACAGTGACATCTCCTTAGCAAATGATCTCAATTCCTTCTATGCGAGGTTTGAGGCTGTGAATAAAAACACCAGCCTACAAACCACGGCAATGGGGGGGGGGGGGGGGGGGGGTCTGCTGATGGAGACTCAGTGTTCAGGGTAACAGAGCATGAGGTGAGACGGATCTTTAAAAAAGTGAATATCAGGAAGGCAGCAGGACCGGACGGCATCCCCGGCCGCGTCCTAAAAGTCTGTGCCGACCAACTGGCCCCGGTATTCACTGACATCTTCAACCTGTCCTTGGAACAGGCTGTCATCCCCACCTGTCTGAAGAAGTCCACCATCATCCCTGTACCCAAAAAATCTACGCCCGCATGCCTCAACGACTACCGCCCTGTAGCCCTCACCTCCATAGCCATGAAGTGCTTTGAGAAGCTAGTGAAGGGCTACATCTGTTCCTCCCTCCCCATCAACCTGGACCCTCTGCAATTTGCATATCGCCCCAACAGGTCCACGGAGGACGCCATAGCCCATGTGCTGCACACAGCAGCATCACACCTGGACAAGAGGCAGGGGAACTATGTGAGAATGCTGTTCATCGACTACAGCTCAGCATTCAATACCATAGTCCCCTCCAAACTCATAGCCAAGCTCAGGGACCTGGGCTTGAACTATGACCTCTGCCAGTGGGTCTTGAACTTCCTGACGGGCAGACCCCAGGTGGTAAGAGCAGGCAACTGCACCTCCTCATCCATCACGCTCAACATAGGGGCCCCCCGGGGCTGTGTTCCGAGCCCCCTCCTCTACTCCCTGTACACACATGACTGCGTAGCACAGCGGAACCTGATCTCTGCCAACGACGAAAGGGCCTACCTGGAAGAGGTAGAGAACCTGTCACAGTGGTGTCAGGAGAACTGCCTCTCCCTGAACGTCAGCAAAACAAAATAGATGATTGTGGACTTCAGGAGGTCGGGGGTCAAGGACTACAGCCCCCTCAGCATCGACGGGGCACCGGTTGAGAGAGTGAACAGTTTCAAGTACCTCGGAGCCCACATATCCGAGGATTTGACATGGACCACACACATTGACAGTGTTGTGAAGAAGGCACGACAACGCCTCTACTTCCTCAGGCGCCTAAGGAAGTTCCAAGTCAGTCAGAAGATCCTTAGGAACTTCTACTCATGTACAATAGAGAGCATCCTGACTGGCAACATCACCTCCTGGTTTGGGAATAGCACTGCACAAGACCGTAGCAGACTACAAAGAGTGACACGTTCAGCCGAACGCACAATTGGAGGGGGGCTTCCCACCCTCCAGAACATTTACAACAAGCGGTGCAAGGGGAAGGCTAAGAGAATTATTAAGGACTCGAGCCACCCGAACAACTGCCTCTTTGAACTGCTGCGGTCAGGCAAGCGATACCGGAGTCTTAAGGCGAGCACAGAAAGACTCAGAAGAAGCTTCTATCCCCAGGCCATCAGGCTGCTAAACGAACAATAAACACTATGCAACAACCATCAAATGCACACACACGCACACACTCACTTAAACAACACACTGCAGCACCCACTCTCCACACTTTAGATCACACAAACACACTTTATATTTATTGATAAAGGATTTGCACTACAACTCGTACACCTACTGTAAATTGTACCTAAATTGCACCTCATCCCATTTCTGCCTTGCACTATATAGTATTGTATATTAGTACACTAATATACTATATATTATATATATATATTGTATATTATATGGTAACTCAGTTACGTCTATTCTGCATCGAACATTGTACATATGTCTATACTGAACACTGACCTAATTTTTTTTTTTACTTCTAATTTACATGCTATACTATGTTATTTTATTTCATACTTATCTTGTCTTGCACAGTCTCTGGAGCGCAACAGTAAGAAGCATTTTGTATAAAAGTATTCTGTACTTCTGTATGACAACTATTAAAGAAACTTGAAACTTGAAGATACTCCAGTCCTTCTACTCCGGAGCTGTAGAGAGCATCTTGACTGGAAACATCACTGCCTGGTATGGAAACAGCACGGCACAGGACAAGAAGGTCCTACAGAGAGTGGTGCGCTCAGCCGAGCGTACCACGGGTATTGCACTACCACCCCTGCAGGTCTTATATAACAAGAGGTGCAAATCCAGAGCCTGCAGAATAATGAAAGACCCTCACCACCCCAACAACAGCCTATTCAAGCTGCTGCGGTCAGGCAAACGCCTGCGAACACCAGCTACTAGGACAGAGACTTCGGCTCAGCTTCTTCCCCCAGGCCATCAGAGTCTTGAACACTGAACTCTCCACACATGAGCACACACACACTGTATACGCCCACACACTAGCAGTCACTTTAACATGAACACACACACATGCTGCACACACACATGCTGCACACACACATGCTGCACACACTCACACTTATGGTCACTTTACACAATGAAAGGTCACTTAAAAAAAAAAAAAAAAGAAAAGAACGGGAGTGGTTCTTGTATAGTAAACAGATGGATAGCAAGCTAGCATAAGGACGCATAGTATAACTGTAGATTGTATAGCATTGTATAGTAGTGTACATAAGACCCAGTGCCTCATCCGTAGCTAACAGTGTATTGCACTATCACAGGACCTAGCATGTCTTACCATGCTTTTGTAAAACTCATGTACATATACCCGATATGTCTTTACTCTTATTACTTGTATTATTATTATAAATGTTGCATTCTCATCCTATTGGATTCTTATTATTGTATTATGCACAATCGTTGCGGGCAAGACCCCCCGCATTTCACTGTATACTTGTATGCCGTGACAAATAATTTTTTTATTTTTTTTATCCACTTTTTCTCCTTATTTTCTATTTTTCTCCCATCTCAATTTCGCCTCGCCAATTCTCCCTTCAATTCTCCCCTCCCCTGTTTCGAACGTTGCTAGACTATGCCTCCCACTGGTCGGCTGCAGTGAGGACCAAGCCTTGCATCACGTGTCCCCTCCGGTACACGAGGAGGCAGCTGTCGCATCTTTTCACCTGAACAGCGCAATCTCTCAGTGGCGAGGAGTAACGCGTGGGAGGCTCACGCTGCCCCCGATACTTCCTGATTCTGCTGTACAGGCGCACCAACCGACCTGTAGGAGTCGCTGTCCACAACGTCCAATCCCCACCCACCGGCTTTCCAACCCTCTAACACTGCCAATATGTGTTAGTATGACGACCGGCCAAGCCGGTAGCAACGGCGAGAGCTGGGCTCGATACCAGCATCTCCTGCGTTAGTGCCGAGCGCCTTGCCCACTGCGCCACTCAGCCGCATACAAATAAAACTCTCGACTCGACTGGACTTCCTCTCCTTCCTCGACTGTTTTAGCCTCACCCAGCATATTAACTTCCCCACCCACACTAAAGGCCACACACTCAACCTTGTCTGCTCTGCCTCCCTACCCATATCAAATCCACACCCTATCCCATTCCCACTCTCCGACCACTACTGCATCCTCTTCTCTGCTCCCCTTCCCCCACCACTCCAAAAAACACACCATATTTTTCCGAAACATCAAATCCATCGACCCCCTCACTCTGTCCCAGTCCATATCCTCTGCCCTTCCCCCTGACTCTGCCCCCTCTAACCCTGACGACTATGCTATCCTGCTCAACTCCACTCTCTCTGACTTCCTTGACTCACTGGCACCCCTAAAAACCATCACTGTCTCATTCACCACCTCCTCCGCCTGGTACACCCCTGAACTCCGTACCATGAAGCAGACCAGCCGTCAACTGGAACGACTCTACAAAAAAACCCATCTCACTGTCCACGCTGACCTCTATAAACAGCACATCTCCTCCTACCGTGATGCACTCCAAGCTGCTAAATATGCCCACTAATCCACCATCATCAACAGCAGCAACCGAAACCCCCAGACCCTCTTCTCCACTGTCAAGAAACTCCTCCAAACCCCGGACAATAACACTCCAGTCTCCTCCCCCGACCTCTGCAATTCGTTTCTCCTCTCCTTCAACAAAATCTCCCAAATCAACAGCTCACTGACCGCTCGCGTCGCCAACTCCGCCACCCCCACTATCATTTCCCCCCCACCTGACTCCATCCCCCCTACCCCTTTCACTGCCTTCGCCCCCATTGACTCCATCACAGACCTCATGACCACCTCCAAAGCCACTACCTGCTCCCTCGACCCCCTCCCCACTACTCAGTCTCTCACCAAGGCCTGCCTCCCTGCTCTCATCCCCCACCTCACTGCCCTCTTCAATCACTCACTATCCCTAGGCCACGTTCCCTCCATCTACAAACTCGCCGCTGTCACCCCTGTGCTAAAAAAACCCACCCTTGACCCATCCAACCTCTCCAACTACCGCACTATCTCCAATCTTCCTTTTTTCTCCAAAACCCTAGAGCGCATTGCTGCCTCCCAACTCCACTCCCATCTCCAGTCCAACACCCTCTATGAACCCCTTCAGTCTGGCTTCCGTCCATCACACAGCACCAACACCGCACTGGTCAAAGTCGTCAACAACCTCCTCATCTCCGCCGATTCTGGTGCCCTCAACATCCTGATCCTACTCGATCTTAGTGTCACTCCATCCTCCTCCAAAGGCTGCACCAACTGGGTGTTGAGGGCACAGCACTTGACTGGTTCACCTCCTACCTCACCGACAGTTAATCTCCCTCTCCGGCCACACTTCTTCCCCCTCCTCAGTCACCCAGGGGGTCCCCCAAGGCCCAGTCCTCAGCCACCTGCTCTTCATCTGCTACATACTCCCCCTTGGTCACATCATCCGAAAATACAACCTCAACTTCCACTGCTACGCCGACGACACCCAAGTCTACATCAGCACACAATCCCCCCACAACCCACCGCTCAGTCACATCGAGTCCTGCATATCTGAACTACAAACCTGGCTGACCCATAACCTCCTCAAACTCAATAGCGACAAGACAGAACTATTCATCATCGGCACCAAAACCACCCTCAGCAGATCCGGACCCATCACACTCACCATTATCGACTCTACCATCACCCCCTCCCCCCTAGTTCGCAACCTCGTGTCATCCTGGACCCTACCCTCTCATTCGACCCCCATGTCCGCTCCATCGTCAAAACCTCCTACTTTCACCTCCGCAAGATCACCAAAATTAGACACTGCCTCCCTGCCGCTGAATCCCTCATACACGCCTTCATCTTCTCCCGCCTTGATTATTGCAACTCCCTCCTCACTGGCATCACCTCCCGCTCCCTCCATGAACTTCAGATGGTCCAAAATTCAGCTGCCCGCCTCCTCACAAACACCCGGTCCGGTGAACACATCACTTCTGTCCTCCACTGGCTCCCGATCAAGGAACGCATTAACTTCAAAATACTACTCCTCACCTTCAAAGCCCTCCATAGCCTGCCCCCCCCCCCCCCCCCCATACCTGACTGACCTTCTCCCTTACCGCCCCACCTGTTCCCTCGGGTCCTCTTCCACTGTCCTGTCATCCAAACTTAAAAGTTTTGGTGATCAGGCTTTCTCACGTGCTGCACCCTGACTCTGGAGCACCCTCCCTCAGACCATCAGAGACTCTCCCACACTCGCCACCCCGTTTCCCCTGTGGTTTTATGTTATGGTTTATGGGTTTTTTTCTCTCTGCCTACTGTCAGCGACTTCGGGTTACTGAGAAGCGCTCTATAAATTAAATTAATTATTATTATTAACTCCGCTGTCCAGTTCAACCAAACTGACTCCCAAGCTCTGGTACACCGCCTCTGATCCGTCCAAGCCTCTGATCCGTCCATCAGATAGACCCAACAAATCAACAAAATATGTACAGATCATATCACACTGCTCCGGGTCACGTTATCATATTAACTTCCCCCGTGACTTATGAGCCGATCTGGTCTCGGATCACCACTCCCCCTCTAACACTTTGAGTGCCAGCCACGAGAAACTCGTTAGTTCATGCCATGCGTTGAGTGCCAACGATGAGAAATCTCGTTATTAACCGCTATTTTTTTTATTAGCGATTTCCATTCATTTTTCATCAATCTAGCCTCACGTTACCACTGGGACTCTCTCTGAGCTTGAACAGGGAAAATACCGCCCCCTATCGTCTCCCGGATGGTAATGCACCCTTTGGATTGGACTGAATGAAAACGCATGGGGAAAAGAAAATCCGGAATCCACATTTAACTTGTCAGGCATGTAACCCGAGCCGATTGCAGTCATCCCGACCCTCAGAACAGCGTGGAATATGTGTTTCAAGCACCCAGCGTTGGATCAATAAACGCGATTGATATTTGGAATGGCGATCAGGAATTGGAATAATCTTTTTGGAGAACATCTGATCTGAGGTAAGGAATCTATTTGACCAGTCTTGGGATAATCAGAGCTTTTTTCACAGATATATCAACGTGTCCCATGTGTGTATGTGTGTGTGCTGATCAGGAAATAAGATAATCGATTTTTCAGCCCGCTTCTCTAGCGTGCATAAGTACACATATACTATCGATAATCTAGCGTTTATTTGAAAACGATTCATAAATAGGCCGAAAAATGACAACGTTTTTTGTGTATTCCAGTAAAGGGCGATTCCTGCAGAATCACCTTTTTTCTGGACATTTCCAAAAACGAAGGTTTTTCAAAATGGTATAAAACGGAAATGTACCGATTAAAAAACAATCCGTTTCGACAATGTTGACTGCAAAGTGCAAACAAGTCATTGATAAGCGACGGGCGTATTAGACACATAGCCATAATTTAAGATATAGTTTATGCGTTCGCAAATGTGCTCGCCCTCTCATTGAATAGAGCGCCGGCACTCAAGCGCTAAATCATGCGCCCCCTGCTGGCACTGAAAGTGTTAAGATGCTGGATTAAAAACAGAGGCCCAGAGCTGGGAATGGGTTTGAGAACCAGGCGAGGCTGGAGAGAAAGGGAGAGGTTAAACCCTGCTTCTCTTACCTGACCAGCCTGCCTTTAGAAGTCTGCGGTGTTCCTAAAAACCACACAACACACCGGTCAGTAGCCTCATCCGACCCCTCTCAGAGGGCCTCCGATGTACATTTATTCATTTAGCTGACAATTTTATCCAAAGCGACTTACAAGTTATGTACGATAAGTCAGCAGGAAGGGTACGACTCTTACAGCTGAGTAACAATGATCAAACAGTGCTGCAACTTGGGTGATGCAGTATTGACTGCATAGACATAAGAGATATTAGTATAGTAGGAGGAGTGCATGGTAGTAGAAAATGGGGGACCCTGATGTAAACAAGATGAAAGTCTCTCTGGTCTGCATCCCCTTAACAATTGTGTGTATTGAGCTGTACTTTATTGTACCCATTCTGCAATCTGTTAATAACATTTTCAATCAATTAATTAATGATATGCTCTGTAAATAACTTATATGCTCTGTAAATAACTTATATGCTCTGTAAATAACTATGTACAGATACCGAGATGTCACACCATGTTACCCGTTACCTGTTTATTGCACAATGTTTTTTTTTTATTGGATTCTATTATATGTACCACTGTATTGTTTCAAGTTTCTTTAATAGTTGTCATACAGAAGTACAAAATACTTTCTGTTGCACATCGTTGCGGGCAAGACCACCCGCATTTCATTGTATACTTGTATGCCGTGACAATTAAAACTCTTGACTTGACTTGAATTAATCTTTAAAATTATATTAAAATATATTGTTAATTTCAGTTTCAGTTAAATTCAGTTATTCTTTTTAATAGAATGGATCATTAAAATCAAAGGGTATTGGACATAAATAGGCACTTCAGAATCTGAAGTTCAGATAATCCTTCAGAATGTTGATCGGCTCAGCTGACCGACAATAAATCAAAATGACACCATTCACCATCGTAGCCTATACTAACAGCATTGCATTGCAATCGGTTTTAATAAATAAACAGAAACAGTAGCATGTGCATCTTTTAGATAAATTATTAGGCTATGAAAATTAGGCTACCTCTAAATATAAAAAGGAATTAACTAAGAATGGGTTGCTTCAAAAAAGATTTATCGAATGTGGAGACTGGCATCGACTATTCGAAAATTCGAATATTCTAACTCGTCCCTAGTAGCTACAGTATAAACGTGGTTCAGAGCGTCAGTAACTTAATAATTAGCTAACGTAGGTAGCTACAGCATAAACGTGGTTCAGAGAGTCAGTAACTTAAATATTTGGCTAACGTAGCTACAGTATAAAAGTAGTTCAGAGCGTCACGTTGTTCCATCACTCCGCCCAAACACCTGGCTGGTATATCAAACGTCTTAAAGAGAACCTTACCCCTCGTTGTACTGGTCTCCAGCCGTCTCCTCGGCCACCAGGTTGTCGTACTCCTCTGCAGCGTATTTCTCCCAGTCAGACATTTCCTGACCCTCACTCTCCACCTCCTTAGGAACGGAAGATAAATTACCCATAAGCCCACCTCGCTAGGAATCACAAGATCATATCACATTGGAACAACTCATAAACACTTAAGAGTTTAAGTTGCTGTTGAGTATCGTTTTATACTAAGTAAGAATGTTGTTATTCTCGATGAGTCTGCTTTGTCCTCTAAAAAAATTTGAGCTATCCCAATTATCATGCATGAGCCTCGAAGCTTCAGTAGTAATTATCGTCGAATAATTGCTAAATGTGTCTCACGAGAGTTTCAATTGTCTGAGAAGAACCAATTCTCAAAATTTGTGTTGGATTTCCATTCTTATGCTGATGTAGGCACATTTTTGGAGGGGTAAAAAAAGAAACGGCACCAAAAACAACAAGAAAACAACGCATTAGAATAACGATTGTGACATGGATTACCAGGGTAGCGATTGAAGCTTCAAAGCATTCAGATCAGCCCTACGCAAAACCATGTCATTTCCCCCTGTGCTTTTCTTACAATTGAAAATCACTCGTCTTGAATTTGTGTATTTTGCGCCTTTCTGATAGACCCAACAGATAATACACTCAACAATGTGTACAGATCTGTATGGAGTTGGCACATATTTATCATACTTTTAAGAATAGGGAGTACTGATCTGGGATCAGACGGCTCGGGTCACGTGATCATATCAACTTCCCCCGTGTGACTGGTCTCAGATCACCACTCCAAGATGCTTGATGAATACAGTCTTATTGGATAAAAGGTTATCCGTCAGTGATATTACCCTTACAACAGAGAAGGGGTTTTTCTGCTCGTGGTCCATGTACTTCTCGATGTTGAAGAAGGTGTCGAAGAAGACGTGGGACAAGCCGCACCTCTTGAGGTCCTGCAGGGTGATCTTACCTGGACAGAGATCAGACAGGAGGGGAAATGTCAGCCTAAAAACACCTTGAAAAAGTCATCGTCTCATAAGAGGTCAGTTGGTCGAGTGTGTCTGCAATGCCAGAAAGTTAAAGGAACACGCCAACATTTGGGGAAATTAGCTTACCGTCTTCTCCAGAGAGAGACTAGAAGATAGATACCAGTTTCCTCTCTGTGCGTTTAGTAGAAAGCAATCTGGCTGCACGTTAGCCTAGCTTAGCACAATGAATGGAAGCGGACATGGCCGGTTAGCCTAGGCATTGTCCAACTAACACCTCTCTTGAAGGCTAACCGGCCATGTCCGCTTCCATTCATTGTGCTAAGCTAGGCTAACGTGCAGCGAGATAGCCTTCTACTGAACGCACAGAGAGGAAACCGCTATCTATCTTCTTGTCTCTCTCTGGAGAAGATGGTAAGCTAATTTCCCAAAATGTTGGCGTGTTTCTTTAAGGGTGTGACTCCTTCTGTGGCTACCCACTTTAAACAGGGTATCAGGATTTAAACCAGTTACATTTAAGACGTGTTAACCCTTGTGTACCCCTGGTCCTTTTTTCTACTTTTTAGAAATATTTTGAGTGTGTGTGTGAGCACAGCGGTGTCTGTGTTTATTATTATTTCATGAAATTGGGTAAATATCTTAATTTTACATATATGTTCATTGTGTGAAAAGCTTATAACATGAAACACTCTAGAAAAATAGTTACAGTATTTACTGCCTTCTTTACCCCTGGTCCCTTTTTCTACTCTCCGTCCGCTCCCATGTTAAAACGGCATTTTTAACCATTTTTAAATATGCTCTTATTCGTTCAATTCTCGATATATCTTCCAAACCTTTGCATATTCCACGAGCTAAGGACCCTGTCTAGGTCAGGATGTGCTGTTACCGATGTAAAACGCATGGTGGCGTAATCGCTCCACAGATAACTTTGCCACAATTCAAGGGAGGTGAGATATGCTGTACCGGGCTGCTAGTGATTGAAACGCCGGAGACATCGTTTGGGGTGGTGGTGGGGGGGGGGCGAGTGGATTTTCTGAGACAGAACCAGAGACGAACCGGACCGCGCAGTCGACAGCGCGCCACACGCCGAAACACAAGCCCCCCAAAGCCGGCGCGCGCCAACGAGGAAGTGTCCTGCACGGAGCAGGTCTGGTTCTCTTCCCAACAGCGAGGCAAGTCCAAGATTTCTGCCGCAAAACAACTTGGAACCGCCCGCACCAGATTTGGATAAGTTGAGCGCTTAGTAACGTTTCGCCTCAAAGCCGTTTCTGGCCGAACTAGTCATCGAATCTTTAATATTTTTTTTGATTCGTATTCAGAGGTATTTCGTCGAGATATTTCTAAATGTAATCTATCAAAAACAAATATGAGAAATATGGTAAAAAACAACATTCATCAGTTTTTTTCGATGAGAAAAAACTTTGTAACGTTTCGCCTCAACGCCGTTTCTGGCCGAACTAGTCATCGAATCTTTAATATTTTTTTTTATTCGTATTCAGAGGTATTTCGTCGAGATATTTCTAAATGTAATTTATCAAAAAAAATATGAGAAATATGGTAAAAAACAACATTTATCCGTTTTTTCTCGATGAAAAAACACGTTGTATCAAACAAACACAGGTTTGAGTGGTTATAATTCATAAATATGAGTAATCTGTTGAGAGATATATTGAGATTATGCTATTACTGTTAATCATGGGTAGAATATTTTTTTTTAAATAGTAAACAGTTAAAATTATATGGCTTTAAACATGATGTATCATTTCATCTCTTAAGCCCAGTGAGTTCCACCATTGCTAGGGATGCACAAGGGTTGACAAATTTCACGACCATACTAGCAAAAAGGTATTTTTCCAAAAAAGTTCCATACAAGCTCTCGCCAGACGTACCACGCTCCCGGCAGCCCCGCCAAAAATCTACGACTTGAATACAAAAACATTTAATATATTCAATATTATTTGATCTCCCGACAGCCGGGCTGCCCCCCAAAAAGTGTAATACCTGTGCATAGTGTGCAAATGAAATGTAAGACTTTCTAATTATGAATATACTACCTTTAAATACTTTTTAATACCCCGCAGACAGTTTAACAGGAACGTTATGCTCCCTTCAGATAAAAGTATGTTGTCCTAAAGACCTAAATCGCTGGAGGGTTGTTGTCGACAGGGGAGATGATGACACAGACAGTTGGCAGCGGGGATTCTACAGCCGACCAGGACAGATCAATCCATCTCTCTTCTATTGCCGTCTCCTCAGCTGATGATGAATAGCCGGCCAGGCATGGACTTAACACGTGCGTGGCTGTCTGCCGTTGGCATTACGGGAAGAAAACTCAACATATACGACGGTGTGTGGGCGAGGTTCCCGCCTACACATTTTCCATCTAAAAAATGCCAGACATTTCCAGACTTTTGATTACTTGACTGGATTTGAAGATTCTTTTTCTTTTCTTTTTGGTTTGCATCCAGTAGGATATATGCCAATATTGGCTTGGCAATATGACCGTCAACTAGGCCAAATCACACTAAAGCTGAAGATTATTCTTAGAATAAATTATACATTTGAGTGAATACCAAAATATGTCAAATTATTACATGGCGTTTTCACATTCGCCGAAATGCTTGTGATTGGTCAATAGCCCCCCGACAGCGGTCATTATTTTTCAATAATGACCGCTGTGGGACAATAATGACCGATGTGCGCAGCTGTTCGCAATCAAGCCCACATCAGTGCAGCAAATCAGACACACCTGCCGCGGCTGCACTGACAGCAGAGTGTGTGTAGATTACAGCGGAGCCAGAACAGAGGCTGCCCGCGATAATAATAATCACTTTATTTGGGCTGACAGAGCCACAGAACAACTGCGATTTGTCAAATGAATTAGGTATATTGTTAGTAAGTTAGCCATGTAATAAGCGGGATAATGTATAGCTTTACTCTGTCATTGTCGCAAAATAATTGACCTTCACTGACGTTTAAAACACCTCGCCGAAGCGGCTCGGTATTTTAAACTACGTGTCGGTCAATTATTTTGCGACAATGACCTCGTAGCTATACATTATCCCTTACTTAACTACGTACATAGAAATAGCTGGAGAGGAATATTTCCCCATGCTTAGAGACTTCGAAGACCATGCACAAACTTTTAAAGATGAGAGTTGTACTCTTCCTGCTGACTTGTTGTACAGAACTTCTAAGTAGTTTTGGATAAAAGAGTCAGCTAAATGACTAAATGTAAGACCTAGAAATCATTGAGTTAATTTGCCATATTTTTCTAGACCTGCATAGGAACCCTGTGTGTGTCTTCTATTCTGCATCGAACATTGTACATAATAATAATAATAATAATAATAATAATAATAATAATAATAATAATAATAATAATAATAATAATAATAATAATAATAATAATAATAATAATAATATAATAATAATAATAATAATAATAATAATAATAATAATAATAATTCATTTAATTTATATAGCGCTTCTCAATAACCCGAAGTCGCTGACAGTAGTCGGGAGCAGGGGTACAAACAAAGAAACGAAAGCAAAGAAACAAAAACAAAACAACAAAGAAACAAAAACAAAAGGAACATGAGACCATGGGGGGAACGGGGGAGACAGCCTGATGGCACAAAAAAAAAAACTGGAGACATATCAATCAGGTTGGAGGGGAGGGGGGGGTTTAGGGGTGGGGGGGGTTGAAGGCAAGGGAGAACAGGTGGGTTTTGAGGCGAGCTTTGAAGGTGGAGAGTGTAGGGGAGTCTCTGATGGACTGGGGGAGGGAGTTCCAGAGTCGGGGTGCAGTGCGAGAGAAGGCCCGATCTCCGAAGTTTTTAAGCTTGGATGTCGGGACAGTGAGGGAGGCAGTGGAGGAGGACCGGAGGGAACGGGTGGGGCGGTAGGGGAGAAGGAGATCAGTCAGGTAGGGGGGGGCCAGGCTGTGGAGGGCTTTGAAGGTGAGGAGTAGTGTTTTAAAGTTAATGCGGTGTTTGATCGGGAGCCAGTGGAGGGAGTGGAGGACAGGAGTGATGTGTTCGCGGGACCGGGTGTTAGTGAGGAGGCGGGCGGCTGAATTTTGGACCATTTGCAGTTTATGGAGGGAGCGGGAGGTGATACCAGTGTCTATACTGAACACTGTGACTTCTATTTTTACTTCCATTACATGCTATACTATTTTATTTCATACTTATCTTGTCTAGCACAGTCTCTGGAGCGTAACAGTAAGAAGCATTTTGTATAAAAGTATTCTGTACTTCTGTATGACAACTATTAAAGAAACTTGAAACTTGAAACTTCTGTGTGTGTAAATGGTAAATGGCTGCATTTATATAGTGCTTTTATCCAAAGCGCTTTACAATTTGTTCCTCACATTTGACCCATTCACTCACATTCACACACCGATGGCAGAGGCAACCATGCAAGGTGCCAACCTGCTCATCGGGAGCAATTAGGGGTTAAGTGTCTTGCTCACGGACACATCGACACGCTGCCCGGGAGGAGTGGGAATCGAACTGGGAAACTTCCCGATTACCAAGACGACTGCTCTACCTCCTGAGCCACTGTCGCCCCAGACAGTGTGTGGAGAAGGTCTTACCTTCAACCTCTGGCTTGACCAGGTCAAGCATCTCGCAGAGGCAGTCTTCGAAGGGCAGCGGTTTGATGGCCATGGTCTCCAGCTTCTGACACTGCTCTTCGTAGAAGAACTCCAGCTCGTACATACTCAGCACGCCGTCCCCGTCCAGGTCCATGCAGCGGAACCAGTACTCTATACTGGGAACACGGAGAGGGACACAGATCCAGGGGCGCGCGTCAGCGTCTTTATCTTTTAGAAAAGAGGAATGACAAGACCATGATGTAACTGGACATCGTGGCTACCTGGTGTTGGTCTTCTTGTCCTCATCAGAGATGAGGAACCAGACAAAGTCAGCGTAGGTCAGCCTCCCTTCCGGATGCAGCTGCCGGCCCCTAGAAACACAGTTCATATTCCACATACATTAAGGGTAAGGTCTCAGCTGAATGTGATGTGCTGGTCCCTAGTCAGACAGAGTTCATATTCATACTTTCAATATCCAGGTTAAGGTCTTAGCTCAGTGTGTCCCTAGTCAGACAGAGTTCATATAATTCATACATTCAATATCCAGGTTAAGGTCTTAACTAGAGATAGTGCATCATACCGAGTTAAGACCTCAACCTGGATATTGAATGTATGAATATGAACTCTGTGTCTGACTAGGGACAGTGCATCACATAGCCCCTTTCGTGACTGCGATGCAAGCCTCGCTTGAATACGCAGTCACTGGCTCCCACGTTACTAGCCATGTTAATGTGCACATCAAGCACTGGTTAAAGATGAGCGGTGGGTCCAAAATATATCTGATATAAATTTCAAAAGGTACCCACCATTGCATTAGGGTTTCACACACATACGCGGCAGGGTTTGAAAGCTTGGCGTTGCTAATAAACATTTTAAATCATTTTTATAAACGAGTAAAAAAAATCACTGAGCTAGCCTTGGCTAAAATGGCTGCTTCCGCATTTTCACGCAGGAGCGCTGTGATTGCTGGGCGCACCAGGCACGTGACAAAGCAGCCAGCAATCACAGCGCTCCTGCGTGAAAATGCGGAAGCAGCCATTTTAGCCGAGGCTAGCTCAGTGATTTTCTTACTCGTTTATAAAAATGATTTTCAATGTTTATTAGCAACGCAGAGCTTTCAAACCCCTAAGCGTGTGTGTGTGAAACCCTAATGCAACGGTGGGTACCTTTGAAATTTATATCTGATATATTTTGGACCCACCGCTCGTCTTTAACCAGTGCTTGATGTGCACATTAACATGGCTAGTAACGTGGGAGCCAGTGACTGCGTATTCAAGCGAGGCTTGCATCGCAGTCACGAAAGGGGCTATGCATCACACTGAGTTCATATTCATTTTCATAGATTAGAATAGAAATACTTATTATCCAGAGGGAAATTTGACACTGCAAATCGCTCAACATTAAACATTTAGACAGAACAGGTCACAAATAAGAATGACAAAACAAATCAAATTGCCTAAGATAAGAGTAGAATAAAATAGAATAAAATATACAGTAAATAAATACAGTAAAAATATACTGAGGTCTACAGTAGGTGTAGTATTGCACAGTGCTGTTTCAAAAGTATGAGTCCAGGAAGATGGTAACTGTCACTCTGTGCTCAGTGATGCAGTGAGGCACAGTGATGCATTGTATAGTCTGATGGCTGTTGGAATGAAGGACTTCCTGTGCCGTTCAGTGGTGCATTTAGGTAGTGTGAGCCTAGCACTGAACATGCTCCTCCTGTCAGCCAAGTCCGTGTATAGTGGGTGGGAGGGGTTTTCCCTGATGGCCTGGAGCTTAGCAAGGCTCCTCCTCTCCGCCACCCTCGCTAGGGAGTCCAGCTCCACCCCAACCACGCTACTGGCCTTCCTGACCAGCTTATCCAGCCTGTTTGTGTCCCCTGCTCTCAGTCCGCTGCCCCAGCAGGTCATAGCGTACAAGAAGGCGCCCGCCACCACCGACTCATAGAACATCCTCAACATCCTTGTACAGACATTGAAGGATCTCAGCCTTCTGAGGAAGTAGAGTCGGCTCTGGCCCTTCTTGTACAGTGCCTCTGCGTGTTTTGACCCGTTCAGTTTGTTGTCGATGTGCACACTGAGGTATTTGTACTCCTCAACCATGTCCACATCGACTCCCCTGATGGAAAACGGGGGTCACAGGTGCACTCCTCCTCATACATTCAATATCCAGGTTGAGGTCTTAACTCAGTGTGATGCACTGTCCCTAGTCAGACACAGAGTTCATATTCATACATTCTATATCCAGGTCTCAGTGTGATGCGCTGGGTTGTGTTCTAACATGATATCAAGCATAGGGAATAGTTGAGGCCTTCAGTCGGACATTGGAAACCCTTTTGCCTGCATGTTGTGGTGTGGATTAAAACTTTAGTCTCGTGGCCCCATGTTTGGCTTTGCAGGTGCTTCCGTGTTCACTATGAACCAGGCAGCGGGCCAGAGCTCTTGACCATGGGACTTGGTGAGTAAGCTAATGGCATTGCATCAACTACACTACAGGCAAGTATTCCATGTCCATAAATCTCCCTTTAGTTAGTTATCTGCCCTCAAGAACGCTACGGTCATCCACTACAGGTTTACTAGACACGCCCAGAAACCAAAAAAGGATAGGAAGTATGGCATTTGCCAACTATGCCCCAAAACTATGGAACACACTACCAACACACATCAGAAACGCCAGCTCTATACACATTTTTAAAGGAAAATTAAAAACGTACCTATACAGTCTAGCTTACAAATAGTTATGGCTTGGAAAAACCTGATGGATCCATGAGGCTAGGATAAGCCTTGTGGACCCAACTTTTTAGATGAAGGAACGGGTACATAGGAGACACGCCTCCAGTTTTTCAAAAGTTTTTGACACGCCTCAGCTTCTGAGCTGAAGGAGTGTTTTTGCGGACCTCCCAAACTTTCAAACTTTTTAGATGAAGAAATGGGTACAATAGGAGACACGCCTCCAGTTTTTCAAACGTTTTTGACACACCTCAGCTTCTGAGCTGAAGGCGTGTTTTTGCGGACCTCCCAAACTTTCAAACTTTTTAGATGAAGGAATGGGTACAATAGGAGACACGCCTCCAGTTTTTCAAAAGTTTTTGACACGCCTCAGCTTCTGAGCTGAAGGCGTGTTTCTGCGGACCTCCCAAACTTTCAAACTTCTTAGATGAAGGATGGGTACAATAGGAGACACGCCTCCAGTTTTTCAAAAGTTTTTGACACACCTCAGCTTCTGAGCTGAAGGCGTGTTTTTGCGGACCTCCCAAACTTTCAAACTTTAGACTGTTTTCTTTATGCGTTTTTCTTTTTCTTTCTTTCTACCACAAGACGCGGCCACTGATGGGTCCATGGGACTTGGATAAGTCCTGTGGACCCAACTCTGGCCACTGACCACATGAGCGAACGGGTACATACGCACACAATACACGGCCACTGATGGATCCGTGGGACTTGGTAAAGCACTATGGACCCAACTATGACCACTGATAAAAACGTAACTACACTAGCATTATAAGACCTAAACATTGCTACCTACCATACAAGTGCATTGGTTTAGTGCATTTCCGGTTGCCACTGAGCGGAAATGTTTGTGCGGACCTGTTCTCCCAAACTGGTAAGCAAATGACTGTTTTTACGTTATTTTCATTTTTTCGTTACTATTATTATTATTATTATTATTATTATTTTTTTTTTTTTTTTAACATTGATCTTAACTGATCACTATGACTTTATTGCTTTTATCGTTATATATGCCTATAATTGTGTACAGCACTTTGAGCTACATGACATGTATGAAAGGTGCTTTATAAATACTTACTTACTTACTTACTTACTTACTTTAAAACAGTCATTTTGAAATGGTCCAAACTTTCGTTGCAGTTTTTCCCCCCATTGGTTGCATTTTGCACTACTGATGACAAACAATATATTTTAAACAAACAAACACACAGTATGTGACAGTGTTGTAGTCGAGTCACTAAATCTCAAGTCGAGTCTCGAGTCCCCAGTGTTAAGAGTCCGAGTCCAAGTCATCAAGGTCGAGTCCACTCCACTCTCGCAGTCAAAGAGCTGACACACAAATAAAAAAAGATCTACATTAACACTTTGAGTGCCAGCCACGAGAAATCTCGTTATTTCATGCCATGCGTTGAGTGCCAATGACGAGAAGTCTAATTTTTTTATCGTTATTGCTTTTATTAGCGATATCCATTCATTTTTCATCAATCTAGCCTCACATTACCATTGGGACTGGCTCTGAGCTCGAACAGGGAAAATACCGCCCCCTATCGTCTCCCGGATGGTAATGCATCCATTGGATTGGACTCAATGGAAATGGATGAGAAAAGAAAACTCCGGAATCAACATTTTACTTATCAGGCATGTAACCCGAGCCGATCCCATTCATTGTAGACACTCAGAACAGCGTGGAATATGTGTTTCGAGTACCCAGCGTTGGATCAATAAACGCGATCAATCTTTTTAGAGAACATCTGATGTGAGGTAAGGAATCTATTTTACCAGTCTTGGGGTAATCAGAGTTTTTTTCACATATATCTCAACGTGTCCCCTATATGTGTATGTATGTGTGTGTGTGTGTGCGCTGAGCAGGAAATAGATACGATTTTTCAGCCCGCTTCTCTAGCGTGCATAAGTACACATATACTATCGATAATCTAGCGTTTATTTGAAAACGATTCATAAATAGGCCGAAAAATGACAATGTGTTTTGTGTATTCCACTAAAGGGCGTTTATGACAGAATCTTTTTTTTTCTGGACATTTTCAAAAACGAGCGTTTTTCAAAATGGTATAAAACTGAAATGTATGTACAGATGAAAAAACTATCCGTTTCGTACATGTTGACTGCAAGCAAGTCATTGATAAGCGACGGGTGTATTAGACACATAGCCATAATATAGAAATAGCTCCGTGAAAATCATGAAATATCGGAAAATCAGTCTAAAAAGGCTGCCATTCAAGCGCTAATTCTGGCGCCCCCTGCTGGCACCCAAAGTGTCAAACATAAATGACACAGCGGTCACCATTTCAATGGGAGTTTATTTACTTTGTGACACAATAGCCAAACAAACAAACACTAGCCATCAATATCTTATGCCAAATGATTATTACAATTTCTTTTATAAATAAAAAACTATTTAAACATTAACAAGTCTGAGTCCGAGTCTGCACCTTCCGAGTCCAAATGCAGTCAATGCTTGAGTCCAAGTCATCAGTGCTCAAGTCGAGTCACGAGTCCTGAAAATCATTCCAGGACTCGGACTTGAGTACTACAACACTGGTATGTGAACAGAAGAGAATCTTGTAATCGTTATTGATGAATTACTCATTCAGTCTTTAGTATGATGGTGTTATTTTGGCATTTTGTGAAACGTGAAAAAAATATATAGAAAACTGGCCAAAATCTGCTTCATTAAATGAGTAATTTCCTGGGGCGAGTGTCTCGTCTTTGGTCCAAATGTGTTCTCACTTCCACTGAACCTCTCCAGGGTTCATTTGGAAGCGGACAGAGACCACCTACTGCAGGGCATTCCCTAAGCAACCCATGGAGGT
This sequence comes from Notolepis coatsorum, assembly GCF_963971535.1. Taxonomy (NCBI): domain Eukaryota; kingdom Metazoa; phylum Chordata; class Actinopteri; order Aulopiformes; family Paralepididae; genus Notolepis; species Notolepis coatsorum. The sequence goes on from NC_140167.1 coordinate 189,438,911, forward strand.
AAAACGCTCTCGGGTTCTAATCAAATCAATCCAATTTGTATAGCCCCAAATCACATGGAGTTACCCCCCATGGGCTTTACAGGTCAAGAAGAAACATCACAATAGATCCAGAACAAAAAAAAAACCATAAAATCCATATATGCAACACCCCCCCAGACTTTCCCCAATGAAGATGAGGAACGACTCACTAACACCTAGCAATAGGAGAATAAAAGCACCACAGGCGGCGAGGAGGAGAGAAACCTCAGATGGGACGTTCAAAGGGGATCCCCCCCCCCATCAGGATGTCTGTGATCAAATATAGAGTTGCTATGGATGGTAGATGGATGGAGAATAGAACAAGCAAATAATTGGTATGTATGTATGTATATATACATGTAATGAAACACATATACATGGTAGCAGTATACATGGTAGCAGTAGTATCTAAAGTACACAAGAACATTTTAAAATTAAAATAAAATAGAGCCAAGGAACTCAATGCCTCAAACAATTAGAGTGTCCACATCATATCATTCATTCAAGTGCAGGGTTAAGGAATGGCTCATTGATGAGCAGAATTGTCAACACTGAGGTGTCTGTGTGTGTGTGTGTGTATGTGTGTGTGTGGATATGGTGCGTTTGTCTATGTCTGGGTCTTTTAATATGTCATGATGTGCTCTGTCCTTGTGTCCATGACTGTATTGTGACCTGTATCCCTATCGTATGTCTATGTGCTTTTGTTGTGTTTCTATTCTAATTGTATTTATCTTGATTGTATTGCTAACCCTTATTCACACAGGACTTTAGCCTGTACCTTCTGGCAGGGGGACTGCCAATGGAAATGAGCCTTTTGGCTAAAATTGGGTGCATTTACATCTGTAAAACGTTTTATTAATGTACCCTGTCCCCCTTGATCAAATAAAGTAAACCTAAACCTAAGAACAAAAAAGCATATGAATACGAGCACTGGTATGAAAAATAAGATGATGGCGCAAAGTCGAGGCTCAGAGCTCAACCACATGACACTAGGCAGGTGTGAAGAGCGCAGCATTCAAGAGACAAGGGGTTGTTTGTAGTGGTCTGTATCACCTACTCAGAACTGAAGCATTACGACTTGTAATCACATCCTTGATTAGCCCTTGTTCACTTACCGTGTTACTGTTCCTGAGAATATTCTTTCAATCATCTTGTGAGAGATGGCTGAAAAACAAAATGAGAGCAGATAGCAGCTTATGAAACAAACAGTTGACTACTATAAGTTTGTTTATTATTTGTCAGAACAAAATACAGAATACTTTATAATGAAATGCTTGTTTCTGTATGAGCCCCTTTTACTGTATGTAGCACACACTCAGGGGCTCATACAGAAACAAGCATTTCATTATAAAGTATTCTGTATTTTGTTCTGACAAATAATAAACAAACTTGAACTATACTGAATACAACATGACGAGGCTGAAAAACACAGAGCAGCTTATGAAACGACCAGTTGACTACTATAATAATAAATTCAATTTGTACCGCACTTTACATTTGTAAAAATCTCAAAGACTACTATACTGAATACTACATGACGAGGCTGAAAAACAGAGCAGCTTATGAAATTAACAGATACACAGTTTTGCACACGTTAGTTTAGTTTAACAGTTAATGAAAGTAAGATTGTTAGAATATGACAACCAGTGATATCAGATACATTGAATCCTTGTGTTGTGTTAATTACAGCTCAAATTAATTATAGGAAACAGTCCCTATTACATTCCATAGAACTGTAATTAACACAAGGATGGATCAATGTCCTCAAGCTGCATTCAGGAGTTGTTCCAAACTAGAGAGCCGGGTATAAAATATGGGGAACACGTGTCTTCAATATCACAAAGGCAAGGACAAATATAAAAACCTTGGAAATAATTGTTCGTGCTAAGAGTAAAAGCCTACCAGTTTGTATTCAATGTCTCTTTCAACCAAGAGAAGGGAAGTATTATTTAAGAGGGTTATGTATTCTTAAAACATGTAAAAAGGTAAGAACTAATGTAAAAGCTAGATGTGTTTCAATTTTGGGAGTAAAATTATGGAATAGCCTTAGTGACGGGTTGAAGTTGTGTACTTCTCAGGGGAGATTTAAAAAAGCCTTAAAGGATCAAATAATTCAGGAGTACAGTTTTGAGTAAACATTAAACATTAGTTTTTTCTTTCAAAAAATTATATCTTGCAGAATATTTTAAGTTTTTCTTTCTTATATTAAAATATATTTAGTTTAAGAATTTGTAAAGGATAGGCAAAAATAAGCATGTGCTTCAGCCTATTCCTTTTTTTCGGTCGTTGATTTTTGATTTTGTGTGCGAGCTTGCCTTGAATGTGATTTTATTTTTATTTTTTATTTTTTTTGTAAGTCCACACGGGTGTGTTTGATTTGTCTGTAAACAAGACCGAAAAATAAACTTCATTCATTCATTCATTCATTCATTAATCTGTTAAGGGGTAAAACTATGGAATAACCGAGACAACGAATAAAACAATGTGTAGTTTGATACATAAATAAGAAATTGTTCAAATATAAGGTGATACATAAATATAAAACCTTATTATAATCCAAATTATATTTTATGAATATAATATTAGAACATAACTATTAAAATCGTGACAAAAAGGAAAATAAATTGTCTACCGTCTACGTTTTGTAGCTTACTGTATAAACTGTACACTAAAACGATGAAACTTTCGTAACCTTTCGTTTTTGCTAAATTATGAATTTTCTTTTATATAATGTAATGTGAAAAGGGTAAGCAATATAAGCCTCGGCTTCAGCCTACACCTTTTCGGACGTTCTTAATTTTTTTTTTTAATAAATGTCCTACTACTGTACATTGCTTTGTAAAAGAAGACCGAAATACAATCATTCATTCATTCATTCATTCATTCATTCATTGACATCACTGGTGGCCATATTCAAACTAATTTACTCAATAACTGTCAAACCAAATGAATGTGTGTAAAACTGTTTGAGTTTTTGGATGTGTGCGTGTTTCAGATTATGTGCAACATAAAATCAGCATTGTTTTTTTTTTTGCGAAGTGCCCCTTTAATCCATTCCTGTAGCCCATAAATCCAGATCATTGGAGAGAGTAGGTCTTTTTTAGCTTCGACAATACCATAAATACTCTGGTCATCATTCTGGCAGCACAGTGGCAGTAATGGTTCCAGACTTGGCGTCATTCCGTCAGGATATATACACTCTCTCCCATTGATCTTGTGTCTCATTTCCCCTCTGGCCTCCCTGCTAGTAGATCAGACAGGAACATGTGGCCTGGAGTGTGTGGAGGAGGCTACGAGGGGAGGTCCTTCTCCAGGGAGGGAGTGAGGGAGTGAGTGAGTCTACTGTGTGAGGGGTGTATGCAATTCTCATAGTGAAGTTTGTAAATGTGTGTAATTGTCACAGTAAAGTCTGTGTGTGTACATACATAATTGTCATAGTGAAGTGTGTGTGTGTAATTGTCACAGTAAAGTGTGTGTGTGTGTGTGTGTACATACATAATTGTCATAGTGAAGCGTGTGCATGCTTACATATTGTTCATTATGAGGCGTGTATGTGGTCATTATGGCGTGCCAGGTCTCTGGTCCATGTACCTTGGTCATTATGGCGTGCCAGGTCTCTGGTCTATGTAGAGGTGTGTGTACCTTGGTCATTATGGCGTGCCAGGTCTCTGGTCTATGAAGAGGTGTGTGTACCTTGGTCATTATGGCGTGCCAGGTCTCTGGTCTATGAAGAGGTGTGTGTACCTTGGTCATTATGGCGTGCCAGGTCTCTGGTCTATGTAGAGGTGTGTGTACCTTGGTCATTATGGCGTGCTAGGTCTCTCTGGTCTATGTAGAGGTGTGTGTACCTTGGTCATTATGGCGTGCCAGGTCTCTGGTCTATGTAGAGGTGTGTGTACCTTGGTCATTATGGCGTGCCAGGTCTCTGGTCTATGTAGAGGTGTGTGTACCTTGGTCATTATGGCGTGCCAGGTCTCTGGTCTATGTAGAGGTGTGTGTACCTTGGTCATTATGGCGTGCCAGGTCTCTGGTCTATGTAGAGGTGTGTGTACCTTGGTCATTATGGCGTGCCAGGTCTCTGGTCTATGTAGAGGTGTGTGTACCTTGGTCATTATGGCGTGCCAGGTCTCTGGTCTATGTAGAGGTGTGTGTACCTTGGTCATTATGGCGTGCCAGGTCTCTGGTCTATGTAGAGGTGTGTGTACCTTGGTCATTATGGCGTGCCAGGTCTCTGGTCTATGTAGAGGTGTGTGTACCTTGGTCATTATGGCGTGCCAGGTCTCTGGTCTATGTAGAGGTGTGTGTACCTTGGTCATTATGGCGTGCCAGGTCTCTGGTCTATGTAGAGGTGTGTGTACCTTGGTCATTATGGCGTGCCAGGTCTCTCTGGTCTATGTAGAGGTGTGTGTACCTTGGTCATTATGGCGTGCCAGGTCTCTGGTCTATGTAGAGGTGTGTGTACCTTGGTCATTATGGCGTGCCAGGTCTCTCTGGTCTATGTAGAGGTGTGTGTACCTTGGTCATTATGGCGTGCCAGGTCTCTGGTCTATGTAGAGGTGTGTGTACCTTGGTCATTATGGCGTGCCAGGTCTCTCTGGTCTATGAAGAGGTGTGTGTACCTTGGTCATTATGGCGTGCCAGGTCTCTGGTCTATGTAGAGGTGTGTGTACCTTGGTCATTATGGCGTGCCAGGTCTCTGGTCTATGAAGAGGTGTGTGTACCTTGGTCATTATGGCGTGCCAGGTCTCTGGTCTATGTAGAGGTGTGTGTACCTTGGTCATTATGGCGTGCCAGGTCTCTGGTCTATGTAGAGGTGTGTGTACCTTGGTCATTATGGCGTGCCAGGTCTCTCTGGTCTATGTAGAGGTGTGTGTACCTTGGTCATTATGGCGTGCCAGGTCTCTGGTCTATGTAGAGGTGTGTGTACCTTGGTCATTATGGCGTGCCAGGTCTCTCTGGTCTATGAAGAGGTGTGTGTACCTTGGTCATTATGGCGTGCCAGGTCTCTGGTCTATGTAGAGGTGTGTGTACCTTGGTCATTATGGCGTGCCAGGTCTCTCTGGTCTATGAAGAGGTGTGTGTACCTTGGTCATTATGGCGTGCCAGGTCTCTGGTCTATGTAGAGGTGTGTGTACCTTGGTCATTATGGCGTGCCAGGTCTCTGGTCTATGTAGAGGTGTGTGTACCTTGGTCATTATGGCGTGCCAGGTCTCTCTGGTCTATGAAGAGGTGTGTGTACCTTGGTCATTATGGCGTGCCAGGTCTCTGGTCTATGTAGAGGTGTGTGTACCTTGGTCATTATGGCGTGCTAGGTCTCTCTGGTCTATGTAGAGGTGTGTGTACCTTGGTCATTATGGCGTGCCAGGTCTCTGGTCTATGTAGAGGTGTGTGTACCTTGGTCATTATGGCGTGCCAGGTCTCTCTGGTCTATGTAGAGGTGTGTGTACCTTGGTCATTATGGCGTGCCAGGTCTCTGGTCTATGTAGAGGTGTGTGTACCTTGGTCATTATGGCGTGCCAGGTCTCTGGTCTATGTAGAGGTGTGTGTACCTTGGTCATTATGGCGTGCTAGGTCTCTCTGGTCTATGAAGAGGTGTGTGTACCTTGGTCATTATGGCGTGCCAGGTCTCTGGTCTATGTAGAGGTGTGTGTACCTTGGTCATTATGGCGTGCCAGGTCTCTGGTCTATGTAGAGGTGTGTGTACCTTGGTCATTATGGCGTGCCAGGTCTCTGGTCTATGAAGAGGTGTGTGTACCTTGGTCATTATGGCGTGCCAGGTCTCTGGTCTATGTAGAGGTGTGTGTACCTTGGTCATTATGGCGTGCCAGGTCTCTGGTCTATGAAGAGGTGTGTGTACCTTGGTCATTATGGCGTGCCAGGTCTCTGGTCTATGTAGAGGTGTGTGTACCTTGGTCATTATGGCGTGCCAGGTCTCTGGTCTATGTAGAGGTGTGTGTACCTTGGTCATTATGGCGTGCCAGGTCTCTCTGGTCTATGTAGAGGTGTGTGTACCTTGGTCATTATGGCGTGCCAGGTCTCTGGTCTATGAAGAGGTGTGTGTACCTTGGTCATTATGGCGTGCCAGGTCTCTCTGGTCTATGTAGAGGTGTGTGTACCTTGGTCATTATGGCGTGCCAGGTCTCTCTGGTCTATGTAGAGGTGTGTGTACCTTGGTCATTATGGCGTGCCAGGTCTCTGGTCTATGTAGAGGTGTGTGTACCTTGGTCATTATGGCGTGCCAGGTCTCTCTGGTCTATGAAGAGGTCGTGGTCCGAGTCGAGCTCCCAGAACTTGCAGTAGATGACGAAGAAGTGCTCGTAGGAGAAGTAATCCATCAGCTGGTTCACATCATCCTCCTGCTCCAGTAAGGCCAAGGTCTGGGACAACAGCAGAGGAGGTCACAATCAAAAACTACTAATGGCTTTTTTTTTTTTACAGATTGATGATTCGACAATCGACACATTCATACAACATTGAGAAGAATGTACTATTAGTACAATATATACAAAATACATTTTAATAAAATAAATGGTAGTGGTGGGGAAGACTTCTAGGTGAAAACCCGACATGGAATACACAGATTCTGTAAACTAAAGATAGCTAGAGTACAAGCAGTGCTGCAGGAATAGACAGTAGATAATGATGTTACTACACAATACAAAATAAGTCTCGTAGGATCAATGATTTAACAACTTCCTAGTTGTAATCCCTACATTGAATTGGTCATCTGAAGATGGCTACGGCACAAATAAAAGTGGAAAACGGAAACAAGGCATTAAAGAACAATAAAAAATAAAAAGAGAGTTGTCAAACCTGAAGAAAGTTGCTCTTCCTGAGCTCGGAACACGTAATTCTCCCGCTCCACGACCGGTTTACATTGTAGAATATCCTCTGGATCACCTGACAACCATAGGAAATAAAAGGGAAAAAAACACTGTCAAATAAATGCAGAGTTGGACCAGACGTGATAACGACGCACGAGGGGAATGGGCTTTTCATGGAACAACCTTCCGTAGAGGACAGAAATGACTCGCTTATTACCCGTGACAGTGTGGCAATGATACATCATAAACGCCTTGTTTGTGTGTGTGTGTGTGTAATGTGTACCATGTGTGTAGTGTGTATTTAGTGTTTAGTGTGTGAGTATAGTGTGTAGTGTAAAAACAACCAAAGCAAATTCCTTGTATGTGAAAACTACTTGGCAATAAAGACCTTTCTGATTCTGATAGTGTGTGTACTCCGTGTGTGTATAGTGTACTCTGTGTATAGTTTTCTCACCAGCTGCACCCCGACTTTGGAACACCCTCCCTCAGACCATCAGAGACTCTCCACCTTTGAATCCTGACTCAAAACCTACCTGTTCTCCCAAGCATACAACCTTCCCTACCGATAACCACCCTCCTCCAACCTACCACCTCCCTTTCCCCTTCCCTACTTTCTCCCTCCCCCCCCCCCCCCCCCCCCCCCCTCAGCTTCCCTTGCTTCCCTGATTCTTCCCTTACTGGCTTTTGTATTTGTTGCTGGTTACTCATGGTTTTATGTCTTGTGTATTCATACTGTTGCTCGTTTCCCTGTGGTTTATATGTTTCTCTGTTCCTTTGCTTATTGTCAGCGTCTATGGGTTATTGAAAAGCGCTATATAAATAAAATGATTTATTATTATAGTGTACTCTGTGTGTATAGTGTACGCCGTGTGTATAGTGTATTCTGTGTGTATAGCGTACTCTGTGTGTATAGCGTACTCTGTGTGTATAGCGTACTCTGTGTGTATAGTGTACTCTGTGTGTATATTGTACTCCGTGTGTATAGTGTACTATGTGTGTATAGTGTACTCTGTGTGTATAGTGTATAGTGTACTCTGTGTGTATAGCGTACTCTGTGTATAATAATAATACATTTTATTTATAAGGCGCCTTTCAGGGCACTCAAGGTCACCATACAACAATTAAAAACAGTTAATTTACAATCACAATCAAATTTACAATAAAATCAGACATACGCTTGCCTAAACAGGTGGGTTTTGTGGTGTGTTTTAAATGGGATAATGGAGTATAGCATACTCTGTGTGTGTATAGCATACTCTGTGTGTGTATAGCGTACTCGGTGTGTATAGTGTATGTTTGCGTGTCTCTCACCGTCTGCATGTAGCGCGTGTGGAAGTCAGTTGCTTCTTTTAGAATGGCCAGGCCTGTGTGAGAGTCCACCACATCCTGAAGAACACAAAGCATGGTCAGCCCACTGTCTGGTGCTCTCATTTTTAGAACACACACACACACACACACTCTCTCTCTCTCTCTCTCTCTCTCTCTCTCTCCCTCTCTCTATAGCAGGGGTCAGCAACCTTTTTGACATGGAGTGCCTGTTTGAAATATAGTTGTAACTAGTGTGCCTCAACAATATTCCATGCATCGTAATTTTTTTCTCTCATAATCAGGTATTTTTATTTTTTTTTATATTTTTTTTATTATTGCAAAACAAAAATTATTAAAAGTCAGTACTCAACACATAATGCATAATGAAACTTTCAGTCAAGGTGGTTAAAATTACATGCAAGTACAGAAACAAGATAAAACAAAAATAGTCTATAATAACATTTTAACCGTATACAGTGTATATCCAGCGAAATTACAATTATATAAATGTTAGTATAGAATATACCCCTAATACCTATTTTCTAAAACCCTACACACATATGCTCCAGCTCGAACCCCCCCCTCCCGGACCCCCCCTTGGATAGTACCTCCATTATCCCTCACTCCTAACCAGACACTACCATTATAAGCTAGCTTTTATTCTCTCCACCACTTCTACCCACATTGACATTTTGGATTCATTGAGACCCAGAATTTACATTATTACATCATTATTGTTATTGTTATTATTAACAATATTATTATGATGGTTGTATCAACCCTAAATCTGAGTTGGGGGGGGGGATGCAATGCAGACAAACAGCTGCATACAGTGCGACCATTTCACTCACATTTGCCCATACATTTTTGGACACATCACACACCATCGGTGTGTGTACTGTACGTGTGCTGTCATAGCTCCACCTACAGGCCTAATGAAGAACACCAGGAGAACACCAGGATGTGAATGGAGGGTGAATGTGAGGTATATCGTGTAAATAAGTTTTGATTGATCGCAAGACTACACTGTAAAAAAAAAATAATAATAAGTTACCAGAACTTAAAAATATTGAGTTCAGTCAGTTTTCAATCCATAATAAGTTAACAGAAAAATAAGTACACAACCACATTATTTCAATCTAATAAAACTATGTTTATTGTCATTGTTTTAAGAACACAAGTTGACTTGGTAATACTCACATTTTGAGTTAAAAAAATGGCTTTTAACATGTGCAATGTTCAATGAAATAGAAAAATAAATAATAAAAATGGTTGATTAATCCCACTGGTCACAATGGTGACCGTAATAATGTTTTTGTTATAAGGCTCTGCAAATGTTACTGAATGATGTAGCAATGTATTTCCAGCTAAATTGAAATAATAAACAAATAAAGGGTCTCAATTAAATATGTGGTAGTAAAAATAACCTGTGGGAGGATTTCAACAAGATAAATGCGACAACAGTGCAAAATATTTCACTATAATATTTCAGAGCAAAAAAAAAAAAAATATATATATATATATATTTTTTTTACTGCTGCCCTCTGTGCCTATGCAAATGCCCCCGCGTGCCTATGCAGGCACGCGTGCCTAGGGTTGCCTACCCCTGCTCTATAGTAACAAATGGATATGTTTAAAGTAGGGCTGTCAGTTTATCAAGTTAATTAGATTAATTAATTACACAGCAAATTATCGCGTTATGAAAATTAACTCAATAAATTTTTTTTTAATCTCCTTCATTCCATAAGAACGTAGAATAAACATTTACAAACTTTTTTTTTTTTTTTTTTTTACAGTCCATTTGCATGTTCTTGGTATCTGATTCTAGGGACATCTATGGATCTCAGGGAATGTATTCCCAGTGTCAGAAATACTGTGTCTGTTACTAGGCTTGAGTCAATTGTAATGAACCAAATGAGAATATCAATTCAATTCTTAAAAAAAATATTGTTTCGACTGAATAACACCATGCTAAATTGACCAGACCTGAAAAATCTAAGCAGGAAGATGATTAAACAGAAGGTTTTGTAGATACAGTACTGAATTCTGCCATCCGGACACATGCTATTTGAATATGATTATAGAATATAAAATATCAGGCCTAAAATGGTTATGCGATTAAAATGTGATTAATTAGATTAATTAATTACAAATCCTGTAATTAATTAGATACATTTCTTCGCCTGACAGCACTAGTTTAAAGGGGGTCCTGTGAAAATTACATTTGCATTGTTTTTACAGAATGAGGGGGTTATCCTACACTGAGAAATATGAAAATTAGGGATGCTCGATATTGGCTTTTTTTACGATACCGATATACCGATATTGTCCAACTCTTAATTTCCGATACCAATATCAACCGATATCGATATATGCAGGGTTTCCCCCCCCCCCCCCCCAAAAACGGTATAATTTCAGGTAATTAACATTACATATGTCTTGTTGTGGAATTAACATAACATTATGCATACTTTTGACATAAATAAAATCAGAATTTGTTCTTACTTGCTTGCCTGGGTAAATAAAGGTTATAGAAATGTATAAAAAACATTTTAATGCCAATATCGGCCGATAATATCGGTAGGCCGATAATATCGGACATCCCTAATGAAAATGTTTAGATAGTGCCGTTTCTGTAGTTCAGCTGTGACAAGAACCATCCCTCTTGAAAGCAGCCATTCAGAATTGCAGCCACAATAGCTGTAGTTGATAACATGAGTCTACAAAATGGCGACTCGCTCGTAAACCATTTCTACGTACAGTGGAACCTAAAATATGTTTCCGATAACATTTTTAACGGTAAGTTTGATATGCCATTGCTGGATCTCGGGTCGTATTTGATCTGCAACGTCTAGTTGACAGTTTGATCTGAATTTCATTAGACTATACAGGCTCATCCACCACTGCTAGATAATTATCTTATTTGTATGATAAAAAGCAGCTCGCTCATTACAGGCATAGATAAAGGCTAGAATGTATAATCAGTGTTTTTTCCACCCCGCAAAAAAACGTCAAAAAGACATGTTTAAGGGACCTCAAAGATCTACATCGACTTGTTGAAAAGGACTCAAATATGTCCCCTTTAACTGCTTTCTGGGATTCTTCACAGAGAGACAAGTGAACAGACAAACCACATCTGTCCGTCCCTTCGCTGGGAAGACGTACATTAAACATTGGGAGTAGGCAGGGAATGCATATTCATCCCAACATCAGAAGTCGTCACCGTCAATCTAGATCAATACGCCACAGTGCCATCTGTTTTACACATCCAGCTATATGTCGAGAGGAAAAAAAAAGATCTGCAGGTCATAATGGGAAAGGACATTGAATTCAAACGCTACTTTTATTTAAAAAAATATTTTTTTTAATAAAATGTAATAGACTGTTGCGATGGATCAGATTAACCCTGTGTGGGCAGAGGGGTTTGGCCCAGGCTGGGGGAGCTGAAGGGACTAGGGGCTGCTGCTGCTCTCCCCGCTCCCCCTCCCCGTGCCAGAATCTCCCAGGTCTTTCATGTGGTGCGGCACCGCATCGCAAAATGAACCGTAGCCAGATCCCTGCCACCAAACTCACTCGCACCTCTTTTCCCTTCTATCCCCCCCCCCCCCCTCCTCCTCCTCTACCCCCCCCCTCCTCCTCCTCTCTGCTGGGGGAATGAAATGTTGACATAAACGCGAAGGTGGCAATGAAATTAAAATGCCTTATTTTTTGGGGGGTGGGGGGGGGTGGGGGGTTTGGCCGCCGTGACTCTTTTGACTCCTCCTGTGAGAAATTAAATCATAGAAAAACACATAAATCACGGCGCCGAGGAAGCGGGCGGGGACAGTCGGATCTACTCCGCTGCAATCCGCATTTCATTCATCACAACAGTCAAAGGCGATTCGCCCGAGTGACACAATACAAATTAAACGCTGCGTGCCAGGAGGCGTCTCCGCGCCGCTATGCTAACGGGGTGGCCCGGCTCAGCCTCCGCCACGGCTGCCAGCGTGAATATGAATCAGGGGGGGGGGGGGGGGGGGGGGCAGTGGGCGGGGCCAGCTGGGGGGGGGGGGTTCACCGACAGCTTGCCAGGGCTGGGAACACAAACAGCCAGCGCAGCAGATCTGCATGAGAGGGCGGAGCGACGTTGGACTGAGCTACACTGAGCTCATGGGTTGAACTCCAACGGTCCTTAACACATTGTCTGCCAGGCATTGTGCCCATCCTTATGCCCAGTCTGCCAGTGCTGTAACCCTATGGAGATGTTTACCTTCTTTGCAGGGCTATAACTTTTTAAATATTATAGCTATATCAACATTACTATGGCCCATTCAACATCGGGTATCTATCGTTCCGGATGTGCGGAACGTTATATTTTTTCATTTATACATTGTCGTGTTAGTACCCTCGTGAATATAAGTATGTTTTTAAGGTTTTCTGCAGTAATTCCTAAAACGCGAGTTATAGGCCCTGACGCATATGATAGATTATCGATTGGCGTTTCTTTCCTATACATGCTATATTAAAAAATTCAAATGTATATGATCGGTTATACATTATGCTTCATCTGCGTGAAGGAAAGGGGGGGGGGGGGGGTCGTTTATAATTCCTTGATCGTCAGTAACAGCTTTATTTAGTATGGGTTGATATGTTGATCAGATGGATTGCCATGAAATGAATAAACAATCCGGCTGAAAATAACGTTATATTCCTCTTACCGTTCGCCGATGAGACTGGAGGAAAAATATTCCAATTATTTGACGTCGATCTGCTATATCCATTTCCCGTTTGTATGACGCAATAAACGCCGAAATCATATTGATTATTGTGTTTAGAAAGCGATCCCATGCACTCAAGTGTGTATCTAGACCCATGTTACAAGATATTACTGCCGGAGGAATTTCCTCGATGCACCGAGCGCCACTTCTGGTTTGGCTTGGAGTGTAACTCGCCCGACATCCACCAGGACGGCGGTATTGAGGCGTTGCAATATCAGACAGGGTCCAGCTGCAGTCCTGGAGGGAGGCTGGGTGAATTATGAATGCCATAATGCCATAAATTAAATATTGATCCCAAAAACGAGTTTATTCGTTGTTGGCGCACAACGCATGGCGGGCAATAACGAGTTATCACGTTTTTGGCGCACAATGTGTTAAGAGCTCGAGATTCTCCCCTCTCTGTTGCAGAGTTTAAAACCTTGTGTCTCCAACCGCTGTCAATCAAGTTGTACGCGTTTTAATTGATTTGGTATCCTTGCTTTTTGCCTCGTCTTGTTGTCTTATTGTTGTGATTTTATATGTTTGTTTTTCTTATTTGTATATTTTTGCTCATTTCTGTAAGTACACTCGATGTGACTGTAAATGAAGGAAACCTCATTTGCCTTTCGAGTTTAAGTAAAGGTTTGAAATTAAACGAAATAAAGAGCACAAGGATTGTTTTCTGGAGATAAAACGGTAATCCTGCTGTACAAAAAGGCCCAAAGGAATGAATGCTCGAGACGCTACACATCTTTCTCGATGGTTTAGTTTATTGTTCCAGCGCTCGACGGACACGTGGCTCAGCCGTCACTCATGTCTCCCGGGCTCCAGTCCTGCAGCAGTCAATCCTGAACACCGTCTCTCGGGAACCCCAGTCACACTGCAGCAGGGTAAGCCGTGCAATTACGTCCACTCCCTCCCTCCCTCCCTCCCTCCCTCCCTCCCTCCCTCCCTCCCTCCCCCGCCGCCGGTGCAGTTCCCCCAGGCCCCCCCCCCCCCCTCTCCCTGGGTGTGCTGTAAGCCCTCTCACCTGCAGCAATGGAAGAAAGTCTTCTTGTTCCAGGTAATTACAGCCAGGCTTGGCCAAGAGGTGCACGAATCTAGCCGCGTCGTCGTGATGGGTCTGCAGGGTCCTGCAGCGGGAGGGAGAGAGAGAACAGATGGTTATTGCCCTCCTACTCCCCTCCTCGCTTTCTTCTAGCCTTCAAAAATCCAACGACGCTAAGTCTCGAATCGTTGTTTTTAAAAAAAATCATAGGTTTTAATGGATTCGGAAATTAGGATTCTGAATTGCCACCGGGTGATGTGTCATGCCAACGATGATGACATAATGGAGGGGGTCGTTGCGGCCTCCCTCTCTCCCTGCCTCCCTCTCCCTCCCCAGACCAGAAAGTCACGCGCGCTCGTGTCAAAGGCCAGTGGAGTCGGGCTCTCTGGGGCCTCGTACGTTAACGCGGCAGCTTGCCTATTGCATGCAGCGGCACACAGGGCCGAGCCCAGGCCCAACACAAACCTACACTGTGAGGAGCCCTGTGCCGTTGCTTTCAACGCGGAGACAGAAGGAAAACGACAGAGAAGGGACTTGTTCATTCATATGTTGTTACACACAGCAGCTATTCCCTCGTGGTTGTTGGGGGATCTCCTTTTGTGATCATTGGTTTCTTTTTTTTTGTGTTGTTGTAAATGAAAAAGGGACAAAAGGCCTTATAGAAGAATCACAGTGTGGCGTTTCTGCTCCCTGGCCAGTGAGTCATTGTTTGGGGGAGATTGTATGGGTCAGTCTGGGATGAGAGAGAGAGTCCCTGTGTGTCTGTCTGTCAGGGATGAGAGTGAGAGTCCCTGTGTGTCTGCTGGGGATAAGAGTGAGAGTCCCTGTGTGTCTGCTGGGGATAAGAGAGAGAGTCCCTGTGTGTCTGTCAGGGATGAGAGAGAGAGTCCCTGTGTGTCTGTCGGGATGAGAGTGAGAGTCCCTGTGTGTCTGCTGGGGATAAGAGTGAGAGTCCCTGTGTGTCTGCTGGGGATAAGAGAGAGAGTCCCTGTGTGTCTGTCAGGGATGAGAGAGAGAGTCCCTGTGTGTCTGTCGGGATGAGAGTGAGAGTCCCTGTGTGTCTGTCAGGGATGAGAGTGAGAGTCCCTGTGTGTCTGTCGGGATGAGAGTGAGAGTCCCTGTGTGTCTGTCAGGGATGAGAGAGAGAGTCCCTGTGTGTCTGTCGGGATGAGAGTGAGAGTCCCTGTGTGTCTGTCAGGGATGAGAGTGAGAGTCCCTGTGTGTCTGTCAGGGGTGAGAGAGAGAGTCCCTGTGTGTCTGTCGGGATGAGAGTGAGAGTCCCTGTGTGTCTGTCAGGGATGAGAGAGAGAGTCCCTGTGTGTCTGTCGGGATGAGAGTGAGAGTCCCTGTGTGTCTGTCAGGGATGAGAGAGAGAGTCCCTGTGTGTCTGTCAGGGATGAGAGAGAGAGTCCCTGTGTGTCTGTCGGGATGAGAGTGAGAGTCCCTGTGTGTCTGTCGGGATGAGAGTGAGAGTCCCTGTGTGTCTGTCAGGGATGAGAGTGAGAGTCCCTGTGTGTCTGTCGGGATGAGAGTGAGAGTCCCTGTGTGTCTGTCAGGGGTGAGAGTGAGAGTCCCTGTGTGTCTGTCAGGGGTGAGAGTGAGAGTCCCTGTGTGTCTGTCGGGATGAGAGTGAGAGTCCCTGTGTGTCTGTCTGTCAGGGATGAGAGAGAGAGTCCCTGTGTGTCTGTCAGGGGTGAGAGTGAGAGTCCCTGTGTGTCTGTCAGGGGTGAGAGTGAGAGTCCCTGTGTGTCTGTCAGGGGTGAGAGTGAGAGTCCCTGTGTGTCTGTCAGGGATGAGAGTGAGAGTCCCTGTGTGTCTGTCAGGGATGAGAGTGAGTGTCTGTGTGTCTGTCGGGGATGAGAGTGAGTGTGTCTGTGTGTCTGTCAGGGGTGAGAGTGAGAGTCCCTGTGTGTCTGTCAGGGATGAGAGTGAGTGTGTCTGTGTGTCTGTCAGGGATGAGAGTGAGTCCCTGTGTGTCTGTCAGGGATGAGAGTGAGTGTGTCTGTGTGTCTGTTGGGGATAAGAGTGAGAGTCCCTGTGTGTCTGTCAGGGATGAGAGTGAGTGTCTGTGTGTCTGTCAGGGATGAGAGTGAGTGTGTCTGTGTGTCTGTTGGGGATAAGAGTGAGAGTCCCTGTGTGTCTGTCAGGGATGAGAGTGAGTGTCTGTGTGTCTGTCAGGGATGAGAGTGAGTGTGTCTGTGTGTCTGTTGGGGATAAGAGTGAGAGTCCCTGTGTGTCTGTCAGGGATGAGAGTGAGTGTGTCTGTGTGTCTGTCAGGGATGAGAGTGAGTGTGTCTGTGTGTCTGTTGGGGATAAGAGTGAGAGTCCCTGTGTGTCTGTCAGGGATGAGAGTGAGTGTGTCTGTGTGTCTGTCAGGGATGAGAGTGAGTGCGTCTGTGTGTCTGTTGGGGATGAGAGAGAGAGTCCCTGTGTGTCTGTCAGGGATGAGAGGCACTATTGTCTTACTTTCTCCACATGGCAACAAACTTATGAACGGACACAGAGCCCGTCCTGTCGCCTCCGGCAGAGAAGAACAATGGGACTTTCCAGTAGAGGGGACACTCGCAGGCCTGCAGAGACACAGGGGGGGGAGAGGAGGGCCGTGTTAGGAGAGGAGTGGAGGGAGGGACAAAGAAACCTCCAAGTGCCTGGAGAGATACAGTCAGACAAATGCATTCAGACAGATACATTACATTCAGACACACATTCAGACAGATGGACATATACTGTATATTCTGACGGATACATCCAGACATATACTGTACATTCTGACGGATACATCCAGACATATACTGTACATTCTGACGGATACATCCAGACAGATACTATACATTCTGACGGATACATCCAGACATATACTGTACATTCTGACAGATACATCCAGACAGATACTGTACATCCAGACATATACTGTACATTCAGACAGATACATCCAGACAGATACTGTACATCCAGACATATACTGTACATTCAGACAGATACATCCAGACAGATACTGTACATTCAGACAGATACTGTACATTCAGACAGATACTGTACATTCAGACGGATGCATCCAGACAGATACTGTACATTCTGACGGATACATCCAGACATATACTGTACATTCAGACAGATACATCCAGACAGATACTGTACATCCAGACATACTGTACATTCAGACAGATACATCCAGACAGATACTGTACATTCAGACAGATACTGTACATTCAGACAGATACTGTACATTCAGACGGATGCATCCAGACAGATACTGTACATTCTGACGGATACATCCAGACAGATACTGTACATTCTGACGGATACATCCAGACATATACTGTACATTCAGACAGATACATCCAGACAGATACTGTACATTCTGACGGATACATCCAGACATATACTGTACATTCAGACAGATACATCCAGACATATACTGTACATTCAGACAGATACATCCAGACAGATACTGTACATTCAGACAGATACATTCAGACAGATAATGTACATTCAGACACATTATAGCGCCGCTCGTGTTGATCATCAGCACAGTGACACATTATAGCGCTGCTCGTGTTGATCATCAGCACAGTGACACATTATAGCGCTGCTCGTGTTGATCATCAGCACAGTGACACATTATAGCGCTGCTCGTGTTGATCATCAGCACAGTGACACATTATAGCGCTGCTCGTGTTGATCATCAGCACAGTGACACATTATAGCGCTGCTCGTGTTGATCATCAGCACAGTGACACATTATAGCGCCGCTCGTGTTGATCATCAGCACAGTGACACATTATAGCGCCGCTCGTGTTGATCATCAGCACAGTGACACATTATAGCGCCGCTCGTGTTGATCATCAGCACAGTGACACATTATAGCGCCGCTCGTGTTGATCATCAGCACAGTGACACATTATAGCGCCGCTCGTGTTGATCATGAGCACAGTGACACATTATAGCGCCGCTCGTGTTGATCATCAGCACGCTGCTTCACTAAAGCACTTCCCAGAGGAAGCATAACTGACGTCGCAGGTTCCCCTCGGGTCACTGCCCGTGTTCCTCTGGGGGAACAGAGATAATATTTTCCATGGGGTTAAAAGCAGCAAACATTGTGAGAGGGGGAGAGAGGGGGGCTAATAGCACTAATGAAAATAATGGAGCCCCCATGCTACAAATCACATGCTCACCTTGGCAACCTGCCCCATGTCGTCAATGGTGGCCCTTTCATTGGGGAATTGGGAAAATGTTTTCTCAATCTTGGAAATGAGGCCGTCGATGTTGGGGTTGGCCTTGGGCCGGCCGCGCGGGAAGTAGAACTTTGGAATGCTTTCACTCAGCGCTCTGGCCACCGGCTCCTCGGGCTTCACCTGCGCCTGGGAACCACAAGACGGGGAGAGTCTCCGTTAGCATCCGACGCTGCGGAATGTAAACGCTGAACTTTTGTGTTGTGTGATAGTAAAGGGTTAACCTTCTGTCGTGTGTCAGTGAAAGGGTTAACCGGCTGTCGTGTGGCAGTGAAAGTGTTAACCTTCTGTGTATTGTCGCAGGGTGAAAGGGTTAACCGTTTGGTGGTGCGGCAGTGAAAGGGTTAACACCCGGGGGCACTCTCCCCCAGGAGCACTGCTGCTACAGTACCTTCTGACAATTCCAGTAGGACTTATAAGTGGCACGTGAGAGTAGGAAGCTAATGTTGAAATGGTGCAAATAATATTAAATTAATTAATTAATATTTAATTAAAATATATAATAATATTTTCTGCTGGTGATTGTATTGGCTAATACATCCATTCAATTAGAAGACTTAAGTTGACATTATAATTCTAGTTGAAGAAATAACCAGATCTGATTACATTTGTCAAAGTTGCCCGGAGAGAGAGAGAGAGAGAGAGAGAGAGAGCTGTGGGTGAGAGAGAGAGGTGGGCTGAAGGTGCTGTCAACATAGATATAGTATATAGAACACTAGATAGCTTAAGGCGGAGTCACCAGCGTCACTGAACCGCTGCCATCTTGGGAGAGTCAGCCTTGAGTGAGAGAGCTGCACAGACAAAAATACTCATAACTCGCTGAAATATTGACGGATTTACAAACAAATGATACTGCATACTTATAAAAAAGAAAAAAATTTAAAGATGTTTTTTTTTTACAAACCGCTTGAATCATAGCCACGTTAATAATGCTTGTAATAAACCAAACCGTTTGTAAATCCGTCAATATTTCAGCGAGTTATGAGTATTTTTGTCTGTGCAGCTCACTCACTCTCACTCAAGGCTGACCCTCCCAAGATGGCGGCGGTTCAGCGACGTCGCTCTCCATTGGCCGGCAGCGCGGGCAAGCTATCTAGTGTTCTATATATATCTATGGCTGTCAAGGTCTATACCAGGGGTAGGCAACCCTAGGCACGTGGCTCAAGCTGTGGGTGAGAGAGAGAGGTGGGCTGAAGGTGCTGTCAAGGTCTATACCAGGGGTAGGCAACCCTAGGCACGCGGGAGCATTTAGGCACAGGGGGCAGCACTAAAAAAAATTAAATAAAAAAAATTATATACCGGTATATATATATATTTTTTTTTTGCTTTGAAATATTATAGTGAAATATTTTGCACTGTTGTCGCATTTATCTTGTTGAAATCCTCCCACAGGTTCTTTTTACTACCACATATTTAATTGAGACCCTTTATTTGTTTATTATTTCAATTTAGCTGGAAATACATTGCTACATCATTCAGTAACATTTGCAGAGCCTCAGCCTTATAACAAAAACATTATTACGGTCACCATTGTGACCAGTGGGATTAATCAACACATTTGATTATTTATTTTTCTATTTCATTGAACATTGCACATGTTAAAAGCCATTTGTTTTACTCAAAATGTGAGTATTACCAAGTCAACTTGTGTTCTTAAAACAATGACAATAAACATAGTTTGATTAGGTTGAAATAATGTGGTTGTGTACTTATTTTTCTGTTAACTTATTATGGATTGAAAACTGAAAACCTTAATGCACAGTAACTGAACTGTGTGTGTGTGTACTACCCATCCCAGTTAGGACAGACGAATCCCGTCCAATCTTTCGCCGTCGACTAAGGACTCACTTCTTCAACCATTATCTGAAATGATTTATAAAAAAAAATTTAATAAAAATCTAACCATGACTAACCTTACTGTCATGCACTTGTCCTAATAAACTAACCTACACTGTAACACGCAACACTTTGATAAACATTGTTACTCAGCTGATAGAGTTGTACCCTTCTTGCTGTCTTGTTACAGAACTTGTAAGTCGCTTTGGATAAAAGCGTCAGCTAAATGACTAAATGTGTGTGTGTGTGTGTGTGTGTGTGTGTGTGTGTGTGTGTGTGTGTGTGTGTGTGTGTGTGTGTGTGTGTGCGTGCGTGCGTGCGTGCGCGCATGGGGCCATTGGGTGGGGCCGGGGGACAAATACACTGGAGGAAAGTAACCCAGCTCAGCACTGCCCAAATTATATCATCACTATTGCCTGTTTGAAGGATATCATCCTCAAACACATATACACCTACATGCCTTGTAGAATTCCACACATAAGAAAGAAAGATACTGGGATGAATAAACAAAATAGGAAATAAAATGTAGAAATGCATGCAATACATAAATAAATATGAATCTCCATATATGAAATAGAACATTTAGATAAGGTGCTACTGAGATGTTTTGGTGAGTTCATTGTTTTTTTTGTGGAAGTTGCCCTTCTTAAAAATGCATGAACATTCACTGATAATTGGTCTGTAGTGGAGTCTACAAGGTCTACATTGCCGGCCCATGTAGAATCCGGACCTTGTAGACTGACATAATTCTGTGCATAGTTTTGTCTACACAGGCCATATTTCAAATAATCAAAATCTTACTTCATTCATCTTAAACATTCTTGATTTGGGGGATTGGTAGTTCCCATGAAATCTGAAGTTGTTCAAACGACAACAGCGATCCACCTTGAATTAAATCACACAGCCGAGTGAAACCTTGTTGGCTGCGTCAGTCACGAAAGGGGCTAGTTAATTAATTAATCCAACCCACTTTATTTATAGAGCACATTTAAAAACAACAAAGTTTACGAAAGTGCTGTACAAGTCCCACAACATACGATAAAAAGCTTCGATTGCCAAAAAAAGCTTCGAAGGTCAGCCCTACTTATTATTATTGTTTTTTTACAGTGTAGTCTTGCGATCAATCAAAGCGTATTTACACGATATACCTCACATTCACCCTCCATTCACATCCTGGTGTTCTCCTGGTGTTCTCCATTAGGCCTGTAGGTGGATCTATGACAGCACACGTACAGTACACACACCGATGGTGTGTGATGTGTCCAAAAATGAATGGGCAAATGTGAGTGAAATGGTCAGCTGTTTGTCTGCATTGCATCCCCCCCCCCCCCCCCCCCCCCCAACTCAGATTTAGGGTTGATACAACCATCATAATAATATTGTTAATAATAACAATAACAATAATGATGTAATAATGTAAAAATTATCATTAAAAAGACCTGATTATGAGAAAAAAAAATTACGATGCACGGAATATTGTTGAGGCACACTAGTTACAACTATATTTCAAACAGGCTGGCACTCCATGTCAAAAAGGTTGCTGACCCCTGGTCTATACTATTCATGGCAATACGAGAATCGAGGCAGGCAGAGGAATCCCTTCAATGTGGTGTGTGAATGTGTTGGGGCTGGCCACAAACGTTCCAATGGTTCGTAATTTGTTCGGTATATGGGCATTCAAAGCTCAATTCAGGATTCGGATGATTTGTGTTTTTTAGTATTATAAATTAATTATGTGTAGATAATTTGGCTAAATGACCCGATAATGATTATGAGCCACCGTACCTGTGTGTTGAAGTCCAACATATTGGTCATAGTGGCCTGTGAAAATAATTCCCTCTTGTTATTTGGTTACCAAGTAAGGTGCATCCAGTAGAAGTGCTTGTTTTGACACTGAAACGGAAAGCTCACTCAAACAGTCTCTCTGGAATCCTGCGAGGCATAATGTGTGTGTGTGTGTGTGTGTTTGTTTACCTTGCGATGCAGCTGGATCTGTGAGATGTGAGCCAAGAAAACAAACATTTGTTGCATTGGAATATAGCTACCAGCCATATCAGATAAAAACAAGTAGTCTTTGTACATTTCAAAATTGTACCAACAACATGTCGCCTACTTCACGTAGAGTCTTTCTTTTGATACAGAAAATACCTTTCTACACTATAAAAGCAGCAATAAAACTATTAAAAGATGTAGCTAAGTTATAGCTGCTGTCAAAAGGACAGAGGACTTTGGTCCCAGAATAGAGTTTAATGTCTTTGCATCGGACAGGTAAGAGTTGTATAATAAGCTAAGGCCTAACCAAATAAATTGTTTGGTTCCTGTTGGTTGTCAGTTAAGGCCATGGGTAGGTAGGGAATTTATTTTATTTAATTTTTTCCCACAGCGACTATGGATAGGGAATTTCTTTATTTAATTAAAATGTTCACGACAACATGTACTCTGCCAGCATTTTTAATATCCATAATAAAGGTTTGACTAAGATTTTTATGAAACTTGATTGTAAAAAAAAAAAAATTAAAACACTGACCGCTCTCCTTATGAGAGCTCCTTATGCATGATCATTAGCATACTAGCGCCGGGCAGTAATAGGAAGCATAGGAAGCATGTTAGAAGCAGGTTCCAAGCATGAGGGGGTGGGAATTATTTCAGTAGACAATGATGGGAATTAATTTATGCATGTTTTTAATGCATAGGTATTAGGTATATCAACGACAATAGGGTCACTATGGCATTTCCATGTTGTAAACAGCTGCCAGAGAGTCGATTCCCTGAGGCTCTGAGCAGCGAGTTGTAGTAGGGCTGTCTTAAATACTTCGAAGCTTCGTTCGATGGGCATAGGATTCGAAGGGAAAATAAAATTCTAATATATAAAAAAAATTAAAAAACACTTTTTTCTGCTATAACTCTGCCTCTCTTTGTTAACTACAACAAGCTATGCTGTTTGTTATTTAAGATGAGGTCGGACTCGGCACTGACAGATTTGTGTTCATTGTGCTGCTTTTATAAAGCCTCAAATGACGGCTTACAATATTTCATGAAAGCAAAGTGTTTTGTTTGTCTAAGTGCTGTACAAGTCCCACAACATAAACAATTTTAATAAAATAAAAAATTTTAAGAATTTAATCTTTTTATTTTTTATCTCGAAGCTTCGAATCTCGGCCCCGAAGCTTCGAATGCCAAAAAAATTCGAAGGTCAGCCCTAGTGTGTAGTATATCGCCCTCTTGTGTTCAAAAGGTGGAACTTTATACTGAATATCTATTTGAATAGACAATGATGGACATTTATTAAATTAAAATACTTGTCGTTGACCGATTTGAAAAATATTTCAGGAGTCGCGTCCGTGCCGCCAACCTGTGTGCTCAGTGTCATCCACCACGGCCTTGTAGTTGGTGAGATTAGCTCTGGATAGATATACACAAACAGACCGACACACACAAACACATAACCCCCCAGGCTTGGCCTGGTAGAGATGATAAAATCAGACACAGGCCTCCATGACATTCCAATGTGTGCCTGAGCGCGGACAATCGATTCTTGCTCGGGTCACAAGTTTAACATGTCCCTCAACTTCAGCGTTGTTCCCATGTAGAAGGTCAAGAGACACAGATAAACATCATGTTCTGTTCAGATAGTGAAGGTCTGTGAGGTTATACGGTGTCCGACATCCCTGGTCAAGCAAATAAGCCTAAACCTGAAGCCCATGGACAGATCATAATGATATAGGCTTAGTGGCTTAGGTCTAACAGGGGGAAGAATGTGTGTGTGTGTGTGTGTGTGTGTGTGTGTGTGTGTGTGGTGGGGCGACAAAACATTGTGATGGACGATGATGTTGGATGAGTGGTGGTCTTAGGGCTACTCTTTATTAAAAAGGTACTATAATTTTGCATATACTTTTTATATGTATGCATGTTGGATATTAATTACTATTTTTATTTGTTGCACATTTGAGATAATTCACACCCTCACCTTCTGACCCGGTCCTTCCTTACACTTCCTCCTTGTAGCCTAAAAGCCTCATTAAGCATCAGATTATAAACAAATATTAAATACTAGTCATAGTGATGTAACTGCGGAATATACCAGTGAATTACAAAGAAAATCAATGTTGGGCTCAGTGATCAATGTCAGCCATCAGCGATGGACGATCAGGCCAACCCTGTGTGCGTGCGTGTGTGTACGTGTGCATGTGCATGAAATCCAGCAAAAGGATAGATAACAATTGACTAGATAACGAGCCACATCGTCTGTGTCTGTGTCCATGACGAGAGAGAGGGGATAGAGAGAGAGAGGATAGAGAGAGAGAGAGAGAGAGAGAGAGAGAGAGAGAGAGAGAGAGAGAGAGAGAGAGAGAGAAAATAGAGGGCATAGAGAGAGAGGGAGAGGGGATGGAGAGAGAGGAGCCACCTTGGCAGAGTTTAAATACCAGTACTGATTACAGGCAAACAGCAGTTGCTAATGACAGCTTTGGAGATACAAGCAGGGCAGGCATGTGTGCTCCGTGTGTGTGTGTGTGTGTGTGTGTGTGTGTGTGTGTGTGTGTGCGTGTACACAGCATTATATGCTCCTGCCATTACTGCTGTTCCCTGGTCCTGCTTTTATTTATTCATTTGTTTTAACTACATCGGGAGAAGCCATGTGAAAATCTCATTGTACCTGAGTATAATGAATGACAATAAAAGATCATTCAATTCAATACTATAGACACTAGAGTGACAGGGGTCTGTTGTCTCTGGGTCATTACTACAAGGCTCAGTTTCTCTCTGCTCTCTCAATCCGGGGTCGACGGATTATCGGTCTGGACAAGAATCGGCTTCGATATTCTATTTTTCATATTATCAGTATTGGCATAATAGAAGTTGCCCCTTTGTGATGCATGCACTCCTCTGATGCAGCCACTACAGTCTGACTCAATTAGCCACAATCTTTTGTTTTCCAAGATCACTATGAACGCATTTCAATGAGCTGATGACTAATTCACTGCCATGTGTTTCAAAAACCACAGAGGTGAAAAACAATCCGAGTCAGGTAATCATGAGCTTGTGATTCCCACCTATTCCGTCTGGTGTCTTGACTAATTTGGTTCTTGAAGTGAGATTTATTTATAGCTATGCTTTAACATCAGGGTATCAGCAGGTTTCAACAAGTTGAATTTAAGACTTTAAGACCTTTTTAATACCACTTAAGAGCTAAATGCAATACCAATTTCACAACCATACTAGCAAAAAAACAACACATAGCGACACTGAGCTGGCGGCTGCACTTGTGCACCAATTTAAATTATTGCACGTTCCATACAAGCCCTCGCCAGACAAACCAAGCACCCGGTAGCCCCGCAAAGAACAACTTGAATATAAAAACATTTCATATTTTTTATATTATTTGGTCTCCCGACACCTGGGCTGCCCCACAAAATTCTTTATAGCTGTGCAAATTAAATGTAAGACTTTTTAATACCTTTTAAGGCCTTAAAATTGAGAATTATGAATGTAATACTTTAAGACTTTTTTTTTAATACCCCGCAGAAACCCTGAACATTGAACTGAACGGGCACGTTACCGCATCCGTACCGCATCACATTGCATCAAACTTGACCAATGTGGCAGCGAAGTGGATAAGGCGAACACAGCACTCTGCTCTGGGGAGGGAGCGGGGGAGGAGAAGCAGCATGTTTACCTTCACTCAAGCAGCACTTTTCAAGGACCCTTTTTCCAAGGTGAGAAGGAAAGAGGAGCCATAATCTAGGGATGGGCAGGAGCAATGTTTTCCCAGGTCGAGTACTCGCAGGAATTACTTAGTGTAGTGCTCGAGTAATTGTTTAGGGATGTCTTTTGTGGTGTCTGTGATAATATAATTTGATTTTATGTTCTGTATTTATTATTTCTGTTATTTCTATTGTCATTACTATTATTGTCCTGTTTACTATTATTATTACTGTATTGTATTTTGTCATGTTTTATGTTCCATGTGAAAGAAAAAATATATAATTTGATAAAAGAAAAAAGTCTAAGTATCAACGCTATGCGAACAGGTCGAAAAGTACCTGGCGGAAAAAAATCTAATCTACAAATTCCAATCTGGCTTCAGAACGTCCCACTCCACTGACACATGCCTCCTCTATTTGAACGACCACATCAAACAAGAGGTGGACGCGGGCAAATACTGCGGCATGGTCATGCTGGACCTACAAAAGGCCTTCGACACTGTCAATCACTCCATTCTGATTGACAAGCTAAAAGCAATTGGTTTTGATAGTTTATCAGTGAGCTGGATGCAATCCTACCTGGAGGGGAGAGAACAGATGGTAGAGGTAAACGGCACTCTATCCCCCCCCTCACAGTGAGCTGTGGTGTTCCACAAGGAAGCATACTAGGACCGCTACTCTTCCTAATTTATGCAAATGACATGTCGTCAGCCTGTGACTGCAACTTGTTCCTGTTTGCGGACGACTCAGCCCTGCTGGTCTCTGACAAGAACAAGTTGCAGGTTGAAAAAACCCTCAGCTCGGAACTAGGCAAAATCTGCATATGGCTCGCTGATAACAAACTATCATTACACCTGGGTAAGACAGAGTCCATTCTCTTCGGTTCAAATAACAAACTCAGCAAGACCAACGGCTTCTCAGTTACAGTGGGTGACAATATTGTCACAAAGAAAGACGAAATTACCTACCTGGGTTCCATCCTAGAGGCAAATCTTTCCTGTGACAAAATGGCATCCAATGTAATAAAAAAAAGTCAACCAACGAACTAGATTCTTGTACCGGATCTCCTCTCTGGTAAACAAGAATACCCTGAAGACTCTGGCAGGAGCACTCATTCAAGGGTACTACGACTATCCGTGCAACTCATGGTACCAAAGCATCTCAAAGGCGCTTAAAACAAGATTACAAACATCACAAAACAAACTGGTCAGACTACTCACTTCTTTATCCATCGCAAGGATCGGACAGCAGAGTCCGGTAAACAACGTGGAGGAGGTATTGCCTTCATGTTTAACAAAAATTGGAGCGATCCAACTAACGTGAAGGAATTATCCAACCACTGCTGCCCAGACCTGGAGTATATAACCATCAAGTGCCGTCCTTTCTTCCTCCCGAGGGAGTTAACGGCGATCATCCTTGTAGGTGTATATTCCACCGCAAGCCAGCAACAACGCCGCGCTCTCCAGACTCCACGACGAGGTAAATAGAATACAAGCGACGAACGTTAACGCCGCCATTTTGGTGCTGGGCGATTTCAATAGCGCCAATCTGAGAAAGGTATTACCTGACTTCTATCAGCATGTGACTTGCAACACCAGAGGCGGTAACATCCTAGATCACTGTTACACGCAATTTAAAGGTGGCTACAAGGCTCATTCTGATAGTGGCTTTGGTAAATCAGATCACGCGTCAATCTTTCTTTCACCCAAGTACAAACAGAGAATCAAAAGTACTCCTGTAGTCTCGCGAGAGGTGCAGAAATGGGATTTGACGTCAGAGGAGACGCTCCGGTCTGTGTTTCACTGCACAGACTGGAATGTGTTCCGCGACACAGATAACATTAATGTCTACACGGAAACAGTGCTGGACTATGTTTGTACTAGGGTGGAAGAAACAATCCCCACTACCAAAATGAGAGTTTACCCAAATCAAAAACCCTGGGTAGACAAATCCGTCCGTGAAGCTCTGAGAGAGCGCACCAAAGCATACAACGACGGCCTAGTGGCAGGCAACATGAATGACCACAAGGTGGCGCGATACAACGTAAGGAGGACAGTGTCAGAGGCCAAACGGCGCTACAGGGATAAAATTGAACTCCAGTTTGAACAAGCTGACTCTAGAGCTATGTGGCAGGGGCTCAAAACGATGACAGACTACAAAGGCGCCTCCCTCAAACTGAACAGTGACATCTCCTTAGCAAATGACCTCAATACCTTCTATGCAAGGTTTGATGCTGGTAATAACAACACCAGCTCACAAGCCACGGCAATGGGGGGGGGGGGGTCGGCTGCTGATGGAGGCGCAGTGTTCAGGGTAACAGAGCATGAGGTGAGGCGGACCTTTAAAAAAGTGAATATCAGGAAGGCAGCAGGTCCGGACGGCATCCCCGGCCGCGTCCTAAAAGTCTGTGCCGACCAACTGGCCCCAGTATTCACTGACATATTTAACCTGTCCTTAGAACAGGCTGTCATCCCCACCTGCCTGAAGAAGTCCACTATTATCCCTGTACCCAAAAAATCCAAGCCTGCTTGCCTCAACGACTACCGCCCTGTAGCTCTCACCTCCATAGCCATGAAGTGCTTTGAGAAGCTAGTAAAGGGCTACATCTGCTCCTCCCTCCCCATCAACATGGACCCCCTGCAATTTGCATACCGCCCCAACAGGTCCACGGAGGATGCCATAGCCCATGTGCTGCACACAGCAGCATCACACCTGGACAAGAGGCAGGGGAACTATGTGAGAATGCTATTAATCGACTACAGCTCGGCATTCAATACCATAGTCCCCTCCATACTCATAGCCAAGCTCAGGGACCTGGGCTTGAACTATGACCTCTGCCAGTGGGTCTTGGACTTCCTGACTGGCAGACCCCAGGTGGTGAGAGCAGGCAACTGCACCTCCTCATCCATCACCCTCAACATAGGGGCCCCCCAGGGCTGTGTTCTGAGTCCCCTCCTCTACTCCCTGTACACACACGACTGTGTGGCTCAGCGGAGTAGCAATACAATCATCAAATTTGCTGACGACACAGTGGTGGTGGGCCTGATCTCTGCCAACGACGAGAGGGCCTACCTGGAAGAGGTCAAGGTCCTGGCGGGATGGTGCCAGGAAAACAGCCTCTCCCTGAACGTCAGCAAAACAAAGGAGATGATTGTGGACTTCAGGAGGTCGGGGGTCAAGGACTACAGCCCCCTCAGCATCGACGGGGCACCGGTTGAGAGAGTCAACAGCTTTAAGTACCTCGGAGCCTACATATCCGAGGACTTGACATGGACCACACACATTGACAGTGTTGTGAAGAAGGCACGACAACGCCTCTACTTCCTCAGGCGCCTAAGGAAGTTCCAAGTCAGTCAGAAGATCCTTAAGAACTTCTACTCATGTACAATAGAGAGCATCTTGACCCAGCGTTTCCGTTAGCCGGTAATTACCGGTATTTGTCCGGCAAAATCTCTTGAAGTCCGACATATTTAATTTCTCCGGTCTTAATGTCCGGTGAAAATAATTCCCTGAGTCTAAGCACAATTTGATTATTTGAATTGTATTAAAATAGGCTAAAATTAAATAGCCTATGCGATGAACGAAACGATCATTACATTTGTTTCCTCGTTGCTTCTAATAATGACAACGACGTTGTCAGCGAGAGCTTTAAAAACGTAGGTCTCGGTTCGCTTCATCGGACCAAACGCGAACCAAATATAGGAAGTGATTATTATTACCACTGCTCGCAGCACTCACTGCAAAACAAGCACACTGCATCTAATCTCTCTATCTATCTATCTATCTATCTATCTATCTATCTATCTATCTATCTCTCTATCTATCTATCTATCTATCTATGTCTGTGCATCTTGGGAAGAAGGAAGAAAAAACGCGGCTTATTATTATTACCGAGGCGCGCGGCTTATTATATTATTAAAACGGCTACTTGTGGGCACTCATAAAAACACCGTGGTCTACAAGTTGTTTAGCGAGAGGATGGTGGTAATGTGCTTCAATAGAACAATGGATCAATGCCATGTCAAAACTCGGCTCCGCTGATCTGGGCTCCGCAGTACACACACACGCGCGCGCGCACACACAGGATCGCAGCCACACACACATTTCCACTGTCCAATAGACAAGCGCCCTTTTCGACCGCGTGACATTGAGGTGGAGAGAGTAGTCACGCAAACCACAATAATGTTGCCGTCTCTCTGCTTTCTCAGTTCTTCGCTTGATATAATTAATACAAATGTCCAATATAACGGAATTCGTTAGCTCATAAAAATGTGATTATAACAGACTGCTGTTTAGTGTCGGACCGACTGCCACATACGCGGTCTATTTTATTTCAAGTCAGCAGCAGCACGGAGACGGAGTATCGAGGGACTTATTTTATTTGGAATATATTAATGACTGTATACGCAAAAGTAGCCTAGTTTTAAGTAATAATATTATAAATCTACATGCCTTGAGGATGACATTCTTTATATAGCCTGCCTATCAATTGTTTTAAAGCTTAATAAACTATGACCGGAATTAATCTCATTTGTCCGGTAGTTGAAATCTTGCAGGTCACGGAGACCGGCAACAATTTTTTCTAACGGAAACCCTGTCTTGACCGGCAACATCACCTCCTGGTTTGGGAATAGCACTGCACAAGACCGAAGCAGACTACAAAGAGTGACACGTTCAGCCGAACGCACAATTGGAGGGGGGCTCCCCACCCTCCAGAACATTTACAACAAGCGTTGCACGGGCAAGGCTAAGAGAATCATTAAAGACTCCAGTCACCCGAACAACTGCCTCTTTGAACTGCTGCGGTCAGGCAAGCGATACCGGAGTCTCAAGGCGAGCACAGAAAGACTCAGAAGAAGCTTCTATCCCCAGGCCATCAGGCTGCTAAACGAACAATGAATGAACACTACACAACAACAACCACCAAACGCACATAGCACACACATCCACACGCACACACTCACTTTAAACAAACACACTGTAGCACCCACTCCACACACTTTATAGCACACACCCATTTTAAACAAACACACTGTAGCACCCACTCCCCACACTTTATATTTATTGATGAAGGATTGCACTACAACTCGTACACCTTACTGTAAATTGTACCTAAATTGTACCTCATCCCATTTCTGCTTTGCACTAGATAGTACTGTACATTAGTACACTGCATAGTATTGTATATTATATGGTAACTCAGAACATTGTACATATGTCTATACCGAACACTGTGACCTCATTTTCTTCTTCTAAATTACATGCTATACTATGTTATTTGATACTATCTTGTCTAGCACAGTCTCTGGAGCGTAACAGTAAGAAGCATTTTGTATGAAAGTATTCTGTACTTCTGTATGACAACTATTAAAGAAACTACTTGACCTTACCCCCAGAACCCACCTCACCCCTGCCCACTTTGACAACCTAGGATGGCTTAGAGTAGACGACAGAGTACAGCAACTTGCAATGGGCCTAGTCTACAAGATACACTATACGACTAAGGTACCCATGTACATGTCAAAATACTTCCCAAAGGTCAGTGAATACCACAACCACTACACCAGAGGAAGCTCAACAAATCATGTTAAACCCAGATTTGACTCAAACAAGGGACTAAACACGTTTCGCAATTATGCCACATCAATGTGGAACGCCCTACCCAAAGCTGTAAAGAAATGTGAATCCCTACCCACATTCAAAACCGCTCTTAAAGAGCACCTACGGGAGGCTGCAATTCGAAACTGGCCACCGTAAATGCCCAAAACCCCCACCACCTCCTAATAGACAGTCTCCTCCCCATCATATGTATATACTCTGTCAGGATCTAGGGGTAACAGTACTGTATATATGAATACCGTTTATATCAGAAATGTATCAGTACTAAATACCTATATGTCCCTATGCCATAAATGTCATGTATGTTGTGTATGTCATAAATGTCTATATGAATTGAAAATGGGGGACCCTGATGTAAACAAGACAAACGTCTTTCTCAGGTCTGCATCCCCTTAACAATTGTGTGTATTGAGCCGTACTGTATTGTACCCATTCTGCAATCTGTTAAATAAAGTTTTCATTCATTCATTCATTCATGCAAAGTGGCCGACATGTTGGCACAATTTGGAAATGCACAAACGGGAACTGTTGTTTTTATCTTTTAGATCATAACGCTAAAGCTAGCTTTCAATGCAACAACGTTTCCACTCATGCTCCAGAGCTGACCAGTGTTGTCTTCCTGCAACAACTCACGTCTCACAGGATTTCAGAGAGATTTCTGTTTCAGTGGGTGAGTGGCACAAACAAAGCATTTTGTGATAAAAATTATCATCAAGCAAGCACCCTCAAAAACCACACAAGTTCAGTTGAAACGGCGAGTCATTGATTACTCACGGCCACCCCACCCCTACCATAAACTCTGTAGTTGTTAAGAAGAGCATGTGATGCCATAGTTACAAAACTCACTCAGTAACGTTAGTCTCTCTCATCCCTCTCTCAAAAGGACACATATCCTGAGACACCGCCTGAGACAACCGCCATTGTTGCTAGATGTTCTTCCAGTAAATTTCATGGTGTCCTAATCAGACGCATTTTTTTGACAAAATACAGACACAATTAACACTTTCAGTGCCCAGCAGGGGGCGCACATTTAGTGCTTGAATGCCCACCATCCACTTCAATGTTAGCGGTAATATCGCCTAATCTATGTTTTAAATTATGGCTATGTGTCTAATCTACCCGTCGCTTATCAATGACTCATTTTCCAGTCAACATTGTTGAAGCGGATTGTTTTTTTATCGGTTCATTTCCATTTTATAGCATTTTGAAAAGCCCTCGTTTTCAAGGGGAAAAAAAAGATTCCGTGATAAACGCCCTGTACTGGAATATTCTAGAACATTGTAATTTTTCGGCCTATTTATGAATAGTTTTCAAATAAACGCTAGATTATCGATAGTATATGTGTACGTATGCACGCTGGTGCCGCAAGCTGAAAATCGATTCTCTTAGTTCCTGATCGCGCGCACAGTCAAACAGCCATATCACACATAGGGGAAAAGCTTATATCTCCGGGAAAAAAGGTCTGATTATCCTAAGACTGGTAAAATAGATTCCTTACTTGAGATCAGATGGTATCCAAAAAGATTATTCCAATTCCTGATCGCCATTCCAAAAATCGATCCTTTTATTGATCCAATGCAACGTACTGTAAACACATATTCCACGCATTCCTGAGGCTCCACAATGACTGGGATCATCTCCGGTTACATGCGTGAGAAGTAAAATGTGGATTCCGGAGTTTTTTTTCTCATCCATTTTCATTGAGTCCATTCCAAAAGGGTGCATTACCATCTGGGAGATGATAGGGGGCGCTTTTTCCAAATCTGAGCTGCTACAGGGGCTGCTGTACCAACGGGAGACTCGGTTGATAAAATATGAATTCAGATCGCTAATAAAAAAAATAAAACGATATTTGTCGTGATGGGCATTCAGGCGTTGGGCTGATAACATTCAAAGTGTTAACAGAGTGACGCCTTAAAAGTTACCCTGCGTTATCCCATCTGTCCGACATGCACACGACAACAGGTTGTCAATTCCTACAGAGAACACAGTTTTCACTGCTGCGATAACCTTCAAATGTAACCAGGCTGATATTAATTATATTTATTAGTTATACATAGTGCGTTTCGACTATAATCCTGCAATTTCTTCTGCTAATGCTTCACAGTGTAGGGCTGGGCGATAAAACGGCAACGATAATTATCGCGATATATTTTAATAATCGATATCGATCGATAATAAAAAAAATTATATCAATCAATATATATTTTTTGTGACCTGCAACAGGGCAGCTTTAAAACCAGAGACAGTGGACAGACTTGTCTTTCTTGCCTGCAACTTAAAGTAATGGCTTTGCTTGTCCAAATGACAATACTGACCAAATTGAGATATATTTTTCTCTTGTCCATTTATTTTGTTTGCTTCATAATTTAAAATACAGTTTGAAACAGTCTGTGTACACAGTAGGCTATGTTTGCTAGCAGAGCTAGTCTCCAGTCGCGAGTCATGGTGCACATGTGCGGTGGTTTGTCCACCAAAAAAGCGCTAAAAGATAGAAAAGAAACGAGCAGAGCCAGAACTGTTCAACTCCCCTGGAGCCACAGCCAGCAGAGAAGCCTGTTTATTTTCGCTTTCAAACCAGCTGCAGCCTGAGAACTGGAGTGTGAGGGGCTGTAACACTAAAGATGGCGGCAACGACAAAGAATTGCTGCAAAATAAACATAATGTTGTTTAAAATAAAAAAATAATATACTTAGAACAATATCGATAATTATCGATATCGAGTGATATGATAACAATATCATATCGTTAGTGATATCATTTTTGGCCATATCGCCCAGCCCTATTTGCTCCTATTCGAATTGGTGGTTTTTGCAAATACTCCCTGTGTGTCTAGTTGTGCATTTCACCATGCAGGCGTGCAGTCTGTCACGTTCCTGTTCAATGCAAAGACTAATATAGGGCAAAGAAACTGGAATTCCCTTTCAAGACCTTCTGTTAACACCTCCCCTCCCCCCTGTACCCTCCTTTCCTCACCTGGTCATCCAATGTGGAACGCCCTACCCAAAGCTGTAAAGGAATGTGAATCACTACCCACTTTCAAAAACACTCAAAGAACACCTACGGGAGACTGCAATTCGAAACTGGCCCCTACAAATGTCCTAACCCAGTTGTACAGTAAATGACCAAGTATGGCTTTGTCAGTATTCCAATGTACAGTGTCCCCCACCTCCAATGTACAGTCCCCTCCCCACCCAACCCACCTCCCCCCCACCTCCCCCCAACTACCCAACCTCCTCCAATGTACAGTTTCTACGTCAAATGTATACACTCTTTTCTGGACACTTTTTGTATCACAGACAGTACTGCATTTGCAAATCTGGTATGTCATAAATGTATAGATGTAGCAGTACTGTCTATCTGTATGTCGTGTGTGTAATATATGTTATGATGAATTGAAAATGGGGGACCCTGATGTAAACAAGACGAAAGTCTTTCTCTGGTCTGCATCCCCTTAACAATTGTATTGAGCTGTACTGTACTGTAATACCATTCTGTAATCCGTTAATAAACTTTTCAATCAATCAATCAATCCCTCCCCCGCCCCCTTTCCTCCCAGATAGCTTAAAAGACAATCCCACAGATTCTCCTGGCTAGAGAAAGTAAAGTCCTCGACTGAACTCCTAACCTAAAATTGTATTTCATTAGCAGTGTTTTAACAATACACGTGTATCAACCATGAAGATTTGACCACACGCATCATTAACCTCTCCACCACAAAACTAAGCAGGGAATATTGATCAGTTTATTTAACATTATTCATGAGGATCTGATCTACCAAAGAAAGTAGGATGCCAACAGTAGATCTATACCATAAACTATGAACCAGAGAACCACCTAGAGAGTCACGATGATATTCGGCATAGGAAAAAATAAACTGCTAAAAAATTATATGATCCACACATAGGCGTAAGCAGAGCCAACCAAGTAACTAAAGACACTGCAGTCCTACGTAGCACTGTAGTCGCCTTCCCCTGACACACAACTTATAGTCCAAGTTGATACTAGTATATATTATACTACTACATGCCTGCACACACGGCTATGGGAAAACATGCTGAAACATTTAGAATTAAATAATCAGCAGCATGCTTCCTTGTTCATTGTAGCTGGCTGATCAAAGACCTACAAGCACAGTGTGGGACTATTTCACCCAACCATCACCAGGGAATTTAAAGAAATGTTTTTTTTATTTTAAAAGTCCATTCAGATCGTTTCAGAATCTAGTGCCTCCTGGGAACTTCATGCACTTTTCTTCATCCATTGTTAAAATATTTCCTGTTTTACAAAATATTCTATTAAACATATTATGCATGTTCATTTAAAGGCAGTCTTGTGTTGGGGTTTGTATTGCTGTAAATTCTGCTCAGTTTCTTTATTACATTTATTGCAACTAAATATTGGCCCTAAATATCGGCTATCGGCCTCCTGACTTACTAATAAAAATCGGTATCGGTCGACCCCTACGATCAATCTGTCCAGCTCAATCCCAACTAACTCCTATGAATTTCATTCCAAAGTACCATAGCCCTCCGTAACTTAAAACCCCAAGTATGTCGGAGCCCAATCACAGCTGTGTGACAGTGTGTGTGTGTCCCTAACACTGCCTCTATCCATACCAGGACACAAAATGACAGCTTTGTCTGCCGGGGGGGGGGGGGGGGGGGGGGGGGGCTTCAGCGAAGAGACATGTGCTATTCGGCTCCACAACCCACGTTACTGGGAAGTGGAAACCAATATCTCCTTTTAAGTCCAACAGCTATGACATCAGAGCCTCGAACCAGAGCCTACCTGTCATCGTCAATTTTGATCCCATACGCGCTGGTGTGATTTGCATCAACCGAGCAGCATAGCAAACATACTGTAAAGATATCATATTTCATCTTTACTCTCCCGTCAGCTAATGAGAGCCATTGGCTGTAGTGTTGTTGCTACATGCAAAGCCGTTTGGTAGGCAATGGCACCAGATAAACGTGTTTTCCCCCCGTCCACACTCATGCAAAAACACCCCAAACGGGATTCAAATCTAAAAGTGTTGTGAGGTGGCTTCTATTAGCTGGGAGCTAAATACAGCCTGGCAGAGGCTTAAATCACTACCTCATTCCAAAAGACTACTTACACGACTCAAGAATCTACAGTACCCCACTGGATCTATTCTCCGTGTGGCCTTTAAATAAACACATAAACACACCCACATAGGCATTGGCTAAGAGATTAAAATGGCTTGCGTTTGTTTTGGTGCCGCGCGAGCGACCCCTCATAATTCATGTTTGGCTTATGACTTCCACAATACACAGTCACACACACGCCACATCATATTTACAACAGCTTCTCACTCCCTTTATCATGATTTCACAACAGTATCAGGCCAAATCATATGGTTACACAAACATAGTAGCCATGTACAGGCTAAATTTATCCATGTTCATCACTGGTATGGAGCAGGGCCCTTGTATGGCTGCTTTTGTACGTGTGCGTTAGCTTTACTGGTTATGAGATGTTCCATGGCATTCCATCAGGTAGACTCTGCACAGTGTCAACAGCAAGTGACAACTACCTCCTCTCCTCCGCTCTCTCTCTCCTCCGCTCTCCTCTCCTCCGTGTGTGCGGGTGTCAGCCATGTCTATAAAAGGACACGGACACATCTCCAGCTGCCCTGCATGAACTGTCCCCCTCCACCTCTCTACCATGCTAAGCTTCTAGCTCCCGAGCACAGCTGCTAAGCCCAGAGATATGCCACATATCCACAACGATGCAGCACGACCGCCGCGCACCTGCCACAGGAAAAGACGACCCAGGAGAAAGGATGGCAATGTCGCTCGTCTGAAGGTTTGAACGTTGGGATAGTAGCGAAAAAACACAACCGCACCGATTATCCTCCGACAAGAGATGATTGTTGTAAGATACAGCACGGCGATGCCTCGACTAGCCGTTTGTGTACAGAGGGACTATGTTCCAAGTAGGGGTGTAACCGTACACAAAAACCACGGTTCGGTTACTCGGTACGTACCTCGGTTTTGAAGCCACGGTTCGGTACGGGTTTTCGGTACAGTGGGGGGAAGTTTGGCTTTCGATGTTCCACTCAGGGGTGATGTAGTGTGCACTAGTAACTAATTGTACTTGTAGGGCTGTCAACGAATATTCTATATTGAAATTAATAATCGTCTAATTATATTAGATTGTGAAAAAAACAGCCCCAGGTGGGCGGCCATTAGTGGTTAACATACCGTTGTATTCGTTGGGTACATAGCCGTTCGGTATGGTATGGTACACACTGAAACGGTTCGGATACGTGTACCTTTACACCCCTAGTTCCAAGTATCTGCGGGCCTGTCCCTCGTCGGTCAGACTAGTAGGAGGACTGATCGATATCACCAACTCCTAATGAACAGACTGATATTGGGAGGAATACCTACACCTAGGGATGCACAGATACCCATACCGGTATCAGATATCACTCTGATACCAGGCTAAAATAGGGTATCTGTATAGAAACTTGTACGAGAAACGTCTAAACATGCTTGAAAATAAATCAAAGCAAAGTGATGTGATTTGCTGCAGTTTGAACACAGGCTTGTTAGTAGTTCTCTCTAATGGGAGAAAAGTTGATAATGAATCTCAATATTATCTCATTTTTGGCCAATGAACCCAAACCGATGGTCCCAAGTCTATACTGTTCAGTAAAAGCGATGAATAATAACTTAGTATTTGGCATCAGTTTGGCATCAGTTTAGCGTCGGCATCGGTGGCGAGACGCGGCCTCCGTGCTGCATACCGACATCAACAGCGCCGTCTAACCAACACACAGGGTAGACCAGTATTACCGAGCCACAGCCTATATTTACACAGAGCCAGCCTGTACTGAACAACACCAGTCTTTTGGAAAAAGGAACAAGTCCGTATCCGTCTAGACCGGTGAAACGGAACCTGTGGGCCCGCGGCGTGCAGGCGGGGGGCAGAGAGAACCTGGGATAGTAAAACACCTGCCTGTCCTTGCTGGAAGGCTCGGAGCCTCTTCTTGAAGCGCGAGGGCAGGACAAAGTCACAGCCGCGCGCCAGCAGCGCCAACTCCTTCCTCAGGTCAGGGTCCTGACGCATCGACAGCTCCTTCATCCTCATCCTCGTGCCGGACGGGACGCTCTCTCGCGCGCACAGACACACACGTTACACACTCCAATCAGATATCGTCCTTCCAGTTGTACAAATCACAGTTGTGTAGAAGTAGGCAAAAGTAGCAGAAGTCCTGTGTGTCCCAGTGTTTGTCCCGTGTCAGAATGAGAGCCTCTTAATGCCGGCAAGCAGCTGCTGCTGTGTCTCCCTCTCTCTCTCTCTCTCACACACACACACACTCTCTCTCTGTGTGTATACAGATCTGGTCACACAATCTCAGCTCTGCCTGCTGTCCTGCCTCAGTGTCCCGACACAACACACACACACACACACACACACAAAGTGCAGGGTCAGGAAGCTCCAGCCTCAAAGCTACTGGGGAGATAAGGAGAGATTGTGTGTGGGAATCAGTGTGTGTGTGTGTGTGTGTGTGTGTGTGTGTTGGGAGGGGTGTGCATGGTGGATCTGCCCTTTCCAGTTTGCATTCCTCGGCGCTCATACAAGGTTATGCAAAGAGACAGACCTGTTGTTGCGGCTTGTGGCGGCTGCCACACGTCCCGCTACTAGAGGGGGTTGCGGCCGAGCGACAGGGTGACACGTTATTTGCGCTCGCCCCAGCTTCCCACTCACAATAGCGCCCGTGTTTGCCAAACGTTCAGAGCGAAAAACACAGCTTCTGTCCTGGGCCACAGAAGAAGAACTAAATAAAACTCCAGGCTATTTCCTGTCTTCTTCCCCGGTAGATCCAGCTGTTTGTGGGCAGAATTCAAGCCAGGGTTCAAGTGAGGTTCTTAGCTTGCGGCCTTGGAACTGCTGGACTGGACTTTCATGAAAGCCCCTGCAGTTCCTTTGCTACGTCTGCTGTACAGTCTAATAGAAACTCCTGCAGTTCCTTTACTGTGTCTGATCTGATGTAGTCTAATGTAAGCCCCTGCAGATCTGCTGTACCCTACAGTCCAAATCACTGAGACACTCAACTGATTAGGACAGGTGTGTGAGGCATGTTAATGAACAGCAATTAGCAACACGTGTAGGTTCACTCATATGGATGCCAGGAACTGATGAACATGACAGACATGGATGGCCGGTCATCACATGAAACGCACGACAACAGGACCACGCTGGTATTAAAAACGGCTACTCCGCGTCGTACATCCTGTGGTGGTCTTTGTTTTGCCTTCTCCTCACAGTCCTGGGCTGCCAGCCATTCCACCGTCTTATTATAGGTGACGGGCCCGAGTCGACGGTATGGGGGTGGGGGGGGGGTAGAGAGAAGTGTCAAGATTCAAAGAATGGTGGCCGAACCAGTCTGCGCCTATTAAAAGCGCTGGCAAGCAACCGTTTGGGCAACCCAAGACACCAGATCTGGTGAAACAAGGGGTGCATCTTTAGTCCTCCCTCACACAAACATCCGCTTTCCCCTTGCAACCGGTCCTGGACTGACAGCAATTACACCAATTCTCCATAAATGTGCTGATCTAACGGCACTGGGGGGTCAGGGTGGGGGTTGGCGGGGGGGGGCTACCTGCTATGGAAGGAGGGCCTAGCTGACTGGTGTGTGTGTGTGTGTGTGTGTGTACAGTATGTGTGTGTGTGTGTACGGGGGGAGAGCCCCGTGTTGAAACACCTATCGTTGTTCCACAAACACACCTAATTAAGTAGAGACGGTACTTCGGATTATGTGCATTGTACCTTCAGACAAAAATGTACAAACAGCATCGACGTTAAATAAATTATATGCGTGCGTGCGTGCACGTGTGTGTGCGCAGGACCACGTGGGAAAGTTGAAAGCACCCTGGCGGGACGATACTACCGTAGCTACATAAGTAAACACAAGGGTGTTAGGAGAAAAGCTTAAATGATAAGTATTTATAGACGGCAGGATCACAGGGTCCACATTCCTCCGATGGTTCCAGCTCCAGGCCAGTTCCCGTTGTCCCCGCAACGCAGGATACCGTGCGCGCTTGATAAGCCGTTTGTGTTAAGGTTTTTCACGCCATCTGCCTTTTGTTGCAACCCCACCCCCCCCTACGCCACACCCCCCACAACGCCTGTCAATTTCGAACCAAATATGAAAAGGAAAAAGCACAGAGGGCCAAAATAAATACGCCGCCTCGATCACATGGGAAACTGTCAGCGCGCGTGACGCCACGTTCTTGCCGCGTTTCTCGCCGGAGCGAAGCGAATCTGGAGGTTTGTTCCATATACACAGAGACATTATCACATGATAAAGAGATAATGATCTGTTGGTTTCTATATACGGCAACAGCCTCTCTGCGGTTTGCAAACCGTAAGTACCTTACTGCTACCGGTACACGCAAACAAACAAATGGTATGAGATGCAGTTGTGTGTGTGTGGACTAAAATAATTGGAGATTTGTCCCGACAGGACAGCTGCCAGTGCAGACGGTCACACAAACAACACACACGTGCATTACTGTACGCTCACAAACAAAGTCATTGTGCCTGGAAGCCTACTAGACTGAGAGAGAGAGAGTGGTATGAAGGCATGTGCCGTTGGGAAGACCAGCGCGGACGAACCCCCGACGAGCATCACCGCTCACCAGTTCGGCCTGGAGCAGTCGTTGGCCGTCTGTCCAAAACAACAGCAGTCTTTACCGGAGGGCCACACGGACGATCAGTCTCTGAGAGGGTTGCAAGGCGACATGGACTACGCGGCGACAGGGGGGAAGGTCGCGGTTACAGAAGAGCAACGGATTCCTCCGTCCGACTTGGCTACGCGTCCACAATCTGAAAACTCTTCAATCGGATTTGAATGCATCCCGAGTGTTCAGTCATGTTTAGTTCATTATCTCTCCCCCCCCCCCGACAAGAGGAGATTATGAAATAGACCAGTCTGGTCTTAATGACCGGTTGCAGGTCTAGATGACGTGATTTACAGCAGTCGGTCAGCTATTCACAGAAGCCCTAGGGTCACAGTGCTGGAAAACTGAATATGGTCAAAACTAAGAAAGTTATTGTGACATACGATATTTGGTCCTGGTTCAATGCCTTTCCTTATTAACAAGAGGATATTCCACGAAAGTGAAATCCTGTGGAATTATAGCACAGAGTAGTAGTAGGAGAGACCCAATGGAATGGGCCCCGCAGGCTTTTCCCCAAACCATCAATACAAGCCTCCACAGCAGTCCAGCTCCAGGCTGTAGTCAGCATGTCTAACATGATGGAATCACTGATATATGCCTGCAGAGGCTCTGAACAGGATGGCCGACCAGGAGGAGTCGGGACCGATAAGCAGCATGATGTGAAAGTACTGGTGAAAGGCCCAGCTGCATCCTCACCCAGTCTAATAAATCCATGCGTGCACGTGTGTGAGTGCAGGACTGTAATCGTCTTACCGTTTTTTTACTATTATGTATAGGGATGTCCCGATCCGATCACGTGATTTTCCGAAGATCGGGATCGGCAAAAAAAAAAGAAAATGTATTATTCAACAAACATGACCATGTTCACGTCTTAAACTCATACTGAGGCCTTAGTTTTGGTTTTAAATTGCATATCATCATTCATTTATTTATTGTCACACAGAGCAGAATAATTTTGCCAAAACAAACCAATAGTATCCAGCTGCAGAACGGCAGACCAGCCACACTTTCAGACCCAAACGCATTTCCTTTGATTTAATTATACATCAAATGATTTTGTCAAGGATTGCAATGCCTCGCTTGAATGAAGTTAACTTTTCACCTGGATAACGTCAACATTCAGGGTGAATGTAATGTGAGAAATTGGGATAAAAAATTAAATAAATTTTTTTTTTATCGGATCGGGAAAGTCGGTATCGGTAGATACTCAAAATCACATGATCGGATCGGGAGCAAAAAAACGTGATCGGGACATCCCTAATTATGTACCATGTCTATACTGCCATCTTCTATGTTACTATATGTCTATACTTTTTATTTTATAACAAATTTGAAATTGGGTTTATGAGTGAATTTGAACTTCTCAATATCCCATTTTATCTTTCAGAGTTAAGTTTCAGAGTTCAACCTTGCTCTGTTTTCAGAGAAAATGGGTATAGAATTGCAGTAACTACAAAATCACTGGATAGTCAAAAAACGTATAAAGCCATTTTCTCAGTTTCACTGCGTAGTTACTGTGTTTAGCTTCTGCAGGGCAGTATACTACTACCAGTACCTACTAAGCCAATATGTCTATACTACTATGTGTGTACCATGTACAAGAGTGTAGAGGACTCAAGCTTGGCACTGCTGGACGAACGACACCATTTACCCCTAGCTGCCAGAGGTGTACCCCTCCTGCTAACTTTTTTGTAAAATCGATGCTTTGATGAAAGAGTCAATTAAATTACTAAATGTAAATGAATGAATGAATCTTTATTTGATGTCCAAGAGAGGGATTTGGGATACAACATGAGCAACATGGTGGCTTTAGAGAGGAGCCTACAAGCAGAACATGATGCGAGCCGCCCGGCTGGTTCTTTGCAGACGAGTGATCATGCAGCAGCGTAGTCTGGTTGTCCTGGGAGGTTTGCTGAAGGATCCATACTGCCTACGTGTCACCAGGACTGGGGCAAAGGGTCAGAGCACTGACCATGTGAGCTACAGATGGAGATAGTACAGTAGCCTTCCATCTAGAAATGAAAAAAATTACATAGTAGTAGCTTTATCAGACGGGTTCATATATATATATATATATATATATATATATATATA
Source organism: Notolepis coatsorum (assembly GCF_963971535.1). NCBI lineage: Eukaryota > Metazoa > Chordata > Actinopteri > Aulopiformes > Paralepididae > Notolepis > Notolepis coatsorum. The sequence goes on from NC_140167.1 coordinate 189,482,044, forward strand.
TATATAAAATAAAAATAATCTGATATAAAGACAAATTACAAACATCGCATTAAAGATTTAATTTAAACAAAAGCCAAAGATCCCTGTGTGCACAGGGACATCAGGGGGCGACAGTGGCTCAGGAGGTAGAGCAGTCGTCTAGCAATCGTAAGGTTCCCGATTCGATTCCCCGCTCCTACCGGGCAGTGTGTCGAAGTGTCCTTGAGCAAGACACTTACCCCTAATTGCTCCTGATGAGCAGGTTGGCACCTTGCATGGTGGCCTGTGAATGTGCAAGTGAATGGGTAAAAAAAATGTGAGGAACAAAAAAATTGTAAAGCTCTTTGGATCAAAGCGTTATATAAATGCACCATTTACATTACCGATAGTTCTAGAGACCAGCAGATGTAATGCCACCCCAGAGGACATACTTTGTTTGGTGTGCGAGGTGAAAGTGAGAATGAGGTTAACTTTTTGTTTTACTGTCCTGTCCTGTCTACAAGGACGTATGGGAAGTACTTTTAAGTTTTTAGTCAAATGTCCTCCATGTATGTTGATTTTGAGATGGATGAATGAACAACTTGAGTTGTGCTTCAGATTTTGTAGCAGATTTTAATTTAGTCAAGTGTGGGAGAGAAGACTTTGTTTAAATCTGTATATATGTAATCCGTATTTAGATAATGAAATGTAATGTAATAATGGAACACTGCAACAGTATCTTTGGTGTCTTATAAACCCATGAGGGTTGGGCATTTTGTGTGCATGATGACACGGAAATAAAATAACCAATCAATCATATATGTACTACTACATTATTAATGTTAAAAAAGTTGTCAGATTAGCATAAAACTATAGGCCCTGCAGCCTTATTACACAACTATCACAGGAGTTTATTTAAGGCGAATTGGAACCTAGATACTTGCTTGAGTTAAGGACAGAGGATATTAGGCTAAATAAAGCTAGTCAGCTAGTTTAATGTTAGCCTGACAGATGGGACGTTTCCTATAGCTGATGGGAGAGAACTAGACATGCTAATAAAAAACACTTGTGGGAAGCCGTTTAGCACTTGGGTCTCTCCCGATAGGTTAGGAAACCGACAAGATGACCCATGACCCCTGCCTCAAATAGCTTCAAGGCTGCTGGGCCCAACCAAGCAGGTTATAAACGGACACCTTGAGAAATAGCCTGGGATGCTAAATCCATACAGCAGGCTACACAGACGTTTCGGAATCTCATTTCTTAGACGTCCTCAATAATTAGCACATAGTTTCAGAGTTTCCGAGGGGGCGCGATGAGTAGATTACAATCTGTAATAAAAAGATCAAGGTCGATCCTGTCAGCAAACAGATTACCACCGAGCCGCGTATAGGGCACTAAAGAAAACTAAAAACAGAGGCAATCAAAGCTGTTGGAACTAAATAGTGGAGCTGAAACCAAAGCCGCCGTTAAGAAAGTGGTTTGGACATAGCAAGAATGAACGATCAACCGCCACTTATTCCGACGATGAGGAGCATCCGAGAGGAGACGTTTTGAGAGTGAATTACACAGAGGATGAACGCGTTGCCACACCTCTCCCCTCTGGCTCGGGGCTGGGCATTCGATGCCAACACAGGGGAACCAAGGCTATATCTATATCAGGGCCTGGTGTCACAGTTGGACCAGCTGCTCCGGCCAGCATCAGCATGACGTTAATTGAATTTTTTAGCTAATCCTTTGAAGAATGTATTTGTATTCAGGAATTCCTTTGGCCCGTCTTAAAATAGAAGCATGACTTTACGCCAGATCACAATCCCTTTAATATGGTGAGACACACTGTAGACACATGCCGTCCCATGTCACAGAGGAACAGACAAACAGTCCCGCAGTCGCTCCGGAGTAGGGGAGTAACGTGGGTCGAAGGTCAGCCCGAAGGAAAGAGGGTTCTGTGGAAATCAAAAGCCCTCTTTCTCTCTCCCTCTCACATCTGTCAGACATCTTACCATTTCACCATGAGGAGCCCCCATGACAGAGAGAGACTCCCAGTCTCCGGAGAAAGACAGTGATGGGAATGATGATGCAGAGTTATTCCTCGCTCTCACCTCTTGCGGTCAGACTAATTCTAGTCGATACTTAAATGCGACTTCAGAGGAAAATAAGTCATTCGCTTCGCTTTCGGACTCTTCGATGAGCTAATGACACGAGTATTTGTTTGAGTGAAGCAGGCGAAGGCATTTATGGCTCGGCTAGGTTTGTGCCTCGTTAAGTTTCCAAGAAGAGGGGACCGGGCTACTTTACACTGAAGTCCGACTCCAGGCTCACATGGCCGTTGTTGACCAGGCACATCTAACTAGGGATGCACCGATCCGACTTTTTCAGATACCCATTGTCCAATTTTTTTTTTACAAAAAAAGTTTAAAAACAGAATTTATACAAGTTTTTTTTATATTAAAATATATTTTGTTTTTAAGAATTGTAAAGGATCACAAGTGTGTTTTTGATTTGTTGTAAACAAAGACAGGAAATAAACTTCATTCAATTAATAAACTGTATGCCTCACTGTCACTGTGTGGAAGAGACTGGGATCATTCTTTTGTGCAAGGCAACATCAGGCTTGACTTAAAACATTACTTTCCTTACTTAGTGAAACTAAATGGAACAAATTAACACATAGATATAAATGTACTGAATGGTTATTTCTTATTTTATTTCTTATTAAAAATATATATATATTTTTTAAATCAGATATATATATATATTTTTTTTTACCGATACCCGATCCAGCTATTTTACTGATATCGGTGGCCGATACCGATACCAATATCGGAGCATCCCTACATCTAACCAGGCAAATGTTGACCATCAGACTTGTGCTGACGCCGACATTCAGTTGTGGTTCGGCTCCGAGAGAGGACGGGACCAGCTACAGTCTCTCCTCTAGTCCGTCCTAAACATGTCCAGAGAGGACGGGACCAGCTACAGTCTCTCCTCTAGTCCGTCCTAAACATGTCCAGAGAGGACGGGACCAGCTACAGTCTCTCCTCTAGTCTGTCCTAAACATGACCAGAGAGGACGGGACCAGGCTACAGTCTCTCCTCTAGTCCGTCCTAAACATGTAGAGAGGACGGGACCAGCTACAGTCTCTCCTCTAGTCCGTCCTAAACATGTCCAGAGGGGACGGGACCAGCTACAGTCTCTCCTCTAGTCCGTCCTAAACATGTAGAGAGAGGACGGGACCAGGCTACAGTCTCTCCTCTAGTCTCTCCTAAACATGTCCAGAGAGGACGGGACCAGCTACAGTCTCTCCTCTAGTCTGTCCTAAACTGTCCAGAGAGGACGGGACCAGCTACAGTCTCTCCTCTAGTCTGTCCTGAACATGTCCAGAGAGGACGGGACCAGGCTACAGTCTCTCCTCTAGTCCGTCCTGAACATGTCCAGAGAGGACGGGACCAGGCTACAGTCTCTCCTCTAGTCCGTCCTAAACATGTCCAGAGAGGACGGGACCAGCTACAGTCTCTCCTCTAGTCCGTCCTAAACATGTCCAGAGGACGGGACCAGCTACAGTCTCTCCTCTAGTCCGTCCTAAACATGTCCAGAGAGGACGGGACCAGCTACAGTCTCTCCTCTAGTCTGTCCTAAACATGTCCAGAGAGGACGGGACCAGGCTACAGTCTCTCCTCTAGTCTGTCCTAAACATGTCCAGAGAGGACGGGACCAGCTACAGTCTCTCCTCTAGTCTCTCCTAAACATGTCCAGAGAGGACGGGACCAGCTACAGTCTCTCCTCTAGTCCGTCCTAAACATGTCCAGAGAGGACGGGACCAGCTACAGTCTCTCCTCTAGTCTCTCCTAAACATGTAGAGAGAGGACGGGACCAGCTACAGTCTCTCCTCTAGTCTCTCCTAAACATGTCCAGAGAGGACGGGACCAGCTACAGTCTCTCCTCTAGTCCGTCCTAAACATGTCCAGAGAGGACGGGACCAGCTACAGTCTCTCCTCTAGTCTCTCCTAAACATGTAGAGAGAGGACGGGACCAGCTACAGTCTCTCCTCTAGTCTCTCCTAAACATGACCAGAGAGGACGGGACCAGCTACAGTCTCTCCTCTAGTCCGTCCTAAACATGTAGAGAGAGGACGGGACCAGGCTACAGTCTCTCCTCTAGTCTCTCCTAAACATGTCCAGAGAGGACGGGACCAGCTACAGTCTCTCCTCTAGTCCGTCCTAAACATGTCCAGAGAGGACGGGACCAGCTACAGTCTCTCCTCTAGTCCATCCTAAACATGACCAGAGAGGACGGGACCAGCTACAGTCTCTCCTCTAGTCCGTCCTGAACATGTCCAGAGAGGACGGGACCAGCTACAGTCTCTCCTCTAGTCTCTCCTAAACTGTCCAGAGAGGACGGGACCAGCTACAGTCTCTCCTCTAGTCTCTCCTAAACTGTCCAGAGAGGACGGGACCAGGCTACAGTCTCTCTAGTCCGTCCTGAACATGTCCAGAGAGGACGGGACCAGCTACAGTCTCTCCTCTAGTCCGTCCTGAACATGTCCGGAGAGGACGGGACCAGGCTACAGTCTCTCCTCTAGTCTGTCCTAAACATGTCCAGAGAGGACGGGACCAGCTACAGTCTCTCCTCTAGTCCGTCCTAAACATGTCCAGAGAGGACGGGACCAGCTACAGTCTCTCCTCTAGTCTGTCCTAAACATGTAGAGAGGACGGGACCAGCTACAGTCTCTCCTCTAGTCCGTCCTAAACATGTCCAGAGGGGACGGGACCAGCTACAGTCTCTCCTCTAGTCCGTCCTGAGCATGTCCAGAGAGGACGGGACCAGCTACAGTCTCTCCTCTAGTCTCTCCTAAACATGTCCAGAGGGGACGGGACCAGCTACAGTCTCTCCTCTAGTCTCTCCTAAACATGTCCAGAGAGGACGGGACCAGCTACAGTCTCTCCTCTAGTCTCTCCTAAACATGTAGAGAGGACGGGACCAGCTACAGTCTCTCTAGTCTGTACTAAACATGTAGAGAGAGGACGGGACCAGCTACAGTCTCTCCTCTAGTCTCTCCTAAACATGTAGAGAGGACGGGACCAGCTACAGTCTCTCCTCTAGTCTCTCCTAAACATGTAGAGAGGACGGGACCAGGCTACAGTCTCTCCTCTAGTCCGTCCTAAACATGTCCAGAGGGGACGGGACCAGGCTACAGTCTCTCCTCTAGTCCGTCCTAAACATGTCCAGAGAGGACGGGACCAGCTACAGTCTCTCCTCTAGTCCGTCCTAAACATGTAGAGAGAGGACGGGACCAGCTACAGTCTCTCCTCCAGTCCGTCCTAAACTGTCCAGAGAGGACGGGACCAGCTACAGTCTCTCCTCTAGTCCGTCCTAAACATGTCCAGAGAGGACGGGACCAGCTACAGTCTCTCCTCTAGTCCGTCCTAAACATGTCCAGAGAGGACGGGACCAGGCTACAGTCTCTCCTCTAGTCCGTCCTGAACATGTCCAGAGAGGACGGGACCAGCTACAGTCTCTCCTCTAGTCCGTCCTAAACATGTCCAGAGAGGACGGGACCAGGCTACTAGGGGTGGGAATCGCCAGAGACCTCACGATACGATACTATCGCGATACTTGCGTCACGATAGTATCGCGATACAAAATATATCGCGATACGCGATATTGCGATTTTTTTTTTATCAAATTTCTTTTATTACCTTTTTTCAACTGCAAAGTTAAACTTTGTCAACATGTTTTATCTAATAAAATAAAGTTCAGTCTGTTCATCTCACTTCAATCATTTTAATTGCAGAACATGGTATTTTCTCAAGCAGACAGATGTAAACACTGTAATCTGTGTTGCATGTACCTGACAAACTGAACTGTTTGTATTACAAGTCATATTCCAACTTAACTGAATGCACATGTGTGTGTGTGTGTGTGTGTGTGTGTGGACTACTGTACTATTACAGGTATTGAAATGAACAATACAACTACCTTATACAAAAGAATGTTTTAAATCTTTTTTTTATGAATAATTAAATATCGATACTTGGCGTCCCTGTATCGATACAGTATCGCCACGCAAAGTACCGCGATACTACTACGTATCGATTCCCCCCCCCCACCCCTACCGGCTACAGTCTCTCCTCTAGTCTGTCCTAAACATGTCAACAACAGGTAGAGGGCCCACTAGCCGTCTCACGGTAATCATATCCCACAACCTCCACCGATCCTAGCATTGTATCAAACATCCACCAATGTCTTCCCAGTCATCCCCTCCTCACTACAGACTCACAGGAGCCGGCGGACACGTACGGTGCCGAGGAGTTAAAAATGCTTTTCTAATCCCAGATCCTAGTCTATAATTAAAGCCGTCCCCAATAAAATCCTGTTCACCTCTGGAGATCCCTGGCCAAGGCAGGCTGGCGTGGTCCTGCCAGCCCAGAGACCACCAACACAGAGAGTTGGAGTGCCACGGATAGCCGGGAGTCCGGGAGGCCTGGAAACTATTTGCCGGCATTAACGGTCTACATTGTGGGCTCCATGGAGGCCATTGTGATGGCCTGAGTCTAAGTGGACATGTCTCTACTGCCCACTGCCCTACAGGCCACTCAGCAGCCTCTTGTGGCAAGACTGGAAAGGTAAAGCTTAAGTTAAGTCAGGTTTTTCCATCTAGAAACTGAAGTTTATGCTCAGCCAAATTTGGTTTAAAGACCCTTTTGGAAATAATTTCCATTTCCATTCAGTCAGCATTCAGTCGGCTTTTTATCCAAAGCAAGGTTACAACGCTGGCAGCTAAGGGTAAGTATGATCGTTCTTCAAACAGCGTTGACTTGAGTGCTACAGTCTTGAGTGCATAGTAGTAAAGACATATTAGCATAGTAGGTAGTAGTATAGGCAAGGTAGATTCCTTAGTAGCAAAGTGCACACTAGTAAAAGACAGTACGAAGGTTAGTAATTTTATTATTATTTTTTTTTCAGATATTGGTTGAAGAAGTGTGGAAAATGTGGCAGGTTTCAACTGTCCTGACTGTGGTGGGAAGTTCGTTCCACCATTGTGAAGCGAAGATAGAGAATAGCCTGCCTCACTTTGATGACCCCCCAGGGATAGGAGTGGGTCTTAGGCGGTCAGAAGATGCAGAGCATAGGGGTCTTCTAGAGACCAAATCAAAGCTCAGTTCATGACATGTGGGTTACACAGTGTCCTGCTACACATATTCATGTAATCACGCCGCCGCGACAATCAAATACTCGCATGATGGCGATCGTACGAGACGTTTTATTTAGTGATGCACAATATAATATCGGCCGATATGGTAATTTTTTTACACATCAGTATCTGTCCGATATCAAGATAGGGCAGATATATAAAAAAAATAAAAATAAAAAATAAAAAATATTTTTTTATAAAAGAAAATTTAACGTATCTTAAATAGTTAAAAAATGTCATTTCTGAAAATAGCTCTTTATTTGATTATCATAAAAAAGTGTTTTCTATACAGATATCGACATCGGTAAATATCAAATAAAAGCTTCCAAGTTTCCAAATTGGTCAAAATGTATATCCTGTGTCACCTACTGAGGTCATCACTCGGATTCAGATCAAGCGGTTAAACCGTTAAATAGCCTGAATCTCTGCAGAAGAGGCCGTGGAGAGGTCAGTCTATAGGAGCCGTGGAGAGGTCAGTCTATAGGAGCCGTGGAGAGGTCAGTCTATAGGTGCCATGGAGAGGTCAGTCTATAGGAGCCGTGGAGAGGTCAGTCTATAGGAGCCGTGGAGAGGTCAGTCTATAGGAGCTGTGGAGAGGTCAGTCTATAGGAGCTGTGGAGAGGTCAGTCTATAGGAGCCATGGAGAGGTCAGTCTATAGGAGCTGTGGAGAGGTCAGTCTATAGGAGCCGTGGAGAGGTCAGTCTATAGGAGCCGTGGAGAGGTCAGTCTATAGGAGCTGTGGAGAGGTCAGTCTATAGGAGCTGTGGAGAGGTCAGTCTATAGGAGCCGTGGAGAGGTCAGTCTATAGGAGCTGTGGAGAGGTCAGTCTATAGGTGCTGTGGAGAGGTCAGTCTATAGGAGCTGTGGAGAGGTCAGTCTATAGGTGCCATGGAGAGGTCAGTCTATAGGAGCCATGGAGAGGTCAGTCTATAGGAGCTGTGGAGAGGTCAGTCTATAGGAGCTGTGGAGAGGTCAGTCTATAGGTGCCATGGAGAGGTCAGTCTATAGGAGCCATGGAGAGTCAGTCTATAGGAGCTGTGGAGAGGTCAGTCTATAGGTGCCATGGAGAGGTCAGTCTATAGGAGCTGTGGAGAGTCAGTCTATAGGAGCTGTGGAGAGGTCAGTCTATAGGTGCCATGGAGAGGTCAGTCTATAGGAGCCATGGAGAGTCAGTCTATAGGAGCTGTGGAGAGGTCAGTCTATAGGAGCTGTGGAGAGGTCAGTCTATAGGAGCTGTGGAGAGGTCAGTCTATAGGAGCCGTGGAGAGGTCAGTCTATAGGAGCTGTGGAGAGGTCAGTCTATAGGTGCTGTGGAGAGGTCAGTCTATAGGAGCTGTGGAGAGGTCAGTCTATAGGTGCCATGGAGAGGTCAGTCTATAGGAGCCATGGAGAGGTCAGTCTATAGGAGCTGTGGAGAGGTCAGTCTATAGGAGCTGTGGAGAGGTCAGTCTATAGGTGCCATGGAGAGGTCAGTCTATAGGAGCCATGGAGAGTCAGTCTATAGGAGCTGTGGAGAGGTCAGTCTATAGGTGCCATGGAGAGGTCAGTCTATAGGAGCTGTGGAGAGTCAGTCTATAGGAGCTGTGGAGAGGTCAGTCTATAGGAGCTGTGGAGAGTCAGTCTATAGGAGCCATGGAGAGGTCAGTCTATAGGTGCCATGGAGAGGTCAGTCTATAGGAGCCATGGAGAGGTCAGTCTATAGGAGCTGTGGAGAGGTCAGTCTATAGGTGCCGTGCCGGTCGTGCCGTGCTCTAGGGGTGGACGGTATAAACGGTATACGGTATAAACGGTATGAATTTGCTCTACGGTATGGATTTTGCCTATACCGTGTAACCGGTAGTGCAGCTCTAAAATAGCAATGACGTCATGTAACCACAGCGCGACTATTTCACTCGCATTTGCCCCTAAAAATAGATAGAATTAGTCATAGATAATAGATATGTGCGAACTGGAAAAAGTTATTTAGGAGGCTTCGCGCAGTGGGCATGCCAGCCCCTCCCGCACGCATGTAAACACGGGTTACTAGTAGTCTAGTGGGACGGGACGTCTCCCTGAGCTAACGTTAGCTTAGCTACCGTTACAAAATGACCCAGTCAACTATTCACTTTTAGTTTAATACATGATGAGGCATTGTCTAACCGAACGGTATCTAGTCGGCCAGCTACCGATAGCTCCTGACATCAACAAACGCTCCATCAAGTCTAGTAGAGAGTAGACGTGTATGATAGCTCCGTTAGCCGTTAGCTCACGTTAACACAAGTTAGTTCACCGTTCAAAACGAAATGTCCCATTGAACTAAATAATTCACTGAGGCGTTGTATTAACGTTATATATCCGGCTAGCAGTAGCTACAGATAGCTCCTGATATCAATGTCTTATAACACTGATTCGATGCGTATTCGAGCTGAGGGCTTGTGAATGTGATTTAACGTTATACCAATACTAGGGCCCAGCTGCAGCGCCGGTGAATCCTGGCCGTAGCTCGAGGCTACTCGAGTATAGGTCCAGCTGCAGCTCCGGAGAATCCTGGCCGTAGCTAGAGGCTACTAATGTACACACAGACAGTGGAGCTTGTTGCGTGGTGGCGATGTCTCGCAGATAATACAAGTACAAGTCTAATTATATAATATATATATTTTATAAAAAAAAAAAAAAAATTATATAAAATTAAAAAAAAAAATTTAATCAAAAACGATGATACCGTGATATATACCGTTACCGTCTATGCTTCAAATTATACCGTGATATAAATTTTAGACCATACCGTCCACCCCTACCGTGCTCCCATCTTGTCGTCGCTCTGCTCTCAGATTCATCACTCATCACGGTGTCCTTTATGACAAAGTTGGTTGGCCCTCTCTGATGGAGAGGTGCAGCAAACCGTAGTATTTGTAAATTTTTAAGGCCCTTATTGGTAAGCTACCATACATCATTATTGGAATGGGATTGTGGATCATCAAATCATGATGGTTCATACAAATACATTTTTAAAACATGGCTAATCAAATACAATTTAGGTTAGGAGTTCAGTAGAGAACTTGACTTTCTCTGGCCAGGAGACTGGGTCAAGCTCATGTGCAAAGCAACGTTCGACTTCACCATTATGGGCACACTTTGGGATTTAAGCCAAATAATTAATTAAATCGTAATTATTTGAGAGACAATAATCATCATTACAAAATGTCAAAATGCATGTCGACGAGGGGCTGGACTTTTGGGACGTGAAGGATGCAAGAGTGTATTGACCCATCTCAAACCCCGCCCTCTTTTCTTGATCCTCCAATCACTGTTGTTTCCCCTCTGACAGCAACAGTTGTGATTGGAGGATCAAGAAAGGATGTTCTGGGTAGCAAATAAAAAAAAAGAAAAAGGTGATGAAGTGTGTCTGGAGATGAACAGATTCCATCACTGTACTCGCCGTAACTTACTGAGATTATACTATGTTATATGAATTATGGAAATCACTGATGATCTCTGTGGTAAAGATGAACTAACTTTGTCCTTGTCACCGTCACCTCTAAAATGAGTCCTCAAACAGAGTCAACCCGTTCCTCCACAAGAGCACAATGAGTTTAAATTCTTGCATTATCTTCCTGGACATTTTACATCTTCATTGTAAATTTTTACTGTGCATCTTAGAATGAATATACATATTTTAGAATGTATCTTTTACTGTATTTTTATTCTTATTTTTGACCACCTAAATGATTATTGTGAGCGATCTGTGGTGCTGAATTTCCCTCGGGCTCAACAATAATAATAATGGATTGGATTTATATAGCGCTCTTCATGACACCCCAGTGACCCCAGATCGCTTACAAGTCCATTATTCGTTCATACACAGTCATACCGGTCGGTGGTGGTAAGCTACAATTGCAGCCAGAGCTGTACAAAGTACTACTATTCTATTGTAGTGGGTGCTATGGACATAATTCACCATTAGATTGTTTTGATGTATTGATGGGGCACTGTCACTTTAATGAGGTTGGTTTTGGGGTTTGGGCTTAGAGAAGACGCGCTGGTGGAATGTCTTTGATAAAATGTTTGGTGACGAGGAGCTGTCAGAGTTTAGCACGGCATAGATCCGACAGCTGTCACTTGTGCTAAAAAATAATAAATGACACACTACTTGGTGTTGTCGCAAGATAGAAATTGTGCGTCTCTCCTTTCCGACGATTTCTACACTATAACACTTAGTGATGCACGATATATCGGCCGCCGATATAATATCGGCCGATATGGCCGTTTTTTTACACATCGGTATCGGTCCGATATCAAGATAGGGCCGATATTAAAAAAAAAAAAAAAAAAACACGTTTTTTTTTATCTTTTTTTTTTTTTGTATTATCTTTTTTTTTTTCTTTTTACATGGTTTGGCCTTAAATAGTTTAAAAATATCAGTCATTTCTGAAAATAAGTTACAAACGTAAAAAAAATTATGCGTTTTGGAAAATAGCTCTTTATTTGATTATCATAAAAAAGTGTTTTCTATAGATATCGACATCGGTAAATATCGGTATCGGCCAGAACAGCAATATTAATATCGGTTATCGGTATCGGCCACAATTTTCACATCGGTGCATCACTAATAACACTTTAATATTTTAGGCTGTGTTGAGTAAAACGTTTTAATGCATTATTGTTCTGTGATGTACAATACATATAATAATAATAACTTTATTTGTATAGCACTTTTCATACAGAGGTTGCAGTTCAAAGTGCTTCACAACAGTAAAAAATACAGGCATAAGCGAGCATAAAAAGATAGACAGGTAGAATCACAGTGTTTCACATTAGGATCTAGCATCCCAATAGGCTCTCCGCTTACAGTTTTCAGTAACACAAATAGTAAAAATAGTTTAAAATGATTCAGTTTAAAAATAGTCAAAAAATTATAAAATAGAACGGACATAAAAAATACAGGCATGAGCGAGCATAGCAAGATATGGCAAATCAGTGTTGCACATTAGGATCTAGCATCCTAATAGGCTCTCTATTCAGTAATACTCCTGTAATTCCCAACATACTTCACAGTACATATTGCTGTAACTTTAGTGATATTAGATCACAGGGACACAAACCCACACTGTAACTTTAGTGATACTAGATCACAGGGACTCGAACCCACACTGTAACTTTAGTGATACTAGATCACAGGGACTCGAACCCACACTGTAACTTTAGTGATACTAGATCACAGGGACTCAAACCCACACTGTAACTTTAGTGATACTAGATCACAGGGACTCGAACCCACACTGTAACTTTAGTGATACTAACAGGGACTCGAACCCACACTGTAACTTTAGTGATACTAGATCACAGGGACTCGAACCCATACTAAATAGTGGGACTTATTGCATGAACAAATAATCACAGTGTTTCACATTTGGATCTAGCAAATAATAAAAATAGTTTAAAATGATTCAGTTTAAAAATAGTCATCAGTAAGAAGTAAAAAGTGCAATAACCGACACATGAATTTGATAGGCAGTGTATAAGAGTAGGCAGGGTAAGAATAGTGCAGGTAAATACAAGTTGTGTCAGGATATCCCTGATGTTTCCTCTTGCCACTAGGTGGTAGCAGATATCTATCAGTGAAATGCCTGAGCAAAGAGATAGCTTAAAACCTGTCTTTTAAAGATGTCTAGCGAGTTGGCTTCCCTGATGTTTTGGGGTAGTTTGTTCCATCGTTTTGGGGCATAGTTGATAAAGGCTGCATTACCGATCCTCTTTTGACTGCTTCTGGGAGCCTCTAGTAGTCCAGCAGCTGATGATCGCAGTGTTCTTGCTGGTGTGTAATTTATTAGAGTGTTGGCGATGTAGCTAGGTCCCTGTCCATTTAGAGCTTTGTATGTAAGGAGAAGGACCTTGAAGTCAATTCTAAATGTTACAGGAAGCCAGTGTAAAGCAGCTAAGACTGGACTAATGTGCTCTCTCCTTTTGGTTCTAGTTAGCAGTCGGGCTGCAGAGTTTTGGATTAGCTGAAGCCTCTCTGTGGTTTTCTTAGGGAGACCTGTGAAAAGTGCATTACAGTAGTCTAACCGGCTAGATATGAATGCATGAATTAGCTTCTCAGCATCGTTCTGATTAATAAATGGTCGTACTTTTGCTATATTTCTGAGATGGAAGAACGATGTTTTCGTCACTTTGCTAATATGAGAATTGAAGTTCAGTTCTGAATCTATGATAACCCCAAGACTAGTGACCTCAGATTTGATCCAAGGGGTTAGTCCCCCCAGGTTCTTTATTAATGTTTCTTTTTTAGTTTTGGAGCCGATAATTAGAATTTCAGTTTTGTTCTCGTTTAGTTTCAGGAAGTTCTTACTCATCCATTTATTTATTGCCAGTAAGCAGTCTGTAATGGAGCTAATCGCTGTATCATTTGGTTCAGCAGATATGTACAGTTGTGTATCATCCGCATAGCTATGGAAATCTACTAGGGATGCACAATAATTATCGGGCCGATAATTATCGGGCCGATATCAGCAATTATGACGTCATCCCGATAAACTCGATAACGTTATTGATAGCTCCGATAACATATAATAAATTTTTTGGTTAAAATAAATCCGGTGTGGGTGGATTTGGATGAAGGGCGCTTGTTTTTATTATAGCCTCCTCCCGTTTTGCCAGTACTGTGGTAAAACTGATAGCGTGTGGTTTAGGAACAGGGAGTTTATCACAAATCCAGCGCTCCCCTTCTTGTCTGTGACGTAGTCACGTTACATTCGGAGACAGACAGTCGATCTGCCAATTACGCCCCTCCGCTTGCACCCACCTCTTCTTCTTACCACCAATCAGAAGCTCTCGTTCGTTTATTTACCTCCAGACAGGGACCGAAACTAGAGAGCGCCACCCGCCATTTGCGCTCAGTTTTTACGTTTGGCGCCTCCCACTGAGACGTCTGAGCGCCGTGTGGCGCTCAATCAAATAGTCATGTGAAAATCGAAAATCATGATCCAATTCTTTAGCGGAGTTCTCACTCGCTGTCTCAGCACACATGAAGCGCGCACTGCTGCTGCTGCTGCTGCTGCTACCCCCTCCCCACCTGTTGCATGTAAACAGAGGCTATTGCCTCACCGTGACGTTAGTCTGGTCAGTGTGGGACCTTCGTGAGATAACGTTAGCTACCGTTACAAAATGACCCAGTCAACTATTCACTTAGTTTAATACATGACTTTGAGGCATTGTGTAACGTTATCCAGCCGGCTAGCTACGGATAGCTCCCGACATCAACAAATCCATCAGCAATAGTCCAGTGCATAATACCTCCGTTGGCTAGGTAACTAGTCACTACGAAATGTCGCAGTAAACTAAATAGTTCACTGAGGCGTTGTCCCAACGCCATCCAGCAGTAGCTACAGAAAGCTCCTGGCATCAATGTGGCTACAACAACAACATGCGTATTCGAGTCCCTGGTTTACATCGCATGAGTGAGGGCTGCTGACTAGGGTCCAGGTGCAGCGCCGGAGAATTCTTTTGCATGCTGAATGTAGCGTTTAGGGTCCAGCTGCACCCCCGGAGAATCCTTGCTGGAGCTGGAGGCCACTCGAGTATACACACAGACAGTGGAGCTGTTTGCAGACAGCGAGGTGGCGATGTCTCGCAGATAACACAATCACAAGTATGATTATATAATATATATATTTTATTAAAAAAAAAAAATTATATAAAATAATAATAAAAAAATGTTTTATCAAAGAAAAGTTGGCGGGTAAGAAATATGCTTGGCGGGTAGATTCTTCCCATCTACCCGCCACTGGCCGGTGAGTCAAAAAGTTAATTTCGCTCCCTGCCTCCGGATTGTCGGCCATTATTCTACTCGGAGCTATAACGTTAGCTGCTCCCCGCCAGCCACATTGACAAGTACCAGCGCTTATACATTACTGGCAAATGTCTTGTTGCACTTGTGGCAACGAGCGTTGTCAGCATCGACTTTAGTAAAATAGACCCTGACTTTTTTTGAGGAATTTAAACGTCGCAAACTAATCTTGTTGGCCGTTTTCTATCTCTCCTCCCTGGGTCTCTCTCTCTGCCTGCGCGACACACACACACACACACACACACACGCACACGCACACGCACACGCTGTCGAGAGCAGAGCTGTGAGTGTGTGTGTGTGTGTAAGAGCACAGCCGGCTCGCGCAGGCAGAGAGAGACCCAGGGAGGAGAGATAGAAAACGGCCAACAAGATTAGTTTGCGACGTTTTAAAGTGGAAATGAAGCAGTGAGCAATGTGATCCTAGTTTGTTTGTTGTGTACCTTGTGTAAGACAGGGTTCTATAATCAAATGTGAAATCTATCTTATTTGTCTGAAAAATATAATATAATATCCCTGTTTTCAACATGGGCGCCGCCATTTTGTTGCTGACGTCATACCGCTGGTTGGGTGTATACACTCTGGTTAGCTGCCTATAGTGAATGGGTCAGTCAGCAAATAAAATGTTGCCTACAAAACAACGGGACCGCGGTGGTTCTGTTTGTATTGCTCCTGGCTGTTCAAACTAATTTTACCATGTGAGAGGGAGGAAAGTTGGTTAATTTCCACAAACTACCAGTGAAAAAAACAGTGTTGTTGACATGTTGGCTCGGGCTGGCTGCACTCAGGCGGCGCGACCAGCCTGTTGGACAGGGAAGGAGGATCTGCAGAGAACACTTTCATTGCCTCGGATTATGTTGTTGGGGTGGGATGTTTGTCCAGAAGACCACTAATCAGCTGAAGCCGGACGCGGTTCCCTCGGTCTTCGACAGACAATGACCGGCGTTAGCTCTCGGGAGCGATCGCTAGCTAGTTGGCACCAGCCGGGGACCGGAGTTAGCTCTCGGGAGCGTCGCGGAGCATTCAGCCTGCTGGCTACCTAGACCCACTTCAACCAGCGTCGCGGAGCATTCAGCCTGCTGGCTACACAGCTTGTCGGTGTGCTGGAGCCTGGAGCCAGCTACCGTTAGCTTGCAGAGGCTCCAGCACACCGACAAGCTGTGTAGCTAGCTACCGTTAGCTTGCAGAGGCTCTAGCACACCGACAAGCTGTGTAGCTAGCTACCGTTAGCTTGCAGAGGCTCCAGCACACCGACAAGCTGTGTAGCTAGCTACCGTTAGCTTGCAGAGGCTCCAGCACACCGACAAGCTGTGTAGCTAGCTACCGTTAGCTTGCAGAGGCTCCAGCACACCGACAAGCTGTGTAGCTAGCTACCGTTAGCTTGCAGAGGCTCCAGCACACCGACAAGCTGTGTAGCTAGCTACCGTTAGCTTGCAGAGGCTCCAGCACACCGACAAGCTGTGTAGCTAGCTACCGTTAGCTTGCAGAGGCTCCAGCACACCGACAAGCTGTGTAGCTAGCTACCGTTAGCTTGCAGAGGCTCCAGCACACCGACAAGCTGTGTAGCCAGCAGGCTGAATGCTCCGCGACGCTGGTTGAAGTGGGTCTAGGTAGCCAGCAGGCTGAATGCTCCGCGACGCTCCGGTTGCTAACGCCGGTCCCCGGCTGGTGCCAACTAACTAGCCATCGCTCCCGAGAGCTAACGCCGGTCCCCGGCTGGTGCCAACTAGCTAGCGATCGCTCCCGAGAGCTAACGCCGGTCTGTCTGTCGAAGACCGAGGGAACCGCGTCCGGCTTCAGCTGATTAGTGGTCTTCTGGACAAACATCCCACCCCAACAACATAATCCGAGGCAATGAAGTGTTCTCTGCAGATCCTCCTTCCCTGTCCAACAGGCTGGTCGCGCCGCCTGAGTACAATACAAACAGAACCACCGCGGTCCCGTTGTTTTGTAGGCAACATTTTATTTACTGACTGACCCATTCACTATAGGCTATATGAATTGAAAATGGGGGACCCTGATGGAAACAAGACAAACGTCTTTCTCAGGTCTGCATCCCCTTAACAATTGTATGTATTGAGCCGTACTGTATTGTACCCATTCTGCAATCTGTTAAATAAAGTTTTCATTCATTCATTCATTCATTCATTCATTCAGGCAGCTAACCAGAGTGTATACACCCAACCAGCGGTATGACGTTAGCAACAAAATGGCCGCGCCCATAATGCTAAATGCTTCAGAAATGTACACAACAAATCGTTTTTTCTTAGAAACTGCTTATTTTTATAACGTGACTTCTTCTGTGGCTTATCTAAATACTAATGTGATGCTATGAATATGTATTTATCGCACTGCTTCATTTCCACTTTAAATTCCAAAAAAAAAAAAAAAAATCCATAATTTCTCGAGTACCGATAGCAGTACCGATGACGTCGGAGCTTATAAATACTAAAAAATATATATATATATATATATATACATTTAAAAAAAATTATAATAAAATAAATATCGGTTATCGATATCGGTTATCGGCTTGAGGAGCATAAAATTATCGGTATCGGTATCAAAAAATCAATATCGTGCATCCCTAAAATCTACATTATGTTCTCTGATGATATCACCCAGCGGTAACATGTAAAGGGAGAAGAGTAAAGGACCTAAGCAACTCCCTTGTGCAACTCCATAGTTGTTGTCGATATCAGACATGTGATCTCCTAGTTTAACATAGAATTTCCTCCCTCTGATGTATGTTTTAAACCAGCCCAGCACATGTTCTGAGAAACCGACATGGTTTTCAAGACGATCGATTAGAATATCGTGATCGATTGTATCAAATGCTGCACTGAGATCTAACAGGATAAGGATGGAGATCTTATTCTCGTCAGAGTTTAGTCTGAGGTCACTGATTATTTTGGTGAGGGCAGTTTCAGTGCTATGATATTTTCTGAATCCTGACTGAAATTCTTCTAAGATGTTGTTTTCTTCAAGAAAGGAATTTATTTGAACTGAAACTATCTTTTCAAGTACTTTACTAATGAATGGTAGGTTGGATATTGGACGATAATTTGCCATTTCATTACTATCCAAGTTAGGTTTTTTTAGTAATGGCTTTACAACTGCTGTTTTAAAGGCATCCGGGAAAATACCAGTCCTAAGGGAAGTGTTTATGATATCTAGCACAGGGCTTGAAACACTATTAAATACCCATTTGAAGAAAGCTGTAGGTATAGGGTCAATGTCTGAGGTGGAGGAGTTACATTCTGAGACAGTTTTGCAGAGTACATCTAATGTGATGCATGTGAAACTTCTCATGGTTACATTGCACGGTTTGCCGCAATCAGCTTTATTTCCATCATGAGTAATGCTGGCCCTGATTAAGGTTATTTTGTTGTTAAAGAATAGTGCAAGTTCTTCACACTTAACCGTTGATGACTGAGGAGGTGTAGGGGCAGTGTTGAGTAGTACATTAATAGTGGAAAAGAGGATTCTGGAGTTTCCAGCATTTTCTGTAATGATTTTAGAGAAGTAATCTTTCCTTGCTAAGCGGATGGTTATTATAAGCAGTTAAAGCATCTTTGTATATATCACAGCATATGGTGGTTTTTGTTTTTCTCCATTTTCGCTCCGCTGCACTACATTTCCTTTTTTCTTCGTTGACCGTATTATAGTTTAACCAGGCTCTAGTTTTCTTCTTTTTCGTTTTTAATGTGGAGACAGAATTTAATATAGATGACATTGCATCATTGAGATTTTCTACCATTTCATTTAGAGAGCTGTCATGATTGTGTGGTTCATGTAGTCTGATAAGATCAATGAACTTTGATTCAGCTTTGTCGTTTAGGAGCCTCTTTTTAACTATGATTTCTTTTTTTGTTTTAGTAAGGGTTATTTGAGTATCAAAAAATATACAGTGATGGTCGGAGAGAGGTAATTCAGTTAGAGATATTTGTTATGCTTAGCCCAGTTGTTGTTATAAGTCTAGTGTATTCCCAAGCCTGTGAGTTGCATTTGTTATATGCTGTATTAGGTCAAAGCTATCCAGTAGATTTTTTAGTTCTATAGTTTTGGAGTCTGTTTTCTTATTAAAATGGATGTTCAAGTCTCCATTTAGGATCACCTTATCATATCCGGTAACACATAGTGAGATCAGTTCAGAGAGCTCCTGTATAAATATTGGTGAGTGTCTAGGCGGATATGCTTAACAAGTCATAATTCACTATATGGGGTAAAACCAAGACCCCCAGGTTCTTTCACCATATACTCTTACGGCCTAAACGTGGCGTTTATTCACATACACCCCAGAGCAGCTTAGTCTCATATTATTGGCAGACCCATCTCCACGAGTCGTCATAGTGCTGTGCGAAAAATATCTATACAGCATGCTATTGTGATACTTTCCCCACAATATTATATAGATATTCCTTTACTATATACTTTTTCTCAGGCCATACAAGAAACACCATACATTTTATAGTACAATATCAAACTTGTAGCAGATACTCGTACATTTAATACTACTTTTGTTTATTTTCTACATTTGTTTAGAATCCTGCAAGCGCCTTTATTTCCCGCTGATAGTACAAATGCTAATCTCTCCACTCAAATTGCACAAAAAACAAAAACGAGTACATTTTCTGAAATGTCTCTCATGAAATCTCAATATATTGCAGTGTTTTATAGTAGTATTGCTATATATCGCAATATATTGAATTGTGATACCTGTATTGTGATACAGTATACATCAGTATCACCATATTCTTATCAACCCTTTTCACAGTGATTTTTTGACAAGCCAATGCAGTCAAGGGTGCGCTGTGTTTACAACGCAAGACAAAATGAGAGCAACACGGCATGCAGCACTATACTCGTTTTAACTCTAGATTATCTAGTTTTCATGACCGTGGGAAGCCAAAAATCACGATTTAAATTGAAACTTGATTAATCCTTTCACTGCTGCACTACCAAACGGTTAACCCTTTCACTGCGACAACACACAGAATGTTAATCGCCCAACCCTAGCCTATACACAGCCCTAGTGCCATCACAGAAACAGAACATGGCAGAAGCAGAACCCATCATCATTGCACACGAGGGGAGAGGAAACTGTCCGGGTTGTTTGCATTTCTCAAACCAATCGTCTTTCTTAATTAATCCATTATGAATATAATAAGTCTATTTACTTCAATATTTCCAAACATTACCAATGTGAATGAATTAATGCATCTGATCATTATCCCTTTCACTGCCACACGACAGAAGGTTAACCCTTTACTACACACAACCGACAGGTTAACCGGCTGTCGTGTGGCAGTGAAAGGGTTAACCTTCTGTGTATTGTCGCAGTGAAAGGGTTTCGTTTGGTAGTGCGGCAGTGAAAGGGTTATGCTTTGAGCATGGCAACTTCTCAGTGGCCAACAGTGTCCGACTGGTGCTGTGCTGGGCAGCTCACAGGTGTGAATGTGTGTAACTGTTTGTTAAAAAAATTAAATAAAGGTAATAAATAAATATATAATAATGTACAGGCAAAAAATACAGCCATTGAAAACTTATATTTACCAATTGGCTCTTCGAGTGCAGAGTCAATCTGCGATTGAGCCTTTATATTTAATTAGTTGCAAAAGGTGATTATCACGTCAGTAACTAGGATTAGCAGTGCTCGATTAGATTGCGAGCACTCCATAGTACAGAGTGACTGCCAAGTTGGCAGATTTGACCATGCGTTTGTGTTTAAACCATTTCCATTCCAAAAATAGACAAGGCATGCCAGGTAACCCATCTCAAAGTGTCATCATGTTCCTCACATCTCCACGCCAAAAGGTAACCATCGCAGCACAAACACATTGTCACACTGTGTCCTGACTGGGACGGAGCGGAGCATGCTGGGCCATGCAAAGGTGTGACTCTAAGTCACAGCAATGACAGGTGACTCCCAACAGGCACAAACTCACAGTACAACACACCCTGTTATTATTGAGCATAATCCTGGATGAAAGCCCTGTGGCACCAGTTCCCCGGAATCTTGTTTCAACCTGTGAAACGGTTTCATAACAGTTTTGACGGGAGGGAACACGTCACTATGCAACGTGCAGGTTGCAACATGCAGGTCGATTCGAATTACTAATGTGTGCAAATAGTTTACTTCAAAAACAGTTATCATGGTGGGATTAAGGGTTTTACCTTCTTGATGCCGATGGACCTCCGCAGAGCTCTGCCGTTGGGCCCCGTCACCCGGGCGTTACTGCTACTCCCAGAGGGCAGGGGGGGAGACGTGGGGAGGCTGGAGGGGGCGCTGAGCGGAGTGGATACCCTCTCCGCTAGATTCTTCTGGGACACTACATTGTTATTCTTATTGACGGTCAATGACCTTTTGTCCTTGCCATCCACACAGCCCAGGTTAACGTTCTGTCCACTCTTTATTAGATCCAGATAGTCATTGAGAACCGCCTTGAGAACCGCCAGGGTGGTGGGTTCAGTCAACCATTGCAGGAAGAGCTCATCCACCTTCATCTTGAGGACAGGCTCGAGCACTTGAGGCTGCATGTTGTAATGTAGATGTGTAGATCATCGACTGGTTACTCGTAAAAAAAACACCTTCTGTAGAGTCAGAAACAATAAATCAGCTGAGCTTATTCAAATACAGTCTTCATAGATTCCTTTACACAATCAAAGCTAAACAGCTTTGCTTATGTTCATTGGAGCAACTAAGCATTGATTGATTGATTGATTGAAAACTCTATTAACAGATTGCAGAATGGGTACAATAGTAACAATACAGTACGGCTCAATACAAACAACTGCTACGAGGATGCAGACCAGAAAAATACTTTTGTCTTGTTTACATCAGGGTCCTCCATTTTCAATTCATGAATGAATGAAAACTTTATTTAACAGATTGCAGAATGGGTCCGTACAATACAGTACGGCTCAATACACACAATTGTTAAGGGGATGCAGACCAGAGAAAGACGTTGGTCTTGTTTACATCAGGGTCCCCCATTTTCAATTCAGTGACATTTATGACATACATGACATCATGACATTTATGGCATAGGGACATACATGACATATACAGGTATATAGTAGTTACATTTGTGACATATGCAAAGCATTGATTGAAAACTGTAACAGATTGCAGAATGGGTACAATAGTAACAACAATACAGTACAGCTCAATACAAACAACTGCTAAGAGGATGCAGACCAGAAAAATACTTTAGTCTTGTTTACATCAAGGTCCCCCATTTTCAATTCATCGGGAAGAAAAACATGTTCACGCTACATGAAGGTAGCGAACTAGTTTACTGACTTGTAACTTAATAGCAGCTTAGCTAAGAGTTGCCAGAGGGGGGACTGTTAGTAATATTACATTTCCGCGCGAACTGTCAAAGCCAACGGGATGGGGGAGCAAACTAACTAACGTTCGTTGTTATTAGCCCATTAACCAATGAATGAATGAATGAAAACTTATTAACAGATTGCAGAATGGGTACAATACAGTACGGCTCAATACACACAATTGTTAAGGGGATGCAGAACCGGAGAAAGACTTTAGTCTTGTTTACATCAGGGTCCCCCATTTTCAATTCATAATGCATTGTCATTATACAGCACACTAACGTTAGCTGTTAGCCCATTAACCACCTGATAACGTTCACGGTAGCGTTACTTTAGTGCCTAACCCACATGCATATTAATAAACACGCAAATACTTTAACCACCTAAATTGAACAGCTCGGCTCACAGAATGAACGTTGGCCAGATACGTTAAGGTTAGCAGAGAGGAGCGACATCAATGGATGCAGTGCAACGTTAACGTTAGCCGCAGAGCGAATGAATGCGTGTAACGTTATTTTGTAGCTGGGGAAAGTAGGACACATTTCGTAAAATTAAAACGCGAATCGCTAACTAGTAGCATAAGTGAAACATCACCTGCAATTCCTAGGCTTTGTTGTGTATCCCATTCATGTTCATTTCGCTGGGACCGGTGTCAACAAGCCAGGTTAAATACGGAATTCTACTTCCGGGCATACATTTACTCGATTCTTCAGAATAAAGGTTATCATTGCAATGCCATTTATAAGAGGACCTATACAATGTTGAAAAGTTTAACATATTAATGGTGAAATCGAATATAAATGCACATATTAGATGATATAATAATAACCCCAGGCATTTGATTAACCTATGTCCACATATAAGGCTTGATGAAAGTAGTTTAAAAAAATACTTTGTTAAAGGAAGGTCTCTGCTTTTGTACTAATGGAGTTTCAAGTAAAGCAGTGTCCAGTGACCCTCTGGGTCATTTATAGATTCAGATTCAGATATTTATTGTCACATCACATTGTTACTTCCTACAAGCACAAAGGAGTGATATTATTATTCTGTCCTGGCTACTCAGCCTTGCAGCAGTAACATAAAGAATAATCAAGAATCAAGAGGTTTATTTGTCACATACATACCAGGGCATACAGTGAAATGCGGGTGGTCATGCCCGCATTGATTGTGCAAAATACAATAATAAATATAGGCATAGAAAAAAATTAAATAGGTAAGATATGCATGGTAAAAAAAAAGACATGCTAAGTTCCAGAGAAACTGGTTCCTATATACACTACTATACAATTTACAATTTACTATTTTAACTCTTAATGTATCTAAACTATACTATACAGTACCTCCTTCCTTTAAAATAACTTTCTATTTTTGAAAGTGACATTAAATAAAATAAAATAATGGCAATAAAAAATACTACATAAAATAACAGCAGGACAACATTAGAAATAGCCCTAAATTACAGTACAACAGTATGGACAATACAGTATGGATATAGTGTGTGCAGAGTAGCAGCAGAAACAACAGTAAAAAAATTAAATATCCTAATTTTAATACAATAATCACAGTCGGGATGTGGTGTGTGGTGTGCAAAGTAGCTCCCTGCTATATAGCCTATGGGCTGCAAGTACAGAATAAAACAAGACACAAAACATATACCACATGATACAGGAAGCCCTCTTCTTCCATAAACGCACAAGGTTAAACCCATAGTAGTATCAAATTCTTATTTGGGAGCTTTAGAATGCAACCTAAAAAACCACTTCCTACTACCTGTTATAGCTTATGGGCCGCATGCATAGGCCTTATGAAGGTGAACATACAAAACATAATCCCACACGAGAGAGGAAGCCCTCTTCTTTCATAGTGTAGCCTCAGAAAACATGAATACAAAGAAAACATGTCATGCTTAGAAGATAAGGCAAATAGCATTGGCATGCCGGGCCTGGAGCGTCAAACTGGGGCCCGGCAGTGGGAGTGAATGGGGCCCGGGATTTACCAACCTGGTTTGGTACTCTGGTCTTCCTCGCCTCACCGGGGCAGTCAGCAGTACTCCCCAACTCGCTCTCACTTCCCCCAATACCTCTGTTAACCCTCCCACACCTAGTGACTGATATATGAATAAATAGATTCGTTCCTCCCGCAAGCAGTACCCTCCCTCAGTGACACTAGAGACCTTAATAACTGAAAGGGGAAGGTGGGTAGGAAAGGGTTAAATGTATTAATGTTACCCGCACCAAAAGGGTTAGTGTTAAGGCTCAGGAATTGACACGCACACAAGACTCCCATCTACATCCTTTAGTGTTATTTAAGGACTGGTCAGTTACAAATACTCAATAGCAATGGGCAGGGGTGCAGTCGTAATATGGGCGGAGGCCAAACGGTATCCTATTATTATGCAAAGTCTATAGGCACTTATCACCTAGACTTTGCATAATAATAGGATGCGCGCACTTCGAAGCCCAAACGTCGTTTGACCGCGGTTGCCCAGCACTGCACCACTGGCAATGGGTCAAATGAAATGTAGTTTTCCTATTATAACTCAATACCTTGCAGACAACTGATATTGTACACCCAAATAATATAGACTCAGATATTGCAGACCCAAAGATAATAGACCCAGATATTGCAGACTACAATGTAACTGACTCATTACCCACGTCTGGGCTAGTACCAATAATAATACCTCTCTAAGGCTTTACATATATGGCAGCGTTACGTTACCCCCAAGAAGAGAAGGGTTAACTGGATGGGAAATTATTATGAATGAACATACACGTTATCACACTCAAATGAAACGAAAATATGGGCCCACTTTACCAAACAAAAGTCCTAACTAATGCCGGCATGAAATGTTTGTGGGGTACCCCTATGCACTGTGGTTAGCAATCATTATCTTCACCCGTAGGCCGCGACACACTGTGTAATGTACGATATGATCTTGGTCACCGAAGTGCCACTGTACTTAGCCAAGATGGCGGCCTCGCCCTCACCACCACTCGTCCGGGTGGTAAGGCGCGTGCTGGGTGGTGGCGACCTCTGCTGGAGAGGCGGCGTCCTCTGCTCCGACGAGACAAACTCCCGTGCTAGGCTGCTGACTGCCGGTGCTGACAAGCTGCTGGTCGACGAGCTGTGTTGGCGCGCGTGATAATCTGATGGCTGCCTTAACTGAAGCTACTCTGTGGGTCTGAGAAGGCCCTCCTGCTAATCAAACATGCAGCAACGCACGGTGCCTCTAACCACCAGCTCTCTTCAGGCAACGCTTTCCGGGGGCACCTCGCTGGAGGGGATAACGTTAGCATTAGCCACTTTAATATACCGCTTGCTTCTAGGATAACTCGCTGTATCACTAGGGTTGTTCCGTTAGGATGTTCAATACGCTACTAACGCTTATATTTCTATCATAACCCGAAATATACTTGAGTCCAATTACAGTCACCCGTGTGCTTCAAGACGGGGCTCCTCAACGACACGTCTTCTCAGGTTCACGTTCAACGCCGAAGAGGCTGGTTCTCTCCACTTCCATTCAGGTGACTTGCTTCTCCTCGACGCCTCCCTCCTGCGCTCCGCCTGCCACCGCCGCCCCCTGCTGGCACCGCCAACTAGCCCCACAGGAAGAACTGGGTGAATTGAATATGATTCAGTTAGTGTTTATAATCCATATTCCAGCCGGTGAGAGAAGGAGAAACTTGCGTCATTGTTCAGGAGAATATCAAGGGAAACTGGTTAACATGTCTTTGTGCACAAAGGGGAGATAAAAGGCCAAGTCAGCACTTCTGAATAATAGTCGAATATTCAGGGTGCTACATATAGTTAAATAAAATAGGTATTAAAACTAAACTGACATTTAATGTTTAAATGTCACTAAATGTAAATAAACCACCAGTGTCTTAACTTTAAAAAAAGGTGTTACACTACAATAAATTACAATAATGATCTATTTTATTGCCATGTAAATTTTTTGATATACCACACATTTGTCCAAACTGATTTGTAGCCTGTGTGAATTTGTCTTTAGCTGCTTTTAAATTTTTAAGTCTTTAAAATGTCTCTTGAGACGAGTCTTGATACATATCCAATTATGCTTGGATTCCAAATGATGACATTGGTCTCCTGTAGAGAGAAAGAGAATTATAAAAGAACACACCACAACTTTATATGAAATGCAATAAGTGACTCTTCTCCAGAGTAAGACAAGAAGATAGATACCAATTTCCTCTCTGTGCATTCAATAGAAAGCTATCCGGCTGTAAGCTAGCCTTGTGTAAACTACTAAACGAGTCTGTCACAGTCAACCAGCACCTGCTAACGGGTCTGACCCTTTAGCTTAGCTGGTTACTGCAGCCACCTGTGGATATGATTCCAGGTTCAAATCCGTTTGGTTACACTAGCTTAGCACAAAGTAATGGATGCGGATCAGCTAGCCTAGCTGTTGGTCAAAAACCCCTCTCCCCTGTATCCTTATCCGTTATTTCCCATAATGTTGGCAGGTTCCTCTAAGTAGTTTTCCACTACACAACAAATCATGAAAAAAACAAAAAGCCACCATTGAAAACAGCATTACACACTTTTCATTCCACACTCACACAACAAGTTGCTAATAAAAAGAAAACATCCCAGCACTAACTGTGCATACATTTCATATTCCCTTAACTTAATTGTCATGCACACAAAAAAATTTCATGTATAATCAATAGTGCACTTGTGTGCATGTTTGTGCATTTCAAATGATTATGTAATTAACTGGTGACATGTCTATCCAGTAGACTGCATGCGTTCTATTCGTAATGGCACTCTAATTCGTGTGAATCTTGCACTAGATGTGCCATACTTTCGTACACAGACGTAGACATAATTAAATATAAAAATAAAAGATAAATGTCTTAATTGCATCACACACTCTATCCAAAATGAAACACAAAATGCCCTCTGCAGGGCCGCCTGGGAGAAATGCGAGGCCCTGTGTGAGCTTTAAACGCGAGCCCCCCCCCCCCCCCCCCCCCCAAAAGGTAAAAAAAATAAAAATAAATGTCATACAGTCAACATATTCTTAAATAATAGCGCTGCCCGAGGCTGGGCATGATACAGTCAACATATAGCAAGAGAGAGAGCGAGAGAGAGCGCCCGTTCTACAGTCAATATACAGTGTACAGAGAGAGAGAGAGAGAGAGAGAGAGAGAGAGACACATTGGAAAGAAATTGAAATGCTATTTGGCCCTAAACAGAGAGTACACAGTGGCAGAATACCTGAGCACTGTGACTGAAGATCCTTGACTAGATACAGACTCAGCGAGCACAGCCTAGCCATCGAGAAAGGCCGCCATAGGCAGACTGTGTGTGTTAGAAAGAGAGAGAGAGAGAGAGAGAGAGAGAGCATGTGTGTTTGTGTGTTAGAGAGAGAGAGCATGTCTGTGTGTCGTGTGTGTGTGTGTTAGAGAGAGAGCATGTATGAGAGAGAGATAAGCAAAGATGAGCCCCTAAAGGATATTCAACTTTTAATGGAAGAACAAAACAGAAGGAAAAGATAACTTCACAAAGGCAACATGAATATACATAGATCCAAAAGGACAAAGATCAACACTTAAATCCAAAGAGAAGAGGGTCTATACCAGAGAAAACAAAGTAGCAAGGAGCCAATGGCCGACACCAGCTAAATAGGCTAACTGCAAATAGAGTAGCCAGGTACTGACACCAGGCCACACACAGCTTTGGCCAACGCTACCCAAGCTACACAAACGACCAAGACAATTCACACACAGCACATGTCGTATCTCCAAATGTTGTGAAGTAACATATGTTTTGCCTGGAAAAAATCGTTATTAACAAAACATTCGGGAGGGGAAGGAAGGAAGAGTGGGGTAATGTCCAATGGACATCTTACCTGCACCAAGGAACGCAGGGCGAAAGGCCGCAACACAGGTCTCCACGTTGACGAAAGGCCTCTCGCTGGCGGGACAAAAAGAAGCTATGGCCGGAGCCTTGTCATGGTGCAGGCCCGACTACATCTTCTGTCAAAGATGATGTCGTAGTCAGAGTGCCAGGGCCCCCTGCTATTCTCACGGCTAGTGTCAATGGTCGTAGCACAAGCTAACAGCTAACTCTAGGCTAACTGATAGCATCAAACTAACGTTCCCAGCCGAGCGCAGCCGGCAGCTAACGTCGTAGCTAAACAGCTAACTGGCTAACAGTTAGCTCAACCCGGCTATCGCTAACCATTAGCTAACGCAGAAGCAAGCTATGCGGCTACCACTGAAAAACTGTACAACGTGAGAAAAGCAATACAGGCCAACACTTCAGACAGCCGCTGTGTTTCCTCTTCTCATACGAAGAGAGAAGGGAAAAAGAAGGCAATACACGTCCCACTACAGAGTGGTGTTTACCATAGCGGTGCCGGCAACAAGTCCCTCGCGGACTATAGCCGACTTGAGCATGGAGATATTCTCATAATGAAACACCAAGCTCACCTCCCTCGCACCAGGTACCGACACCAGGCCACACACCGTTAGCTACTAGTACTACAACAGCTAGTCGGCCCGTTTGGCTCCCGAGAGAGAGAGAGAGAGAGATATCCACGGCGGGAATAGAATAGAGTGCATTAAAAACTCACCAAACGTCCAAGAGGATGGAGATAACCGCGTGAAGTTGACGAAGTTCATCTGCCGAACGACCATCCTCTTCATCTTGGCATAACAATGCTGCACGCGCTGTCTCTAGGTTAGCTAACGCTAGTTAGCCTTTAGCTAAGCTAGCTACTAGCCGACATCATCATGGCTATATTTACATTTACATTTAGTCATTTAGCTGACGCTTTTATCCAAAGCGACTTACAAGTTCTGTACGACAAGACAGCAAGAAGGGTACAAC
Source organism: Notolepis coatsorum (assembly GCF_963971535.1). Lineage (NCBI taxonomy): Eukaryota > Metazoa > Chordata > Actinopteri > Aulopiformes > Paralepididae > Notolepis > Notolepis coatsorum. The sequence goes on from NC_140167.1 coordinate 189,511,213, forward strand.
TCTATCAGCTGAGTAACAATGTTCATCAAGTGTTGCGTGTTATAGTGTAGGTTAGTTTATTAGGACAAGTGCATGACAGTAAGGTTAGTCAGGGTTAGATTTTTTTTTTTTTTTTTTCTTTATTTTTTTTAATCATTTTAGATAATGGTTGAAGAAGTGAGTCTTTAGTCGACGGCGAAAGATTGGACGGGATTCGGCTGTCCTAACTGGGATGGGTAGTTCATTCCACCATTGTGGGGCAAGGACTGAGAATAGGCGGCTTCTCTTTGATGACCCTCCGGGAGCTTGGATAGGAGTAGGTCTGAGGCGGCCAGAAGATGCAGAGCGTAGGGGTCTTGAGGGTGTGTAGTTAGAGACCATTGACCGGAGGTAGGCGGGAGCGGTTCCCTTTGCTGCACGGTATGCTAGGTCGAGGGCCTTGAAGCGGATACGTGCAGCAATGGGGAGCCAGTGCAGGTCCCTAAGAAGTGGGGTGACATGGGCCGACTTCGGTAGGTTTGATATCAGGCGGGCCGCTGCGTTTTGAATGAGTTGAAGAGGCTTGGTGGCAGTGGCCGGGAGGCCAGCTAGCAGTGCGTTGCAGTAGTCGAGGCGGGAGATGACTGTTGATTGGATGAGGAGTTGGGTGGCTTCTTTTGTCAGGAAGGGGCGTATCCTTCTGACGTTGCTCAGGAGGAATCTGCAGGTTCTGGTTGTCGCTGCGATGTGAGCAGAGAAGTTCAACTGGTCGTCGAGGACAACACCAAGGTTCTTGGCGGTCGGGGACGCGGTCACAGCTGCATTCTCGACTGTGATGGAGAGGTCGGTCAGGGGGGAGGATTTGGCCGGCAGGTGGAGCAATTCTGTTTTGCTTAGGTTCAGTTTGAGGTGGTTGGTCGTCATCCAGGCGGAGATGTCGGACAGACAGGCCGAGATCCGCTCAGAGACGTGGATATCTGAGGGAGGGAAGGAGAGGAAGAGTTGAGTATCATCCCGACTGAACCACACGTTAGCACTCAATATTATAACGTAGCTAAAGCTAACTAGCTGTCCCTGTCTTTAGCCGGGATGGCTAGCCTGACTGAACTGTCTAACATGCAACAACTTTCATCTTCAGTCCATCTGCCGAACGATGTCCTCTTCTTGGCTGGCATAACCTCCAATGCTGCGCGCGCGGCACGCACACAGACACACACAATGAACTCAACAGACGCTACCTTACCTGTAACCCCTCCCCTCATTGAAACCAATTCTGCTGCCTGCAGAGCCTCAGAGCTGCCTGCAGAGCCTCAGAGCCAGGAACAAGTCAGACACATTCTACAAACGTGTCTAATGTGAAATATATAAGCATATAAGAAAAACTAGATTTTAGGTCTGTGATGAAAAAGGGCCTCGCGGGAAGGGGGGCCTCGCAATTTTTTTTCTTCTTTTTTTCTTTCTTTATTTATTTTGTGCGAGGCCCCCCTTCCCGCGAGGCCCTGTGCGACCGCACTGCTCGCACACCCCCTGAGGTGGCCCTGGCCCTCTGATTCACGCACTGTATACTGATTATCATTCGCACATTTCATCATTAATGTCATGGTTCACACCAGTGTTGTAGTACTCTAGTCCAGGACTTGAGAACTGATGACTTGGACTTGGACTCATTGACTGCATTCGGACTCGGAAGGTGCAGACGAGGACTCGGACTTGTTCATTGATAAATAGAGTTATTTATTTGACATTATTTTTGTAATAGGCACTAATCATTTGGCATAAGATATTGATGGCTAGTGTTTTTCTTTGGCTATTGTGTCACAAAGTAAATCAACTCCCTTTGAAATGATGACCGCTGTGTCATTTATGTTTAATGTGTATAGACCTTTTTTTATTTGTATGTCAGTTCTTCGACTCTTTGAGTGGAGTGGACATTGATGACTTGGACTCGGACTCGGACTAGGGTAATGGGGACTCGACTCGGACTCGACTCTGGCTCTTCTTTGGTGACTCAGACTTGGATTCGACTCGAGATTTAGTGACTCGACTACAACACTGGTTCACGCATCACAATTAATCATCACACAGTTTGCACCCTGCCACACAACGTGCACGCTGACACGCAGTATATCATCCTATAAAAGCAACTTTCCTTCCTAAAACTCATATGCAACACATTCTCTTCCCATTGCTTACAAATGTATCCTGTATGTTCACTGTCACACAGAATATGACAGCTTTAGAATATGAACAAAGAAAGACCCCACAGCTGTCGCCCCTATAACTGCCCTTATAGTTTATGGCCCACGGCATGACCTGATTATAGTGTATTAATGCACACAACACTACAACAGACAGTCTGAGAGTGGTGTAAATGGAAATACGTATGACTCAATGATTCGAGTAGTAGTTGTCTCCAGAAACACAGCGCGACAGTAGGGGCGACAGTGGCTCAGGAGGTAGAGCAGTCATCTCGTAGTCGGACGGTTCCTTGTTCGATTCCCACTCCTCCCGGGCAGCATGTCGATGTGTCCTTGAGCAAGACACTTAATCCCTAATTGTTCCCGATGTGCAGGTTGGCACCTTGCATGGTTGCCTCTGCCGTCGGTGTGTGAGTGAATGGGTCAATGTGAGGAACAAAATTGTAATGCACTTTGGATTAAAAAAAAGCGCTTTGGCCATTATCTGAAATAATAAATTAAATTAAAGAAAAAGAAAAAAATTTATTCAAATCTAACCCTAACTAACCTTACTGTCATGCACTTGTCCTAATAAACTAACCTACACTGTAGCACTCAACACTTTGATGAACATTGTTACTCAGCTGATAGAGTTGTGCCCTTCCTGATGACTTGTCATACAGAACTTGTAAGTCACTTTGGATAAAAGCGTCAGCTAAATGACTAAATGTAAATGTAAATGTAAATAAAAGCTATATAAATGCACCATTTACCATTTATTTACAGCTAACTGCCATCATAAGTATGTTTGAGAAACATATGGGACAGCTATAATGCCACTGGTCTTTGAGTGTGACATCCACAACTATAACCCATGCATGGCAGACTACTGTAAACTCACGTACCTCCCTATCGTTTGATTATCTTTTAGAAAAAAAGAAATCTTGCCAATAGTAAATGCAGTTTTTGATTGATTGATTGAAAACTTTATTAACAGATTGCAGAATGGGTACAGTACAGTACAGCTCAATACATACAATTGTTAAGGGGATGCAGACCAGAGAAAGACTTTCGTCTTGTTTACATCAGGTTCCCCCATTTTCAATTCATCATAACATATATGACACATCGCTCGCCACGAATGCGGAGACGCTGGGCTCGCCTGTTCGAGCCCAGCGCTCCACATTGCTTTCAGTTTAGCTGGTCGTTCATACTAATACACATTGGCCGTATTAGGGGGTGGGAAACTGATGGGTGGGGATCGGGCGTTGTGGACAGCGACTCCTACAGGTCGGTTGGTGCGCCTGCGCAGTAGAATCAGGAAGTGTCGGGGGCAGCGTGAGCCTCCCACGCGTTACTCCTCGCCACTGAGAGATCGAGCTGCGCAGGTGAAAAGATGCGACTGCTGTTACCTCAAGTACCGGAGGGGACTTGTGCTATGTATGACTTAGTCCACATTGCAGCCGGCTTGTGGGAGGCAAGAAACAGCGTTCGTGACAGGGGAGGGTTGAATTGGATGATACGAAATTGGGATGGGAAAAAATATAGAAAATGGGAGAAAAAGTGGAAACAAAAAAAAACATATATGACACACACGACATACAGATAGACAGTACTGCTACATCTATACATTTATGACATACACAGTTGCACTATGTTTCTGAAGACAACTACTACTCGAATCATTGAGTCATACGTATTTCCATTTACACCACTCTCTGACACACTGTTGTAGTGTTGTGTGCATTAATCCACTATACTACTCAGGCCATATGCGTGGGCCATAAACTATAACGGCAGTAGGAAGTAATAATAATAATAATAATAATAATAATAATAATAATAATAATAATAATAATAATAATAATAATAATAATAATAATAATAATAATAATAATAATATATTTCTTTCACATTGTATCAGGCCAAACATCATACTATTTTTAAATATGTTCAATGGGGTTTTCTATACTATATAGGTAATGGAGAGGTCCCCCAAAATGTTGTTTATTTGTGCTGTGTAGGCTACTGCAAAAACATGCACTTGATCAAACGCATTAATGCACACATGCATGTGTGCCAAGTTCAGCGCCTTTATTTTGAAGGCAAAACCTCTCCACAGGAAATCTTATTTAGCGTAATTAACTCGTCACAGCTCTCGCGGGTGAAAACGCTGCCGAGTCTCAGCATTCAAGTTCTCGTTCCCTTGGTAACCAGGAAGCGCTAGTAACGCGAGACATTCCCACGTGCAGCAAAGCAAACTTCCTCCAGGTGGAGGAGATGATGCACCAGTCTCTTGGATGTTCAGATGCATTCAGTTTCACCTGTCTTTCTGCAATAACTCGAGTAAGTATGTCATCTACTGCAAAAACAGTACTGTATTTGCAAATCTGGTATGTCATAAATGTATAGATGTAGCAGTACTGTCTATCTGTATGTCGTGTATGTCATATATGTTATGATGCATTGAAAATGGGGGACCCTGATGAAAACAAGACGAAAGTCTTTCTCTGGTCTGCATCCCCTTAACAATTGTATGTATTGAGCTGTACTGTACTGTACCCATTCTGCAATCTGTTAATAAAGTTTTCAATCAATCAATCAATCAATCAATACTCCCTATAACACCAGCGCTGCTCACCATATCTCGCTAGATGTTCCCCGTGTTAACACTTCCTTTGGTCAAACCTCCTTTCAATTTGCTGCTCCCAGCAGTTGGAACGAGATGCAAAATACTTTGAAAATGGACAAATTTATCCTCCTTACTACTTTTAAGGACTATCGCAGAGTTGTTTACACACACCTGCAACTGTCACCCAGCCTTTTAACTGTTCTGCTTCATTGCATACATTGTAATTGTATTTGGTTGTTTGTTTGATGTGTCTTTTAATTATTGCCATTACCTCTGTGATGTATGTATCATGTCTCTTTTCTATTTTATTACATTATTTTGTCCCCTTTCCTGTTACCCTCCGAGAGGACCGTTTGTCCTCTCACTACTATAGTTTCAAGTTTCTTTATTAGTTGTCATACAGAAGTACAGAATACCTTTATATAAAATGCTTCTTTCTGTTTTGGTCCAGAGATTGTGCTAGATAAAAATAGATAAGTATAAAATAAGTATAGTAAGTATAAAATAGAAGTCAAGTACGTAGACCTTGACAAAAGTGTTCAATATATACATATATACAATGTACAATGCAGAGTAGAAAAGTAACTGAGTTACAATACAATATACTATATACTATACAGTACAATGCAGAAATGGGATGAGGTACAATTTAGGTACAATTTACAGTAAGGTGTAATGAGGTATGGGTTGTAGTGCAAATTCTTTGCCAATAAATATAAAGTGTGTTTAGGTGTTCTAAAGTGGGTAAAGTGGGTGCTGCAGTGAGTTGTTTGTTTAAAGTGAGTGTGTGCGACGCGTGTGGATGTGTGTGCTGTGAGTGCATTTGATGGTTGTTACATAGTGTTATTGTCATTTAGCATTCTGATGGCCTCAGACCAGGCTGCAGAAACAAATTAGTGGGGGGGCATAAAATTTTCTCGGGGGGCACAATGGTTTTTCAACACAGGTTCCCTTTTATACGTTTCAGCTGGGACAGCGGCGCTGTGGCTTGCTTGGCGCTGCCCACGGTGCTGAACTAAACAGCAGAGAGGCAATTGAAAAATCTAATTTCTAATTTCTAATCTTAAGAACTTTCACTTATACAAAAACAGACTGAACGGATATATATAACAGACCTGCTGGGGCTTGACATGGACCACACACATTGACAGTGTTGTGAAGAAGGCACGGCAACGCCTCTACTTCCTCAGGCGCCTGGCTAAATTGGCCTTAGTTGCGTCGATGAAGCATACTAAGGCGATGTTCTGTAAAGACGTTCTTGAGGGTAGAAAACGAATTCTCACAGAGTGCCGTGCTAGCTTCAGTAGTGTTGTTGTTGACATCAGTGCCCACTAGGGCTGTCCCCGACTAAGGATTTGGATAGTCGACTTTGATTGACAAAAAATTGACCAGGGTGGGCACAGCTGACTCAGTGGGCGGGCCCGGCCCCCTAATGCCCGCCCATGGCGCCGGGACTGGATGGCCTGAGGATAGAAGCTTCTTCTTAGTCTCTCTGTGCTTGCCATGAGACTCCGGTATCGCTTGCCTGACCGCAGCAGTTCAAAGAGGCAGTTGTTTGGGTGGCTGGAGTCTTTGATTATTCTCTTAGCCTTACCCATGCACCGCTTGTTGTAAATGTCTTGGAGAGTGGGAAGCCCCCCGCGAATTGTGCGTTCGGCTGAACGGGCCACTCTCTGTAGTCTGCTACGGTCTTGTGCGGTGCTGTTCCCAAACCAGGAGGTGATATTGCCAGTCAGGATGCTCTCTATTGTGCATGAGTAGAAGTTCGTAAGGATCTTCTGACTGACTTGGAACTTCCTTAGCCAGGCGCCTGAGGAAGTAGAGGCGTTGCCGTGCCTTCTTCACAACACTGTCAATGTGTGTGGTCCATGTCAAGTCCTCGGATATGTGGACTCCGAGGTACTTGAAACTGTTCACTCTCTCAACCGGTGCCCCGTCGATGCTGAGGGGGCTGTAGTCCCTGACCCCCGACCTCCTGAAGTCCACAATCATCTTTTTTGTTTTGCTGACGTTCAGGGAGAGCCAGTTCTCCTGACACCACTGCGACAGATTATTTACCTCTTCCAGGTAGGCCCTCTCGTCGTTGGCAGAGATCAGGCCCACCACTACTGTGTCGTCAGCAAATTTGATGATTGTGTTGTTGTTCCACTGTGCCACACAGTCGTGTGTGTACAGCGAGTAGAGGAGGGGACTCAGAAGTCAGAACACAGCCCTGGGGGGCCCCTATGTTGAGCGTGATGGATGAGGAGGTGCAGTTGCCTGCTCTCACCTTCCTGACTACCCGTCAGGAAGTCCAAGACCCACTGGCAGAGGTCATAGTTCAAGCCCAGGTCCCTGAGCTTGGCTATGAGTTTGGAGGGGACTATGGTATTGAATGCTGAGCTGTAGTCAATGAACAGCATTCTCACATAGTTTCCCTGCCTCTTGTCCAGGTGTGATGCTGCTGTGTGCAGCACATGGGCTATGGCGTCCTCCGTGGACCTGTTGGGGCGATATGCAAATTGCAGGGGGTCCAGGTTGATGGGGAGGGAGGAACAGATGTAGCCCTTCACTAGCTTCCCAAAGCACTTCATGGCTATGGAGCTTTGAGGTGAGAGCTACAGGGCGGTAGTCATTGAGGCAAGCGGGTGTAGATTTTTTGGGTACAGGGATAATGGTGGACTTCTTCAGACAGGTGGGGATGACGGACAGGTTAAATATGTCAGTGAATACCGGGGCCAGTTGGTCGGCACAGACTTTTAGGACGCGGCCAGGGATGCCGTCCGGTCCTGCTGCCTTCCTGATATTCACTTTCTTAAACGGTCCTCCTCACCTCATGTTCTGTTAACCTGAACATTGAGTCTCCATCAGCAGTGCCCCCCCCCCCCCCCCCCCCTCCATTGCAGTGGTTTGTAGGCTGGTGTTGTTATTCACAGCCTCAAACCTAGAAGGTATTGAGATCATTTGCTAAGGAGGCCATCATTGTAAATAAGAATGTGTTCTTAATTTACCTTAAATAAAGGTTTTAACAAACAAAACACGAACACAACACGTTATATACCATGTCATGCCTGTGTGTGTTGTAACCATAGTCTACCATTCGTTTGCATCAAGGATTCTCCATGCAGTCTGAATATGCTGGTTAGTGTGAATCGTCATTAAAGGCTAAAGTCAGAAACTTTTCCTTGACACTTCACTAAATCATTGTACAGAATAGTTGCCATTTACTCATTTACTAGTATCAGCTTAGTAACAATGTTCACGTGCTCTTCCGGGTCGCCCCTCACGGCGCCGTGATCTAGGGCGCGGTAGTCATTCTGATCCACCCTGTCTGGCCATTTTTTGGCGGAGGGACACCAATTTTTGTGACCATATTAGGAAGACTCACCACCACAAGCACAGCAAGTATTAGTCCGCAGGTCTTAGCGAACTCTATAAAAGCCCCCGTCGACACCAGGCCGAGTTTTTTAGTATTTTTTCCCAGAGCGAAGGAGTCAAAGAATAATTTCTCCGGGGAATCAACGCGCGATTGAGAATTTCGAAACGACCGTGCAAGTACTGTTTATAGTAATTTGTTGGACTTATTATAGCATTCGTTAACGTTTATGACCGTCTATAGTTCAAGTTCAAGTTCAAGTTCTTTAATAGTTGTCATACAGAAGTACAGAATACTTTCATACAAAATGCTTCTTACTGTTACGCTCCAGAGACTGTGCTAGACAAGATAGTATCAAATAACATAATAAGCATGTAATTTAGAAGAAGAAAAATGAGGTCACAGTGTTCGGTATAGACATATGTACAATGTTCTGAGTTACCATATAATATACAATACTATGCAGTGTACTAATGTACAGTACTATCTAGTGCAAAGCAGAAATGGGATGAGGTACAATTTTAGGTACAATTTACAGTAAGGTGTACGAGTTGTAGTGCAATCCTTCATCAATAAATATAAAGTGTGGGGAGTGGGTGCTACAGTGTGTTTGTTTAAAGTGGGTGTGTGCTATAAAGTGTGTGGAGTGGGTGCTACAGTGTGTTTGTTTAAAGTGAGTGTGTGCGTGTGGATGTGTGTGCTATGTGCGTTTGGTGGTTGTTGTTGTGTAGTGTTCATTCATTGTTCGTTTAGCAGCCTGATGGCCTGGGGATAGAAGCTTCTTCTGAGTCTTTCTGTGCTCGCCTTGAGACTCCGGTATCGCTTGCCTGACCGCAGCAGTTCAAAGAGGCAGTTGTTCGGGTGACTGGAGTCTTTAATGATTCTCTTAGCCTTGCCCGTGCAACGCTTGTTGTAAATGTTCTGGAGGGTGGGGAGCCCCCCTCCAATTGTGCGTTCGGCTGAACGTGTCACTCTTTGTAGTCTGCTTCGGTCTTGTGCAGTGCTATTCCCAAACCAGGAGGTGATGTTGCCGGTCAAGATGCTCTCTATTGTACATGAGTAGAAGTTCTTAAGGATCTTCTGACTGACTTGGAACTTCCTTAGGCGCCTGATGAAGTAGAGGCGTTGTCGTGCCTTCTTCACAACACTGTCAATGTGTGTGGTCCATGTCAAGTCCTCGGATATGTAGGCTCCGAGGTACTTAAAGCTGTTGACTCTCTCAACCGGTGCCCCGTCGATGCTGAGGGGGCTGTAGTCCTTGACCCCCGACCTCCTGAAGTCCACAATCATCTCCTTTGTTTTGCTGACGTTCAGGGAGAGGCTGTTTTCCTGGCACCATCCCGCCAGGACCTTGACCTCTTCCAGGTAGGCCCTCTCGTCGTTGGCAGAGATCAGGCCCACCACCACTGTGTCGTCAGCAAATTTGATGATTGTATTGCTACTCCGCTGAGCCACACAGTCGTGTGTGTACAGGGAGTAGAGGAGGGGACTCAGAACACAGCCCTGGGGGGCCCCTATGTTGAGGGTGATTGATGAGGAGGTGCAGTTGCCTGCTCTCACCACCTGGGGTCTGCCAGTCAGGAAGTCCAAGACCCACTGGCAGAGGTCATAGCCCAAGCCCAGGTCCCTGAGCTTGGCTATGAGTATGGAGGGGACTATGGTATTGAATGCCGAGCTGTAGTCGATGAATAGCATTCTCACATAGTTCCCCTGCCTCTTGTCCAGGTGTGATGCTGCTGTGTGCAGCACATGGGCTATGGCGTCCTCCGTGGACCTGTTGGGGCGGTATGCAAATTGCAGGGGGTCCATGTTGATGAGGAGGGAGGAGCAGATGTAGCCCTTTACTAGCTTCTCAAAGCACTTCATGGCTATGGAGGTGAGAGCTACAGGGCGGTAGTCGTTGAGGCAAGCAGGCTTGGATTTTTTGGGTACAGGGATAATAGTGGACTTCTTCAGGCAGGTGGGGATGACAGCCTGTTCTAAGGACAGGTTAAATATGTCAGTGAATACTGGGGCCAGTTGGTCGGCACAGACTTTTAGGACGCGGCCGGGGATGCCGTCCGGACCTGCTGCCTTCCTGATATTCACTTTTTTAAAGGTCCGCCTCACCTCATGCTCTGTTACCCTGAACACTGCGCCTCCATCAGCAGCCGACCCCCCCCCCCCCCATTGCCGTGGCTTGTGAGCTGGTGTTGTGTTGTTATTACCAGCATCAAACCTCGCATAGAAGGTATTGAGGTCATTTGCTAAGGAGATGTCACTGTTCAGTTTGAGGGAGGCGCCTTTGTAGTCTGTCATCGTTTTGAGCCCCTGCCACATAGCTCTAGAGTCAGCTTGTTCAAACTGGAGTTCAATTTTATCCCTGTAGCGCCGTTTGGCCTCTGACACTGTCCTCCTTACGTTGTATCGCGCCACCTTGTGGTCATTCATGTTGCCTGCCACTAGGCCGTCGTTGTATGCTTTGGTGCGCTCTCTCAGAGCTTCACGGACGGATTTGTCTACCCAGGGTTTTTGATTTGGGTAAACTCTCATTGTGGTAGTGGGGATTGTTTCTTTCACCCTAGTACAAACATAGTCCAGCACTGTCTCCGTGTAGACATTAATGTTATCTGTGTCGCGGAACACATTCCAGTCTGTGCCGTGAAACACAGACCGGAGCGTCTCCTCTGACGTCAAATCCCATTTCTGCACCTCTCGCGAGACTACAGGAGTACTTTTAATTCTCTGTTTGTACTTTGGTGAAAGAAAGATTGACGCGTGATCTGATTTACCAAAGCCACTATCAGAATGAGCCTTGTAGCCACCTTTAAATTGCGTGTAACAGTGATCTAGGATGTTACCGCCTCTGGTGTTGCAAGTCACATGCTGATAGAAGTCAGGTAATACCTTTCTCAGATTGGCGCTATTGAAATCACCCAGCACTAAAATGGCGGCGTTAACGTTCGGCACTTGTATTCTATTTACCTCGTCGTGTAGTCTGGAGAGCGCAACCTTGTTGCTGGCTTGCGGTGGAATATACACTCCGATCAGGACGATCGCCGTTAACTCCCTCGGGAGGAAGAAAGGACGACACTTGATGGTTATATATTCCAGTTCTGGGGAGCAGTGGTTGGATAATTCCTTCATGTTAGTTGGATCGCTCCAATTTTTGTTAAACATGAAGGCAATACCTCCTCCACGTTGTTTACCGGACTCTGCTGCTGTCCAATCCTTGCGATGGATAAAGAAGTGATCGGCTGGTTGAATTGCGTGGTCTGGAACCTCCGGTGTGAGCCACGTTTCGGTGAAGCAGAGAACGTTGCAGTCCCTAACGTCTCTTTGATATTGAATCCTTGCTATAGTGTTTGTGAGATGTTTTTCCAGAGATTCTGGTCATATTTTCCACTCAAAAAGCTTGTTTTCAAAAGTACCGCTGTGTGCTAATATTTTCACCCAGGCTAGTAGGGGCTAGCATGCATTAGCTGCTGAGCTAACGCGTGACACAATTGACGTATTTATTTCGCAAATGCAGTGTTTTCAAATAGCTACATTGCTGTATTTAGTGTATTCATTAGTGGGTCATATTCGTATATGTAACATATTTCATTTTATCAACCTAGAATTGACGACAAGCCCTAGTTGCTGGACGCTAGCTACCATGCTAGCATTGGCTATCAACACCAGCTGAGAGCCAGGGAGACCCAGGGCGAGCCACGCTCCTACCCTACCCAGGAAAGATGGGTCTAGATCGGCAGAGAGTATGGAGGAAGACAGGGCTCTATGAAGAGAATGGGGTAAGTTTGAAGACAATTTTTTACACACACATGAAAGTTTTATAACAATATGTAACAATTTTTTAATTTTTTTTTAATCTAATCTAGTTTCATTAATTAATTCATAACTTTTGAACAATAGATGCTATTTCTAATCTGTCAGCTGTTCTATATTGCCAACAAGATTGTCTACATTCCATTCATTACACATAAATCTAAAATAAGCAAGGAAAGTGCTTGAAAATTAAGTGCAACTACATATGAACCATAATAATAAAAAGTATGATGATAATCATACACTTATTTTATATCATTGGAAAGCCCTAGTTGTTAGCTTCAAAATGGTCCCAAATATGAGGTACTTTGAAATACCCAGTAACTAATAATCTATCACAAACCAATGCAATATCATGTTCCGGGATTTCCTAAATGGGCCAGATGACCCCGAAGAGAAGACTTGAGTGCTATAGTGTTGAGTGTATGTTAGTATATTAGGAAGAGTGCATGACAGTAAGAAGGTTCTTTTTTTCCCTTTTTTTCTCCCCTCATTTCAGATATTCACACACACAGAGACAGTTACACTTTTTAACAACTGTACGCTCAGTGGGATACAGACAAAGTGAGCTTTGAACAACATGAGGTAAAGTTCCAGAACAGCATTGACACATTCACTGGAAGGGCACTTACTTCACAACATTCATTTCGGTGGTGTGATCTGACTGGTCACATGTGAAGTGTTTTCCACATGTCCTTTTACAGCTGGAAGACAGCTGAGAAGTGGTCACACACACACACACACGCACACGCACATGCACACGCATGCACACACACACACACACACACACACACACACACACACACACACACACACACACACACACACACACACACACACTGTCCATTTTTAAACGTGTTCCATACTTTTTATTTTCCCTCTCCTTTTTTAACCCTTTCACTACCACACTACCAAAGGGTTAACCCTTTCACTGCGACAATACAGAAGGTTAACCCTTTCACTACCACCCTACCAAATGGTTAACACTTTCACAACCACACTACAGAAGGTTAACCCGTTCACTGCCACACGACACAGGGTTAACCCTTTCACTACCACACTACAGAAGGTTAACCCATTCACTGCCACACGACAAAGGGTTAACCCTTTCACAACCACACTACATACGGTTAACCCTGTCACTTCTGTAGTGTGGTGGTGGTGAAAGGGTTCAATCGACACCCACATTTCGCTCCGTTTTATCCATGCATAATCTAGATTTGAGTTATCCCCCTAATTGCTTCTCAGTGAAGTACTTCTTTCCAGGAACCCGGCCCTGTGTGTTCAATTTAGCCCCCTTACTGTATATAAACTCCATCCTGCCTCTCTTTTCATGAATAACAATGATACATCTGTGCCTGATTCCAGCCTCCTCTCTCTCTCTCTCTCTCTCTCCCGTCCCTTCCTCTTTATTCTCCCCACATCGAGGCAGCCCGGGCCGGGTGTGTGTGTACGGGGTCGGACAATCTTATTGATTGGTGTGTGTGTGTGTGTGTGTGTGTGTGTGTGTGTGTGTGTGTGTGTGTGTGTGTGTGTGTGTGTGTGTGTGTGTGTGTGTGTGTGTGTGTGTGTGTGTGTGTGTGTGTGTGTGTGTGTGTGTGTGTGTGTGTGTGTGTGTGTGTGTGTGTGTGTGTGTGTGTGTGTGTGTGTGTGTGTGTGTGTGTGTGTGTGTGTGTGTGTGTGTGTGTGTGTGTGTGTGTGTGTGTGTGTGTGTGTGTGTGTGTGTGTGTGTGTGTGTGTGTGTGTGTGTGTGTGTGTGTGTGTGTGTGTGTGTGTGTGTGTGTGTGTGTGTGTGTGTGTGTGTGTGTGTGTGTGTGTGTGTGTGTGTGTGTGTGTGTGTGTGTGTGTGTGTGTGTGTGTGTGTGTGTGTGTGTGTGTGTGTGTGTGTGTGTGGAGAGGAGTCGGCCCAGACATCGTGGCTCCTCCGCCGCTCTCCCCCCGCGCAGACGGCATCAAGGTTGAGAGGTCAGTTCAAATAATGGGGCGCCGGCCACGCATGACACTCGCCGTGGAAAAAGAGAGGGAATAACTTTCTACCGTTCACACGGTGTGACGTCTTAGTGTGTAAACTTTTGTCTTTATCACGTTAGTGCGTTTAGTGTGTTTGATGGAAGCCGCTGGAAATCATCTTTCTTTTTTTGTTTTACGTGGGATTAGCATGTATCACACAATCAGCCTATACTTAGTCTGCATTTACATTTACATTTACATTTAGTCATTTAGCTGACGCTTTTATCCAAAGTGACTTACAAGTTCTGTACAACAGATCAGCAGGAAGGGCACAACTCTTTCAGCTGAGTAACAATGTTCGTCAAACAGTGTTGAACTTGGGTGCTACAGTCTTGTAAAGGCTATTAGCATAGTAGGTAGTAATATAGGCAAGGTAGATTATTTAGTAGCATGATAGTAAACACATTTACATTTTCTTTTTTTATTATAATCTTTTTGTAACTGGTCAGTTTGATTAGGCCTCTTTTTTATTATTATTTCTGTGTTACATATATCATTATATATATGTATATACCTTCTTTAAAAAAAATAAGCATGCTCACTGGGGTATTACAGTATATGGTGGCCAGGGGAACATTTGAAGCAACTTTTGGAGATATTGATTCTCGCTGATAACCCATCATTACTAAATGTTGACTCGTTGCAAATTGCGCGGCATACATCATTCATATATCATCGATTAGAATGTGTTCCTCTGTACTTTTATAGACATAAAGACACCTCAACCCCAGGTCTCTTTCACACACACAAACAAACACGGATGAACACACAAAGCGCCTGTAGCTTTTTTTCCTGGTTGTAGGAGCAAATTAATGCTGTATGCGCCGCTGTGAACATTATTGACTGGATTCCTCTGATTGCTTCCCTTGATAACAGCAGTAAGTCAAATCTGAACCATTCAAAGTTTTCAGAGGCACGGGACCTAATCAGGAACCTCTTTGTTCTTTGCTACAGAGAGCCTTTCATGTGTCTTAGACCCTAATCGATATCAGAAAGAAGAGGAGGAAAAAGTGAAGGTCTCGAAACTTTAACCTTTGTAACTTCTCAAAGTGTAATTACAGTGTACAAATAGGATTTACCCAAAGCTGTGTGTGCATGTTGTTTTTTCCCCCCTTCCTCCACGCCTTGAAGGACATTTCAAAGGTCTGGCCGAGGCTGAAACCACAGGGGGAGAGCTGGTTAGCGTAGGAAAGAGCTAGCGAGGACTCGGAGTTCATGTATGCAGCTCTCCCGTATGGCTGTCAGCCGTGCTGTACGTCTCGCGGACTCTCTGTGAAGTAGGCGATAAGCAATCTGCACTAATGAGGAGAGTGAGTAGAGTTGAAATTGTTGTGTTGCTGGTGTACCGTAGAGACATTTCGGACTGCGTTTAATTTTTTTTACGTGTTCAGAACGTGCACGTGTTTGCCTTCAACTATTTTTTTTACATTTTTTTTTATCTACTTTTTCTCCCATTTTCTATTTTTCTCCCATCCCCAATTTCGTATCATCCTCCCCTGTCTCGAATGCTGTTAGGCCATGCCTCCCACAAGCCGGCTGCAATGTGGACGAAGCCTTGCATCACGTGTCCCCTCCGGTACTCGAGGAAGCAGCAGTCGCATCTTTTCACCGGCACAGCGCGATTTCTCAGCGTCGGGGGTCTGCGTTTGGAGGGCACGCCGCCCCCGTCGCTTCCTGATTCTGCTGCGCAGGCGCACCAACCGACCTGTAGGAGTCGCTGTCCACAACGTCCGATCCCCACCCATCAGCTTCCCACCCCCTAATACTGCCAATTGTATTAGTATGAACGACCAGCCAAGCTGATAGCAATGCGGAGAGCTGGGCTCGAACCCAGCGTCTCCTGCATTGGTGGTGAGCGCCTTGCCCACTGCACCACCTAGCCGCCCATTTGCCTTCAACCCTTAAGGTTGCGGCCAGGTTGCTTCTGTAAAGATAAGCTTCATCTCGTTGATTCTTGACCCGTTCGACGCATCTCTCTCCCTTCTCCCGTTGAAAAAAGGCCGCCTAAAGGTTTTTCCACATGTTTTGAATTCAGCATATTTACTTTTGCTTTAGGATTTATTTACTGCTCTTGTTAACGTTCATGCGTTTTTTACCCCCAATTTCACAATTGCAATAAACAACAGAGGATACAACTGGCTTTTATGCCACGCAGTAAACACATTCGAATTCAATATGCATCGAGCTTAAAAACAACAACCAAAAACGTCTCATTGTACAGAATAGAACTTTGAAATCTTGAAACCCCACATTAGCAGGGAGGGTTCTTTGTAGGGATGACCCGATCCGATCACGTGATATTCAGAAGATCGGAATCGAAAAAAAAAAAATCAGATACATTTTTTACTTTTTATAATTTTTTTATTAAAAAAAAACTGGATTAGTTCATAGTCTAGAATTATTCTGCACTAAGCCAATTTGATATGTTATTTGATTATTTATGACTGAATGTAACTGAACTTGTGAAGCTAGTCAAGCTACCTCTGTTACTGCACTACCTTTGTTATTGCACTATTCTGCACATCACTTGTTTTAGTTTACATGGTTATTTTGTGGTGCACCACTGATGAGCTTTATTTTTATTTTGTTTAGAATTTTGATCCAATGCTGCAATAAGTGAAAAAAATAAGCTATATATCCATGTTGGATATAATGGATAATACTGTTAAAAAAAGCCATATCCATGTTGGATATAATGGATAGTTGGATACTGTTAAATAAAAAAAAAAAAACTCATTCAGCGCCAGGGATTAGCCGGGTCCCGTTGTAGCTATGCCACGGCGCTTTAAAGACACAAGTGCGTCACCCTGTTTGTAGAGCTATATCTATATTCTATATTATAGCTATGGAGACAATACTATAGTCATTTGACACTGACTTTCTTCCGTCGAACATGCAAAAAAGAGAAACATTTTCATGCATACATTTGCGCGTTATCCCGTGGTGAATATAAGTATAGTTTAGGAGTGATCCTGGATAATTCATGAAACGCTGAGTTATAGGGCGCTATGTGTATTCTACTTGCGTTGGCGTTTCTTGCCTGGACACGCTACTATTTCCAAATCAAATGTATATAATAGGTATTATGTTTCATCATGAATGCATGAAAGTGGGGGGGGGGGGGGGTCGTTTTTTTATGCTTTGATGGCCAGTAACGGCATTCGTGTTGAACACTACAGAAGCCGATCAGCTGGATCGATATGAAAACATTGTTGGATCAAGCTGAAATTGATGTCAGATAGTCCTTACCTTTGGTCGGGGGTATTGGTGTCCATCTGGTCCCAGACATAATTTGGCATAACTTATGGATCGAGTGTGCCAGATGCGTTTCGAAGTGGTCGGATGAAGCGATTCACTCGGCTCCGTCTAAATATAGCGCCCGGATACATTTGAGTGTAACACAGGGTCTGGAACAGGGTTTACTGCACTCTTGATACTGCCACCTGGCAGGATCTGGCCGGTACTGCACCCTCAGGGTCCCAGTATGCCTTTTAACGGCAACATACAGGTCCGTGACATTGAATAGAATGTTAAAATAAAAAAGGAACTCATTGTTGGCGCAGAAAGTGTTAAGGGAAAAAAAAAATATATATATATATATATATATATATATATATATATATATATATATATATATATATATATAAATAAATCGGATCGGGAAAAATCGGTATCGGCAGATAGTCAAAATCACATGATCGGGATCGGATCGGGAGCGACAAAATGCGATCGGGACATCCCTAGTTCTTTGTGTTTTCATTCTAATTGTACAGGATGATACTGGACTTTCATTCGTTTTAGCTTCCCCTGCACATTAGAGAGGGTGCAGCAGGAAGTATGTACTTGATTTGAGTGCAAACGGTAAATGGTATGAAATGTATTGTAGGGATAAGTATAATGGTATAGAACATTGTGTCTTGTAGTGAGAAAGGGCCGGGGAACTGTAGTCCTTCCAGTACTGTCTGTGATCTATAGCTGGATATTAGTGATGATTATATTATTATTCCCCATTAAACATCATATGTGAAAGGAATGTATGCGAGTATTTTGGTACATATAGCAAGATCATATGCCATATTTTAGAACTCATAAATTATGAAGGTGTCTGATGTCCAATAATAGGCGCTGTTGAAACTACTGTTAGGAAATAAATAAATTCTTTGATCTCTGTCGTAAAACATCCCCCTTGTTCGATATCGTCTTAAAACACACCGAACCCCCCCCCCCCCCCCCAAAAGTTAAAATGGCTACCGGATCGTGACAAGCCTTTCTCCCCTCGCGGGCGGCTTTCATGAGCTACACTGTAAACACGCGAGCGCTGTTTTTATTCCTTAAGAAAATCACAGAGAGAAAATCAAACCCTCTTCAGTCAACATTTAGATTCCTAATACGCAGCGCGAAGCGCCGCCGCAGAGGAGGAGACTCCTTTCATTAAGCGCCTCGCTGGCTCTCTGAAGTCGACTCCGCTCCATCCGAGAGGACTTTAGAAGAGAAACAATGCCTCTGCCGAAGGTCTGTAGAGACGTTTCTCTCTCTCATCATATTTTAATGAAAGAGGTATTATGTGTGCTGGAGATATGGAGAGCGAGGCGGGGGGGGGGGGGGGGGGACCTGGATGTGAGGAGGCAAGCTGATGATCTCGGATATGTGTGGGAGGCTTATATACTGTTTTATGTGTGACATGTGTGGTACAGTATGTATTGTTTCACCTGAATGTGTGGACGCGCTGCCGGGTGAAATCCATACGCTGTGCGCGCATCTTCCCCTCAAAGTAAGTGGGGATGGAAGGTGTGAGTGTGAGGTGCCTGATAATCGCCTGTAGGGGGCACACTTCACCTGGGATCCCTTGGCAAGACACATTCTCTCTCTGTCTTCCTTTCTCTCTCTCTCTCTCTCTCTCTCTCTCTCTCTCTCTCTCTCTCTCTCTCTCTCTCTCTCTCTCTCTCTCTCTCTCTCTCTCTCTCTCTCTCTCTCTCTCTCTCTCTCTCTCTCTCTCTCTCTCTCTCTCTCTCTCTCTCTCTCTCTTTCTCTATCTCTCTCTCTCTCATCTCTCTCTCTTGCTTTCTCACACTCATACATGATGATCATACATGCACACAAGCACACGTGCACATCTATACACACACACTCATGCATGTTTACACACACACACACACACACACACACACACACACACACACACACACACACACTCATGCATGTTTTTACACACGCGTGCACACACACACACACACACACACACACACACACACACACACCTACACACCTACACACCTACACACCTACACACCTACACACCTACACACACACACACACACACACACACACACACACACACACACACACACACACACACACTGTAAGCTTGGTGGAGTATGTTCCCCTCACCTCGTGCACACGCGCGGCACACTCAAATCAGAAGTGGGGGTCATGTCAATTAGTAAGCTGAGCGTATGTGAATCTTTCCCAGACAGGCCCCTTCTTTCTCTTTTAATGAGACAGGTCCACCGTGTAGTGAACGGGGTCCGTTTGATATCCCGAAAAAAGGGGGCAATGGCGTACAAAAACATTTATGTTCATATTTCATATCGAATCAAGAGCCGTTCCCTTTGTCGGCACGGAAGATCACACCAATTACCGCTTGTTTATTGTTCCCTATTGTTGTGTTTACCACAGTCTAATCACATTTGGAGGTCGTTCCACAGCGCTTCATCAGCTCCGCGCCGAGACGCCTGTTTGAAGCTTTTTTCGGTTCGTCGCGCCGAACGGGCCGCCTCCTTTGTGCGAAAAAAAATAAATAAAAAAAGGTAATCGGCATTACATCACTTTCTAAATAATTTCACGAATTAGGGGAAATTGCACTTAAATTGGTCAAAAAAAAGCAAGAAAAAAGCAGCCTGTTTAGAAAAATGTGTTTCATCATGTATTAATTTTCCTGGAGATCACAATCTGTCCCTTGAATGAATGGAACCTAGTAAGGAGAGATGGCGTTCAGTCGAGGCCTAATGTTGTCGGCTAATGTTTGTCCAGACAGAGCCCCCCCCCCCTTCTCATGTGGAATGGAGGATCGGTGGCATGAAAGCAGGGAAATCATGGAAATCACCAGGCCTTCATTATACCAAGGTCGTTACATGCGGCTTTTATCATCCTCTGTACTTATAGGAGGTAAAGGAAGCCGGTGCTCTATCACCCAAGGCCTCACCTTTGAACACACACAGACACACACACACACACACACACCCACACACACACACACACACACACACACACACACACACACACACACACACACACACACACACACACACACACACACACACACACACACACACACACACACACACACACACACACACACAAGCTCACACTCAGGCCTGCACACACACACACACACGTGCACACGCATCAGTTTTCTCTTTCATTTGGGCTCCTTGAATTTCATCATTCATTTTTTATACAATTTTTCTACATCACATTAGCGCGGCGTGTTAGTGGTCGGCGCTTATAGCGGGGGGAGCTGTTGCTTCGGGAACAGACTGCATAATGGAGCGGAAAGCAGGACGGGCTGGAAAAGCATCGCAATGCAGCTGATTGGCCTGCGTACGCGGCTAGAAAGGAGCGCTCAGTAGGAGCGCAAATCTCCACCGGGCGGCGCGCCGGACACACGGACGGACGGATATGCACACAAGACAAACACACAGAATCACTGACCGCTCTCTTTGTGGTTATTAGGATTAGCATGTTAATGTTAACAAAGACACCAACAAACACGCTGACCACTCTCCAAATATAGTTATTGGCATTAGCATTAGGGATGCACCGATATGAAAATTCTCGACCGATACCGATACTGATTGTTCAAATAACACAATCGGCCGATACCGATATTTTGTTATTTGTGCCCGGGCAAACTATAATACATTTTTTTAATTACTTAAAAATAAATAAATAAAAGTTTTCTATTTTTATGATCTCTCTCTCTCTTACATAGTAATGAAAGGATTTCTGAAGCCACACATGAGAACTCATACAGGAAAGAAACCATTTATTTCAATTTGTGGAAAAGGATTCAGTAAGGAACTATGAAGAACCACATGGCAACTCATATACAGGAGAGAAATCATTTAGTTGTTGACTTTGTGGAAAATGGTTCAGACAGGAACTATGAAGATCCACATGAGAAGTCATACAGGAGAGAAACCATTTATTTGTTCACGTTCACATGCCCTCACGTGTATTGTGTAAACTTTGATTGACAGTCGATTCTGTCAATTACTTTACACCGCTTGCACCCACCTCTGCTGTTCTTACCACAAATCGGAAGCGCTTATTTTTTTTTTCACTTCCTGAAAGTCCGCCATTACTCTACTCGAGACTCAAAACAACGACAGTAAGTTAATTTGACTTATTCTAGTCTAATGACACCTAAATGAAGAAGCATAGGGAGGATGTTAGGAAGCATGGGAAGGATGTTAGGAAGCATAGGAAGGGTGATAAGAAGCATAGGGAGGATGTTAGGAAGCATGGGAAGGATACTAGGAAGCATAGGAAGGGTGATAGGAACTAGGAAGCATAGGAAGTATGTTAGGAAACGGGGAGGATGCTAGGAAGCATAGGAAGGGTGATAGGTAGCATGGTAGAAACGGGTTCCAAGCACAAAGCATCTGGTGACAGATGAAGAGGCACAGGCTCTTACCGACTCTAGCGTTAGAATGCTAATGCTAATAATTACAATTGGAGAGTTGTCTGTGTATTTGTTAGCATTAGCATGCAAATGGGAACAGGAAATAGGAAGTGAGTCACAGATTAGCAGCTGAAGAGAATCGTTGAACAACGGACAATGATGGAAATTAATTAATGCATAAATGTTTGCAATGCATAGGTATGGCAACAACCTCTCACAGGTGATGTATTTTCTGGCTACTCCAGAGTTTCCAGTCTTTGCTGCAGCTGTAGAAAAATTATGGACTATTAATAGCTCGCTCCTAGCTTCGTCTGTGGAAGCGGTGGTCCTGTAAACAAAGTAATAATCTACATGTCTCTCTCTGCCAAAACTAGCTTAGTATTGCAGATCAGGTCACCCGACGTTACCAGCGCCAGTGCATTCTTTGCAAAACCCCATCATTTAGTGTTAGCAATTTGGATTTTAGAAATTGGAATGTTAACAAAACATAAAATCTTTTGGTGAAACACAATTTCCCCATTAACCCCACATGCAGCATCAAGGACCAAATTACTGGTAAGCGGTAAAGGAAAAGACGTTAATTTCTGCCATAGGCGGAAAACAATGCACCAGGGCTTATAATGTCATAAATATAATGATGTGAATGCATGAAAGTTCACTATGGCATTTCATTGTTGTAAACGGGCCAGAGAGCTGATTCCCTGAGACTCTGAGCAGCAAACCTGTCTAGTATTGCCCTTTTGTGTTTAAAACTTCATATTGAATCTACTGTATTTCAATGGACAATGATGGAAATTAATAAAAATAAAATTAGCTAAATATTCCAGAATTCAGGTCCCTGGCCTGCTGTCTGCTTTTTAGTTGGTCAGATATGATCCCAGCCACACAAATACACACACACACACACACACACACACGCACACGCACACGCACACGCGCACACACACACGCACACAGACACACACACACACACACACACAAACAGACACACATACACACACTCACCAAGCAACCAATCGTGCTCTGCCTGGTGGAGATAATGGATCACGGTGGATTTTCTTGACGACACTGTTCACGTAGGTGTTAGATTGTTATCCGGGTATAGGTATACGCGACCACGCCACAAGATAAAGAGCTATGATTGAGGTCTCGTATATCTCGTTGTTTCATATTTTATACGGACAACTGCAACGCGATGATTGGCAAGGGTTTCTGACCAGGGGCGTTTTTAGGGTTAGAAAACATTGGGGGCTTCAGCCCGGGGGGGTGGAGGGGGGGTTTATTTAACCTTTATTTAGCCAGATAAAACATTGATCTGGTCCAAGAAGCCCCAACAGGAGTACAAATATACATATATACACATATATATACATATATATATATATATATATATATATATATATACATATATATATATATATATATATATATATATATATATATATATATATATATATATATATATATATATATATATATATATATATATATATATATACATATACTGTACATACATACACACATATACACCAATAACAAAATAAAAACACAGTTAAGAATCATACACATAAGCAAATAAACAAACAAACAAACATATGCACAGCCTATGTACAAAAGAAATAAACAGTTAATCTCTAGTCTTTACAGTTTTCTTCAATTGCATAAACACTCAAATCAAAAGTATTACACAATTATCAAAACCTTACACTCAAGGAGCAAAATATAGGCCCAGATTTGCACCCCTACAATGTCAGCCTCACACTTTTTGCAAAACAATACACACAGTGATTTGCAAAACACTAAACACACTTGCATTACATTAGACACAGAATGTCAAATTACCACACATATGAGCCAATTGGTTAAACACAGCTATCAGATGCACAAATACACCATTGCTTAATTGTAGATACACCAATCAGGTTTAAGCAATATAAAAATGCAGCAGGTGAGTTCACCTGTCTTCAACCAAAATGGAAGGAGAGTGAAGTACTGTACACAGAGAACGTGAAAATATACAATACATCCACCAAACACTACACAAGACAACCAATGATGCAGACTGATGAAAATATACATTTTCTCCCATTTTCCCAAATCAGTCAACATGGAGAATCACAACAAAAAATTATCTTGCCAGATCCAGCTAGGCAAAGAGATAATGTCTAGTATTTTCTGTTTACATTTTTTCAATTTTTTTTTGTTTTACTGTAATTTTAACCTGTACTGGATACAGTATTTTATGTTTGTCTGATATTTGCTGAGCTTACAGTGTTATGCACATAGTAGCATGAAAACTGGGACATGTATTGTTGTGATTCTCCATGTTGAAATGTTGACTGATTTGGTTATATGGAGAGAACATTTATATTTTCATCAGTCTGCATCATTGATTTGGGTATATGTAGATAAATAAATTATATTTTCATCACAGCATTGGTCTTGTGTAGTGTTTGGTGAATTTATTGTATATTTGCACATTCTCTGCGTACTTCACTTACAGTACTCTAATCACTGAGAAGTAGAATTGCTAAATGTGTTTTAGGTTAAGCACAGCAGTGTGTGTAACTGGTTCAAACAGAATTAAGTCATATGAAACGTGTGTTTCATATGGTAACAAAATGTAGTTTTTATAAATTAGTGTATGGTTTTGACAAGTGTTTAATTTAGCAAAGGATCTGATGTGTTCTGATAATTGTGTGTGTGGTTGTGCTAATTGTGTGTTTTGAAACACCGGGCCCCGTTTTCAAAATCATGCTTAGGCAATCGAAAAAAAACTGTATTGTGTGTTTCATTATATACATATGTTTCAGTCTTCTCATAAAAAAAATATTCGATTTTTGGGTCTTTTCCTGCCTTTGGTCCGCTTTGCATTCACATCTCAAATGAACCGCAGCAGGGTTCACTTGCAAGAGTGAATGAGCTTTCACACCACCCCAAACCAACCGGACTATCCGAGGAAATGAACCAGGGTTCGATTAAAGCTTATTATAGGACACTGGACATGGGTATGGATGGCTCCAGGTGCTGCTGCGTTAAAGTGCACATCTTCAATATCTGTACTATTTAAAAGCACAGTGCAGGACACACTCAAAGGTTATCGCACCTCAGAGATGGCAGTGGACATGTATGACAGGACAAAGGCCATATGTAATGGCCTTTGGATTGAGGAACATACTACCAGCCAAAGGAGAAAGCAGAAAAGGATGGACGAGTATGTAGTTGAGTCATCTTGTGGCACAAGCTCAGACCTCAGCTCAGAGACTGTTCTATCCAGTCGTCGACAGAATGCTGCAAGAGCTTGAGAGCAGGTTCTCATGAGTTGGATAACAACTTATGAGAGGCATACAGGCATGTTATCCAGCCTCAGACCAGTTTCTCTCAGTGGAATTGCTGCAACCCCTCGCCACACATTACAATATCCAACTATTGCCAGAGGAGATCACAGTTGCAAAGTGTTTCCTGGTCAGGACAGGCAGAGATGCAGTCCCTACTGTCTTTTCCCTCCTGGATGATGATAATAATAATAATAATAATAATAATAATAATAATAATAATAATAATAATAATAATAATAATAATAATAATAATAATAATGCATTTGATTTATAAGGCGCCTTTCAGGACACTAAAAAAAAAGTCCACAAATCGGTGAATGAAAAAATTATAGGATCAAATGAAAACTACTTACTAAAAATGGATGTTTAAAAGTACTAAAAACCAACAAAAAATACCAAACACTAACAAACATTCAGCACAGACAATGGGAATGCTGACATAAAAAAAAAAAAAAAAATGTAAACTATTTTTTATTTTATTTTTTAGATCCGGGGCTAGGAGAAAAACATCCGGGGCTAAAGCCCCGGAAGCCCAGGGCTGACGACGCCACTGTTTCTGACAGTCACTCACAACCACCTCTACATCCACTACGAACATGTCTTACACACCCAGGAAGATAACACCAGCCATTTAAGTTCCGTGATCAGGAAGTATCTGATATGATAATGTGTAATGTGAAGATTCTTAGAACCGTCTTGAAAGGAGTATAAATCCTCCCCCCCCCCCCTTTTTTTCCCTGTGTGAAATAACCCCATAACTATGGTGAATGAAGTTGCAGTCAAGGTTACGTATGAGTGTAATAACGCATTTAGTTTCTGTAATTAGGCCATTAATTTCAAAGGAACCTCATCCTCCAAAAAAAGGGGGGGGGGGGAAAGGACCGACTCTCTCCTCATTGAAGGTTAATATTTCTAATGAGCATCATAAGACAATTGAGTCTCGTTTTAATGGCTCTATCAAAAAAGGCAAGTCACTGTGATGTTGAGGGGAAGGGAAACGCCGGAGACTTCTCAGAACCCTGACATACCACCAAGAACCGGACTGCATATTAATTGATTCAACTCCACTGAGAGAAGGAGAGATCGCTCTGTGTGTCTGTGTGTGTGCATGTGCATGTGCGCGTTTGCACGTATGTGCGCCACACTCCGGACTAATGGCTGTAGTCCAGTTGGGTTCCGAGGCATGTTGAAAAAGCACTAGGAGAAATGTATTCCTGGAGGTATTATGCGTTCTGTCGTGTTAATCAAACAAACTGAAACGTCCCTCAGAACTCTCCCAGCCTGCCGACACACAGCCGCCTGGCCTTGGCTTCTTACCGGGGAATCTTTCTTAGGCCATGGTTACACTGGGGGTTTTTGTTTTTGTTTTGTTGCTGAATGATTACGTTTGCTGTCCTAGTTAAATAGAAATGCCGTTTTGGCAGGATAACGCGTTGCCCTACTGACAACGCTAAAATTGTGTTTCCGTTTTGGATATTCGCCAAAA
This sequence comes from Notolepis coatsorum, assembly GCF_963971535.1. Lineage (NCBI taxonomy): Eukaryota > Metazoa > Chordata > Actinopteri > Aulopiformes > Paralepididae > Notolepis > Notolepis coatsorum. The sequence continues at coordinate 189,537,660 of NC_140167.1, forward strand.
CTCGCCGACAACGTGTCATGTAATCTGCATGGAGCCGTTGTTGCTCAACGCCCATGCGCAGTAGATACTGACATCTGCGTGCCCTCACCAACGTCCGGTGACGACAGACAGCAGAGCTGTCCCAAATAGCTGCAGCTACCATGTGTTGTCAAGTTATTGTTATAAGGAGCCCAGTCCAAGCTACAACAGTCTGCATTCCCTTAACAATTGTTTGTATTGAGCCGTATTGTATTGTTCCCATTCTGCAATCTGTTAAATAAAGTTTACATCCATTCATTCTGCTAGCATTAACGATTGCATGAGCAGCTGGCTAACGTGAGCTAACGTTAGCTACCTGCCGTAGCTACCTAGCTACCAGACCCTGTTAGCTCAGAGCTCCTCTTTCAATCTTAACAAGCATTAAACAAAATGGCCCAGTCATCTATTCACCTTTGTTTAATACATGAGGCGTTGTCTAATGTTATCTAGCTACTGATAGCTCCTGATATCATCAGTTTGGTGCTGGCTGGCTAACGTGAGCTAACGTTAGCTACTTCCAAACCCTGTTAGTTGTTATAAGGAGCCCAGTCCAAGCTACAACAGTCTGCATACCCTTAACAATTGTGTGTATTTAGACGTATTGTATTGTACCCATTCTGCAATCTGTTAAATAAAGTTTACATCCATTCATTCTGCTAGCATTGACGTTACCAAGCTGCTAGCCACAATGCTATACTGTTATAATGGCATATCCCTATCGTGTTAGCATGTAAGCTAACAAAATCGGCGACGATGAGACTAAACTCCGCTCTTGGTGGTCAATTGTGTTGATGTTAGTTTTGTTTCATCAACAAATGAGAGGCAGAACACAGTGAATGTATCCGTTTTGTTTATTGCACTTTCTTTGCTGAAAAATAAATGCTACATTGGCTAAATGGCTAACGTGAGGCATTTAAAGATGGTGGCTTGTTGTTTTTTTGCAGGAAGTGTATTGGCACATTACATTTTTCTGATTGGTTGAAAATTGCCTTCATGTTCGCCACCTACTGCCACCTACTGCTTTGGCATTGTACTACATCACTGTGCTCAGGAGGCAAAACAAATGTCTAACTGGCCTGCCATTACGTTGCGTTCTGGAAAGCGAAACTGACCTTGAAAACGAAACGAAAATACCCCTGTGTGTAACCGCAGCCTAGAGTCCGGGCCCAAATCTTCGGACCGGCTCACCTTACAGGACGCTCCTCTCTCACCGTCTGTCCTCTGAGACAAACAAAGACTTGCTCACCGAGAAACTGAGCCTCTAAATGCGTCTTTCTTATTGGTTAACGAAGGCCTCTCTGTCTGTCTGTCTGTCTGTCGGGCAGCACACCATAAGTCTGGAGACACACCATAACTCTGGGGACACACCATAACTCTGGACACACCATAACTCTGGAGACACCATAACTCTGGAGACATACCATAACTCTGGAGACACCATAACTCTGGGGACACTCCATAACTCTGGAGACACCATAACTCTGGGGACACACTCTGGGGCGCTGAAGAGCCAGGAAGAGCAGCTGATTTACTCTCTCCGACCACGTTAACCGGTCGTAACGTTAAGACCGGCAGTGTGATCTTCAGCACCACAATGCACCGCGATCCGTCTCAGACCCACTTCTATCCGAGCTCCTGGGGGGTCATCAAAGCGAAGCAGGCTATTCTCGGACCATCCCACCACAGTCAAGACAGCTGAAACCCGCCCAACTTTCCGCTGTCGACTAAAAACACACTTCTTCAATCAATATCTGAAATTACTATTATGCACTTTGCTACTAAGGAATCTACCTTGGCTATATTACTACCGAGTATGCTAATACTACTATGCACTCAAGACTGTAGCACTCAGGTTCGACACTGTTTTAAGAACAATATTACTTACCCTTAGCTGCCAGAGTTGTACCCTTCCTGCTGACTTGTTCTACAGAACTTAGCTCTTGGATAAAAGTGTCAGCTAAACGACTAAATGTAAATGTCTACATGTGATCAGCAGAGGAGCAGAATCTCTTATCGACCAGCGCAGAAAAAAAATATTCTGATGTGAACGGCCAGACTCCCGTTCACATGATGATGTGGCTTCACGTCGCTTGGGCGTTCCGGCATTCCGGTGTTCCGGCTTTCCGGCATGCCTCTGGCGTAAGTGCTGTTTCCATGTTTAAAGCTATGGAGCAAAACACAAACATGCCCCTGAGGTCTGGCTGGTGCTGCATCATGGGAACTGAACTGTAGGTGTCAGTGTAGCATGTAGCAGCTCCTCAAACAATATCTGAAAAACCCTTCTTACTACTACTACTATTATGTACCTTACTACTATGCTACTATACTTGTACAACTACCCATTATGCTAATATCTATGTACTATGCACTCAGAGTGTAACACTCAAATTCGATTCTCTTTGATGAACATCTTAGTCATTTAGCTGACGCTTTTATCCAAAGTGACTTACAAGTTCTGTACGACAAGTTAGCAGGAAGGGTACAACTCTTACAGCTGAGTAACAATGTTCATCAAACAGTGCTGAAATGTGGGTGCTGCAGTGTTGAGTGCATAGTAGTAAAGAAGACATTATAGTATAGTAGGAAGAGTGCATGATAGGATAAGACAGTAAGAAGGTTAGGTTTTTTTCTTCATTTCAGATATTGATTGAATAATAATAATAACTTGGTTTTGTATAGCGCCTTTCATAAAACCCAAGGTCGCTTTACATCGGGCGGAAAACAACAATAACAAACATGGTAGACAGAAGTTAGGGGTCAAAGGCCATGTTTTGAGGAGTTTTTTGAAGGAGTGTGTTTTTAGTCGACGGCACTGACCCTTAGCTGCCAGAGATGTATCCCTATACTGCTGACTTATTGTTCACAATTTGTAAGTTGCTTTGGATAATAGCGTCAGCTAAATGACTAAATGTAATATGTAAATGTAGCAGCAGCAATCACATGTACATATGTTTACTAAAACACACGCATGCACACACAGAATGCTTATTTACCAGAAGTTTTCAGGGGAGCCAAGCGTCCCTCTGTGTCACTCTGTGTCTGTGTGAGAAAAGGTCTGCTTTATATGCGCTGAAAAGGACACACACTTCTCACCTCAGGACGGGGCTGAAGGGCTCGCGAGCCGCCGCCTGTAAGGGATGAACGGCGGCCACCTGATCGGACAGGATCAATGAAAAGCAATTACATTATAAGGGTCTGGGAGCCGGCCTGCGAGCGTGAAGGTGCCGCCCAGCACGGCCCCGCCCGCCAGGAGCCCCTACCTGCACGGCACGGAGAGGAGAGGAGGAGGCGAGCGCTGAATGAGGAATGATTAGGATCTGTCAGAAGGAATTGGATCAGTTGGGAAACAGTATTGTACAGTAATGGTTTACTTTTGTAGTATAGTGGATTCTTTTTTGTCCACTCTTTTGTTAATAAACAGCGTAGAGATAGAGTTAGGTTCAGAGACTCTTTGTAAAATAAGTGAAATACCTTATTTATGAAGCTGTGATGTGTGTGTGCCTCTCTGTCTTTGTGTGTGATTTGTGCGTGGCTTGTGTGTTTTTGCTAACATCTATTGTCATAATGATGGGTGATTATTAAGGGAGCAGGGTGTTCACAGTGGGGAAAAGGGGGCTGAGCCAACAACAACAACAACAACAACAACAACAACAAGAGGTTAGGCCTCCCTTTGTGTCTGCGTTTGAACGCTCCACGTATACATATTCATGTTCCCCCAATATGCACACGATAACGCGCCATTTTGTTTCTTATCGTCTGTTTATTTGGGTTGCATACATTAACACCAACGCGGTCGTCTGCGGTTGTTAACTGTAAACGGGGGGAACGGGGAGAGCGCGGCCTCGGCGACTCTTAAAGACAGGTTGGGCGCCGGAACGCCGTCCCCAGCACTAGATGTGTCTTGTTATTTCACTGCAGCGGCGTCCCCAGGAGAGGTCAAGCTCGCGCAGCAGGCTAGCGATTAGGCCTAACCGGGGTGTGATTATTAACTGTGTGTGTGTGTGTGTGTGTATGTGTGTGAGTTGAAAGGACCCGTTCTGTACACGGGCCATTAGTGTTTCCCTCTGGATCTGTTGGTCCCACACAGCACAAGCGTGTGAGGGTTTTATTTATTTGTATTTATTTCTTTCCCAGCTTCTGTGTAATAACGATGGCATCACAGAGGCCCCGCTCGCTCGTTAATATCAAGACCGTGTCGGTGTGATACAATGTTTTATTTTCCTTCTCTGAAACGTACGTTATCTGCATACTAGTCAACAGTAATATTATATACCCTCTCAGTCGACTAGTCCACCTACCTATCCCCGCCACTAGATGGCGGTCTATCATGTGTATGTAGTGCAACCCTATAGCCGGTACAACCCCCCTTTCCAGTTGTATTGCTGGAACTGGAGGCTGAGCTAAAATATTTTTTGGTTGTTGATAATACTTTGAGACACTGGGGTTATGAAAACACACCGCTGCAAAGAAACAGCACTCAGCCAAATGTCTTGATGTTGGAATTAGTCAAGAGTTCATTTTTCAATTTTTTGTTTTGAAACACTTTGAGCAACGGATTAAACCTGACATTGTCAGGAGAATCAGAATCACACACACACACACACACACACACGCACACGCACACGCACGCACGCACACACACACACACACACACACACACACACACACACACACACACACATGCACAGACAGAGGGGAGAGTGCATTGGGGAAGATTTAAAAATAAACTGAAATAGCCAATTATACATATACAGACAAATCAAGATTTTCTTTGTGGGTCAGGTAGGGCTTTCGTAGGTGTGCGATTAAATCATTTCAAAACAAGACGAGGCTACAGTAAGTGTCTACAGAGATGATTATACCATCATATTATTTTCTGTTTTATTCATCCTTGTCCAGAGGCCATTTGTCTCAGTTACTTCCACGTGTGTTCAGTGGTAGTGTGTTCAGTTCAGTGATGGTGTGTTTAGTGGTATTGTGTTCAGTAACAGTGTGTTCAGTAGTAGTGTGGTCAGTGGTAGTGTGTTCAGTAGTAGTGTGTTCAGTAGTAGTGTGGTCAGTAGTAGTGTGTTCAGTGGTAGTGTGTTCAGTGGTAGTGTGTTCAGTAGTAGTGTGTTCAGTTCAGTGATGGTGTGTTCAGTGCTAGTGTGTTCAGTAGTAGTGTGTTCAGTGGTAGTGTGTTCAGTAGTAGTGTGGTCAGTAGTAGTGTGTTCAGTGGTAGTGTGTTCAGTGGTAGTGTGTTCAGTAGTAGTGTGTTCAGTGGTAGTGTGTTCAGTGGTAGTGTGTTCAGTAGTAGTGTGTTCAGTAGTAGTGTGTTCAGTGGTAGTGTGTTCAGTAGTAGTGTGTTCAGTAGTAGTGTGTTCAGTGGTAGTGTGTTCAGTGGTAGTGTGTTCAGTAGTAGTGTGTTCAGTGGTAGTGTGTTTAGTGCTAGTGTGTTCAGTAGTAGTGTGTTCAGTAGTAGTGTGTTCAGTGCTAGTGTGTTCAGTAGTAGTGTGTTCAGTGGTAGTGTGTTCAGTGGTAGTGTGTTCAGTAGTAGTGTGTTCAGTGGTAGTGTGTTCAGTGGTAGTGTGTTCAGTAGTAGTGTGTTCAGTAGTAGTGTGTTCAGTGGTAGTGTGTTCAGTAGTAGTGTGTTCAGTAGTAGTGTGTTCAGTGGTAGTGTGTTCAGTGGTAGTGTGTTCAGTAGTAGTGTGTTTAGTGCTAGTGTGTTCAGTAGTAGTGTGTTCAGTGGTAGTGTGTTCAGTGCTAGTGTGTTCAGTGCTAGTGTGTTCAGTAGTAGTGTGTTTAGTAGTAGTGTGTTCAGTAGTAGTGTGTTTAGTAGTAGTGTGTTCAGTAGTAATGTGTTTAGTGCTAGTGTGTTCAGTGGTAGTGTGTTCAGTGATAGTGTGTTCAGTGGTAGTGTGTTTAGTGCTAGTGTGTTCAGTAGTAGTGTGTTCAGTAGTAGTGTGTTTAGTGCTAGTGTGTTCAGTAGTAGTGTGTTCAGTAGTAGTGTGTTCAGTAGTAGTGTGTTCAGTGGTAGTGTGTTCAGTAGTAGTGTGTTCAGTAGTAGTGTGTTCAGTAGTAGTGTGTTCAGTAGTAGTGTGTTCAGTAGTAGTGTGTTCAGTGGTAGTGTGTTCAGTGGTAGTGTGTTCAGTAGTAGTGTGTTCAGTAGTAGTGTGTTCAGTGGTAGTGTGTTCAGTGGTAGTGTGTTCAGTGGTAGTGTGTTCAGTAGTAGTGTGTTCAGTGGTAGTGTGTTCAGTGCTAGTGTGTTCAGTGGTAGTGTGTTCAGTAGTAGTGTGTTCAGTAGTAGTGTGTTCAGTGGTAGTGTGTTCAGTAGTAGTGTGTTCAGTGGTAGTGTGTTTAGTGCTAGTGTGTTCAGTGGTAGTGTGTTCAGTAGTAGTGTGTTCAGTTCAGTGATGGTGTGTTCAGTGCTAGTGTGTTCAGTAGTAGTGTGTTCAGTGGTAGTGTGTTCAGTAGTAGTGTGGTCAGTAGTAGTGTGTTTAGTGCTAGTGTGTTCAGTAGTAGTGTGTTCAGTAGTAGTGTGTTCAGTAGTAGTGTGTTCAGTAGTAGTGTGTTCAGTGGTAGTGTGTTCAGTAGTAGTGTGTTCAGTAGTAGTGTGTTCAGTAGTAGTGTGTTCAGTAGTAGTGTGTTCAGTAGTAGTGTGTTCAGTGGTAGTGTGTTCAGTGGTAGTGTGTTCAGTAGTAGTGTGTTCAGTAGTAGTGTGTTTAGTGCTAGTGTGTTCAGTGGTAGTGTGTTCAGTGGTAGTGTGTTCAGTAGTAGTGTGTTCAGTGCTAGTGTGTTCAGTGCTAGTGTGTTCAGTGGTAGTGTGTTCAGTAGTAGTGTGTTCAGTAGTAGTGTGTTCAGTGGTAGTGTGTTCAGTAGTAGTGTGTTCAGTGGTAGTGTGTTTAGTGCTAGTGTGTTCAGTGGTAGTGTGTTCAGTAGTAGTGTGTTCAGTTCAGTGATGGTGTGTTCAGTGCTAGTGTGTTCAGTAGTAGTGTGTTCAGTGGTAGTGTGTTCAGTAGTAGTGTGGTCAGTAGTAGTGTGTTCAGTGGTAGTGTGTTCAGTGGTAGTGTGTTCAGTAGTAGTGTGTTCAGTGGTAGTGTGTTCAGTGGTAGTGTGTTCAGTAGTAGTGTGTTCAGTAGTAGTGTGTTCAGTGGTAGTGTGTTCAGTAGTAGTGTGTTCAGTAGTAGTGTGTTCAGTGGTAGTGTGTTCAGTAGTAGTGTGTTCAGTGGTAGTGTGTTTAGTGCTAGTGTGTTCAGTAGTAGTGTGTTCAGTAGTAGTGTGTTCAGTGCTAGTGTGTTCAGTAGTAGTGTGTTCAGTGGTAGTGTGTTCAGTGGTAGTGTGTTCAGTAGTAGTGTGTTCAGTGGTAGTGTGTTCAGTGGTAGTGTGTTCAGTAGTAGTGTGTTCAGTAGTAGTGTGTTCAGTGGTAGTGTGTTCAGTAGTAGTGTGTTCAGTGGTAGTGTGTTCAGTGGTAGTGTGTTCAGTAGTAGTGTGTTCAGTGGTAGTGTGTTTAGTGGTAGTGTGTTTAGTGCTAGTGTGTTCAGTAGTAGTGTGTTCAGTGGTAGTGTGTTCAGTGCTAGTGTGTTCAGTGCTAGTGTGTTCAGTAGTAGTGTGTTTAGTAGTAGTGTGTTCAGTAGTAATGTGTTTAGTGCTAGTGTGTTCAGTGGTAGTGTGTTCAGTGATAGTGTGTTCAGTGGTAGTGTGTTTAGTGCTAGTGTGTTCAGTAGTAGTGTGTTCAGTAGTAGTGTGTTTAGTGCTAGTGTGTTCAGTAGTAGTGTGTTCAGTAGTAGTGTGTTCAGTAGTAGTGTGTTCAGTAGTAGTGTGTTCAGTGGTAGTGTGTTCAGTAGTAGTGTGTTCAGTAGTAGTGTGTTCAGTAGTAGTGTGTTCAGTAGTAGTGTGTTCAGTAGTAGTGTGTTCAGTGGTAGTGTGTTCAGTGGTAGTGTGTTCAGTAGTAGTGTGTTCAGTAGTAGTGTGTTTAGTGCTAGTGTGTTCAGTGGTAGTGTGTTCAGTGGTAGTGTGTTCAGTAGTAGTGTGTTCAGTGGTAGTGTGTTCAGTGGTAGTGTGTTCAGTGGTAGTGTGTTCAGTAGTAGTGTGTTCAGTAGTAGTGTGTTCAGTGGTAGTGTGTTCAGTAGTAGTGTGTTCAGTGGTAGTGTGTTTAGTGCTAGTGTGTTCAGTGGTAGTGTGTTCAGTAGTAGTGTGTTCAGTGGTAGTGTGTTCAGTGCTAGTGTGTTCAGTGCTAGTGTGTTCAGTGCTAGTGTGTTCAGTAGTAGTGTGTTTAGTAGTAGTGTGTTCAGTAGTAATGTGTTTAGTGCTAGTGTGTTCAGTGGTAGTGTGTTCAGTGCTAGTGTGTTCAGTGGTAGTGTGTTTAGTGCTAGTGTGTTCAGTAGTAGTGTGTTCAGTAGTAGTGTGTTCAGTAGTAGTGTGTTTAGTGCTAGTGTGTTCAGTAGTAGTGTGTGTAGTGCTAGTGTGTTCAGTAGTAGTGTGTTCAGTAGTAGTGTGTTCAGTGGTAGTGTGTTCAGTGCTAGTGTGTTCAGTAGTAGTGTGTTCAGTGGTAGTGTGTTCAGTGCTAGTGTGTTCAGTAGTAGTGTGTTCAGTGGTAGTGTGTTCAGTAGTAGTGTGTTCAGTAGTAGTGTGTTCAGTAGTAGTGTGTTCAGTGGTAGTGTGTTCAGTGGTAGTGTGTTCAGTGCTAGTGTGTTCAGTGGTAGTGTGTTCAGTAGTAGTGTGTTCAGTAGTAGTGTGTTCAGTGGTAGTGTGTTCAGTGGTAGTGTGTTTAGTGCTAGTGTGTTCAGTGGTAGTGTGTTCAGTGATAGTGTGTTCAGTGGTAGTGTGTTCAGTAGTAGTGTGTTCAGTAGTAGTGTGTTTAGTGCTAGTGTGTTCAGTAGTAGTGTGTTCATTAGTAGTGTGTTCAGTAGTAGTGTGTTCAGTGGTAGTGTGTTCAGTAGTAGTGTGTTCAGTAGTAGTGTGTTCAGTAGTAGTGTGTTCAGTAGTAGTGTGTTCAGTAGTAGTGTGTTCAGTGGTAGTGTGTTCAGTGCTAGTGTGTTCAGTGCTAGTGTGTTCAGTGCTAGTGTGTTCAGTGGTAGTGTGTTCAGTAGTAGTGTGTTCAGTAGTAGTGTGTTCAGTGGTAGTGTGTTCAGTGGTAGTGTGTTCAGTAGTAGTGTGTTCAGTGGTAGTGTGTTTAGTGCTAGTGTGTTCAGTGGTAGTGTGTTCAGTAGTAGTGTGTTCAGTGGTAGTGTGTTCAGTGCTAGTGTGTTCAGTAGTAGTGTGTTTAGTAGTAGTGTGTTCAGTAGTAATGTGTTTAGTGCTAGTGTGTTCAGTGGTAGTGTGTTCAGTGCTAGTGTGTTCAGTGGTAGTGTGTTTAGTGCTAGTGTGTTCAGTAGTAGTGTGTTCAGTAGTAGTGTGTTCAGTAGTAGTGTGTTTAGTGCTAGTGTGTTCAGTAGTAGTGTGTTTAGTGCTAGTGTGTTCAGTAGTAGTGTGTTCAGTAGTAGTGTGTTCAGTGGTAGTGTGTTCAGTGCTAGTGTGTTCAGTAGTAGTGTGTTCAGTGGTAGTGTGTTCAGTGCTAGTGTGTTCAGTGCTAGTGTGTTCAGTGGTAGTGTGTTCAGTAGTAGTGTGTTTAGTAGTAGTGTGTTCAGTAGTAATGTGTTTAGTGCTAGTGTGTTCAGTGGTAGTGTGTTCAGTGCTAGTGTGTTCAGTGGTAGTGTGTTCAGTAGTAGTGTGTTCAGTGGTAGTGTGTTCAGTAGTAGTGTGTTCAGTGCTAGTGTGTTCAGTAGTAGTGTGTTCAGTAGTAGTGTGTTCAGTGGTAGTGTGTTTAGTGCTAGTGTGTTCAGTGGTAGTGTGTTCAGTAGTAGTGTGTTCAGTAGTAGTGTGTTCAGTGGTAGTGTGTTCAGTAGTAGTGTGTTCAGTAGTAGTGTGTTCAGTGCTAGTGTGTTCAGTAGTAGTGTGTTCAGTAACAGTGTGTTTAGTAGTAGTGTGTTCAGTGCTAGTGTGTTCAGTGGTAGTGTGTTTAGTGCTAGTGTGTTCAGTGGTAGTGTGTTCAGTGGTAGTGTGTTCAGTGCTAGTGTGTTCAGTAGTAGTGTGTTCAGTGGTAGTGTGTTCAGTAGTAGTGTGTTCAGTAGTAGTGTGTTCAGTGCTAGTGTGTTCAGTGCTAGTGTGTTCAGTGGTAGTGTGTTCAGTGGTAGTGTGTTCAGTGCTAGTGTGTTCAGTGGTAGTGTGTTCAGTAGTAGTGTTTTCAGTGCTAGTGTGTTCAGTGCTAGTGTGTTCAGTGGTAGTGTGTTCAGTGCTAGTGTGTTCAGTAGTAGTGTGTTTAGTGCTAGTGTGTTCAGTAGTAGTGTGTTCAGTGCTAGTGTGTTCAGTGGTAGTGTGTTCATTAGTAGTGTGTTCAGTGCTAGTGTGTTCAGTAGTAGTGTGTTCAGTGCTAGTGTGTTCAGTGCTAGTGTGTTCAGTAGTAGTGTGTTCAGTAGTAGTGTGTTCAGTAGTAGTGTGTTCAGTGGTAGTGTGTTCAGTAGTAGTGTGTTCAGTGCTAGTGTGTTCAGTAGTAGTGTGTTCAGTGGTAGTGTGTTCAGTGCTAGTGTGTTCAGTAGTAGTGTGTTCAGTAGTAGTGTGTTCAGTGCTAGTGTGTTCAGTGCTAATGTGTTCTGTGGTCCAAAATGCTGCAGCCAGGCTACTCACAAGGTCAAAAAAATAATGTCACATCACTCCCATTCTGGTATCCCTGCACTGGCTCCCGGTACACTATAGAATTCACTTCAAAGTCCTCACTTTTACTTTCAGAGCACTCCACGGTCAGGCCCCTATCTACATACATGAACTCATCCATCCCTACAACAACACCCGCTCACTCAGATCTGCCGATCAGCACCTCCTGGTGGTCCCCCAGGTCCAGGCTTAAAACAAGGGGTGATCGAGCCTTCGAGGTGACAGCACCAAGGCTCTGGAACGCTCTCCCCCTAGACCTGCGAATTGCCCCCTCTGAAAACTCTTTTAAAAAACAACTATACACATTTGTTTAGACAAGCCTTTGGTCATACATAGGCACTCTTTATTGTCCTCACTGTTACTATAGTTTTGTTTTTTAATTAGTGACTCATGATTTTATCCAAATTCTTTTATTCTACTTTTTTATCTGGTTTCACTGTTTTTAACTGCTGTCTGTTGTTGTTGTCATTTATTTCTGATTTTGTTTTGTTGTGTTTTTTATATACTAAGCTGTAGTGTAAAGCACCCTGTGCATTCGTGCTGTGAAGGGTGCTATATAAATACAAGTAATTCATTCATTCATTCAGTGCTAGTGTGTTAAGTGGTGGTGTGTTCAGTTAGTTTGATGGTCATGTGTACACAGGTCTGTTTTGTATAGCAGGCTATTCGTAGTCTCATTATAGTCGGTAACTCGGTATAGACCACATAGAGTACTTGGTAGCAGTATTGACTTTGAGGATTGCCATTCTTTTTCTTCTTCAGAGGACGGCCGTCTCTTTAGCCTGGAGCTCGCAAAACCACACAGCCGGCCAGAGCGTGGTGGCCCTTTATTATGATGTCAGCACTTCGCCTAAATAGCATTCAATATATCCAGGACAGCCGTTAGTGGAACATCAATAGAATAATTCTGGAACACAGTGAATGGCGATTGCTCATAGCCGGTCAGTTCATTTGCTCATTGATTTATTGATGTCTGGCAGCGTAATGTAATTAAGTGGCAGTGATTACCACACTAGTAAACAGGTTGTTTTGTGTTTTATTGTGTGGTCCTGTGAGCATCTATCTGTCCTGCCATAAAGGACTTCAGCACCAGCTGTAGGGAGGCCTCTCTCTCTCTCCTCTCTCTCCCTCTCTCTCTCTCTCTCTCTCTCTCTCTCTCTCTCTCTCTCTCTCTCTCTCTCTCTCTCTCTCTCTCTCTCTCTCTCTCACACACACACTACAATATACTAACTACTAGGTTAAAAGCAAGATAATATAAAGGAAATGCATACACAAATTAGTGTGGCAGAGGAGAGAAGAGGAGGAGAGAGGAGAGGAGGAAAGAAGAAGAAAGAAGAGGAAGGTAGGGGAGGATGAAAAGGAGGGGAGAGACTGGAGGGGAGGGGAGGAGAGAGGAGATGAGGAAGGGAGAGAGGAGAGGGCTTATTAGGCTAGGTCTGGTTAAAGTGAAAGACAAACAAAGCGTGAGAAGGCTCTTGCTCGGAAATCACCCACATAAATCAGGGCGTGTCGCTCACTCCCAAGCATGGCTGTTATTGGGTGCTAACACCGCTAACATTGCTAACACCATTCACTCCCAAGCATGGCTGTTATTGGGTGCTAACACCGCTAACACTGCTAACACCATTCACTCCCAAGAATGGCTGTTATTGGGTGCTAACACCGCTAACACTGCTAACACCACTGTGTACAATCTTTAACGTTATTAACACTCTTAATAGCCAACGACAGCTTGTAACAGAAGCCTCCTTAAAAGCCTGCAACCCAATTTAGCAATAGCTCTCCTGCTCTCTGTCTACCACTCCCCAACAGGGACACATGCGCTCTACAACAGCTGGTGTTAAAACAAAACACCAGCAGAGTAGTTCTTCTTCAACTGGTGTTGCCGTGGTCTGTCTTCTCCTCATCTCGCCGGATCTGAGACATAAAAGAGAGTTTGATAGCAGTTTGATAATAGTTATGCTCCAGTAATGATGCTTTATATGGTACGTGTGTGTGCATGTGCTTGTGCATGTGCTTGTGCGTGTGTGTGTTTGTGTATATGTCGTGTGTTTGTGTGTGTGTGTATGTATGTGTGTGTGTGTGTGTGTATGTGTGTGTGTATATTTGTATGTGTGTGTGTACGTATGTGCGTGTATGTATGTGTGTGTGCGTGTGTATACATGTGTATGTGTGTGTGTATGCATGTGTATGTGTGTGTGTGTATGTGTGTGTGTGTGTGTGTGTGTGTGTGTGTGTGTGTGTGTATGTATGCAGGGAGCGAAATTAACTTTTTGACTCACCGGCCAGTGGCGGGTAGAAGAGTCTACCCGCCAAGCATATTTCTTACCTGCCAAAAATATTTTGATTAAAAAAAAATATATATATATTTTATATACAAATTTTTTTTTAAATAAAATATATATTATATAATCATACTTGTAGTTGTATTATCTGCGAGACATCGCCACCACGCAATAAGTCAAAATGCTTGCTATCTGCAAACAGCTCCACTGTCTGTGTGTATACTTGAGTAGCCTCCAGCTCCAGCAAGGATTCTCCGGCCCTGCAGCTAGACCCTATATTCAGCTAGACCCTACATTCAGCATGCAAGGATTCTCCGGCGATGCAGCTGGACCCTATTTATAACGTTACCGTTCTTTTGTCAAATCACATTCAACATGCCCTCAGCTAGAATACGCATTCAATCAATGTTATAAGACATTGATATCAGGAGCTATCTGTAGCTACTGCTATCCCGGTAGATAACGTTAAGACAATTTAGTTTACTGGGACAGATGGATCATCTAACGTGAGCTAGCTAAGCTAGCTAACGAGGGAACGGAGGTATTATGCACTCGAGTAGACTATTGCTGGAGCATTTGTTGATATCAGCAGCTATCAGTAGCTAGCCAGCTAGATACCGTTAGACAATGCCTCGTCATGTATTAAACTAAAAGTGAATAGTTGACTGGGTCATTGTTTAAACAGTAACGTTAGCTCGTGGAGGTCCGATATAGCTTTTTTTTCTCATGAAACCAGTCACGTCACTCTACTGTGATTGGACCGTTGACTTGAGTGCAATGTGGGACTTGTAGTTTTTTAACGATCTCGCGGCGGAGAAAAAAAAGACGAGCGGCTATAATCTGTACTCGCACAAGAGTATCGTTATGAACTACACGTCTACACGCCACATGGCGGGCAGCCCTCTAAGTGTCATGCGCCAAAGGTAAAAACAGACCGCCCCTGGCGGGCGGCGGGCTTTAGTTTCGGTCCCTGTATGTATGTATGTATGTATGTATGTATGTATGTATGTATGTATGTATGTATGTATGTATGTATGTATGTATGTATGTATGTATGTATGTATCTATGTATGTATGCATGTATGTGTATTGTGTGTGTGTGTATGTATGTATGTATGTATGTATGTATGTATGTATGTATGTATGTATGTATGTATGTATGTATGTATGTATGTATGTATGTATGTATGTATGTATGTATGTATGTGTGTGTGTGTGTGTGTGTGTGTGTGTGTGTGTGTGTGTGTGTGTGTGTGTGTGTGTGTGTGTGTGTGTGTGTGTGTGTGTGTGTGTGTGTGTGTGTGTGTGTGTGTGTGTGTGTGTGTGTGTGTGTGTGTGTGTGTGTGTGTGTGTGTGTGTGTGTGTGTGTGTGTGTGTGTGTGTGTGTGTGTGTGTGTGTGTGTGCACCCGTATAACTCCCCCCGTCTCCGGCTTGTACGACTTCCTCTGGCGCTCTAATTCATGCAAACTGAAATGAAAACCTTCTTCAATATGCAGATTCCTTTATGCAAAGCAGCGTTACCTATGGTGCGTGGACGGCAGCGCCCGCCTTTGATCAGTGCCTCTGACATCCTCTAACTAACGCAGAAGAAAAGAAGTTAAAAATTGTAAAGGCCCTTAATTGAAGTGAACATAAAAGAGGATACATGGTGTTAATTGGTATACGCTAAGAATAATTCAGACCTTGGAGACCACTGTCCCTTACCGACCCCCCCCTGCCAAAGTGTCAAGATTTACATCTTTAATTCAAGATTTCCCCCACATTAATTACCTCGCAGGCAGCGAAATACGGATCACTTCATTTTAAAGTATAATAAACATCCAAATAGTTATTCCCCCTCCCTCCCCACCCATGAATATTAATTTTGCTCAGTGAGCTGAAACGTAGGCTCTCCTGTACTTATAGAGGATTATAGTAGCTACTCTACTGTGCTGAAACGTAGGCTCTCCTGTATTTATGGAGGATTATAGTACTCTACTGTGCTGAAACGTAGGCTCTCCTGTATTTATAGAGGATTATAGTACTCTACTGTGCTGAAATGTAGGCTATCCTGTATTTATGGAGGATTATAGTACTCTACTGTGCTGAAACGTAGGCTCTCCTGTATTTATAGAGGATTATAGTACTCTACTGTGCTGAAATGTAGGCTATCCTGTACTTATAGATGATTATAGTACTCTATTCTGCTGAAATGTAGGCTATCCTGTACTTATAGAGGATTATAGTACTCTATTCTGCTGAAATGTAGGCTCTCCTGTATTTATGGAGGATTATAGTACCCTACTGTGCTGAAACGTAGGCTCTCCTGTACTTATAGAGGATTATAGTACTCCTATTCTGTGCTGTAGGGAAAAGCCGGATATGGGTGTCCGCCTCAAAAACTGTATCGGTGCATTCCTAATTTGAAATAGTATTATGTATAAAATGTATATGAAGAAAGATAATACATGTTCTGTTTCGTTAAGGGGCTCTGCTTGGCATCACCTACTGCACTCCCTCGCGTACGTGCACGCGTACTGAATAACATTCCACAAATATACCTTTAATACCAGTATTAGTCTGACCACACCCCTCATCAGCTTACCTTCATAAGCAGGTGTGTGGTCACCTGCTCTCCTCCTTCTCGCTTTCACCACAAGTAAGTGCCTTCGGTAGTACCCCACTTGACGTGTTGTTAGTTGAAAAGAGTTGTGACTGGTTTACATTGTGCTTAATCTTTTCTTCTCTCACTTTGTTGTATAAGAAAAGGTTTTGGGTCATAATGTATTCCGCGGAGAGTAGACCCGCTAGACCTACTCTTCACCACCGGTTCTCCATTCCCGCCTCCGTCGTGCGCTTCGGGGCTGGGCTGTTGCCACTCTCGTGGTTGCCGACCCAGCCCGGGAGACTGCCGGTGGATAGTTTTCCTCACCGACGAGCCGAGGGTTCGGTGCCGTCGCTCCGGCGATGGCCTGATCTCGACTCTGGTTCCTCTGGTTCTGGGGAATCGCCCGTTGATGAACGGGGGATTGTTTTGGAGCCGGAGGATTTGCGACGCAAACTTTTCGCGTCTGCTCGCTCGCGTCGCAAGATGGTGGCGTGCAGACGCGAACGGCCTGGGTTTGGGGAGCTGCTGGAGACCAGCGAGGATGCGTCCGACTCTGGATTTCTGATGGAAACTGAGGACTTCATGGAAGAGGCGGATGGATTCTTGTATGATGGTCCCGTGGAGGAGAGTATCCCTCCTCCGGAGACCCCGGAGGGGGGAGAAATGGCTCCATGGGGCGCCTTGTTCGAGGATGTCGAGGAACCACCTTGGCCTCATCAGCAGGATGCCCTACTGTCGGCCGCATCGGATTGTGGCTCCTTGACCAGTCGCAGCCTGCTGTATGCGAGGGATGCGGGGTCGGTGGAGGAAGGTTCGCAGGGGGAACTGCGGGCCTTGTTTCCCGAGCTCATGGCGGTAGCCGCCACCGCAAACGGTGTGCCGCTGCCGCTGCCATTGCCTGCACCTGTCCCTGATGACCTCATAGGCCATCCCTGGCAGCGTCCCCCAGTGAGAGGGGTGGACGTTGTCTACCCATTTTTCCCATCGATGGGGGCCTATGTTCGTCGGGGTCAGGCGGTGTCCAACATCATGGGACTAACTCCCGCCTACGTACCAGTTACGCGGGTGTCGGGGTTAGTCAAAGGTATGGGGGAGGGCGTGCCTCGGCTTGACAATCCGATGGCTGCGCTCCTCTGTCCGGATATGGTGTGGGAACCCCTATGCAAGCCGGTCCTCCAGGGGAAGTCGGCTAGGTGATTGGCTTATTGGGGTGACCAGTCATTCATCGCTGGTACACAATCGCTGGCTGCGGCGTCTAACATCGCCCACCTGGCTAGATTTGTATCGGGGATAATGACGGGCGGCACGGATCTGAACGAGGTAAAATGCGATCAGATCACCCAGGCTGCGGGAGCTGTCCTGCACCTTTCCCAGGTGCTGGCCATAGCCATGGGGAAAGTGCGCGCCCTGGCCACCCTGGGCCAGCGTCACCTTTGGCTGGAGCAGGCCCGTGTGCCAGAGAAGAAGAGAGCCCCTCTTCTGACGGCCGCCCTCTCCGACGCTGGCCTGTTCGGGAAGGCCCTGCAATTGATGACCTCAACATGCAGAGAGATGGCAGAGGAGAGATCCATCCTCCAACCCCATTTTCCGCCTCCCGTCCTTGCCGGTGGGGGCAGAAGGCTTCCGCGACGTCGAGCTGTCTCCGTCGCCGCTACCACTGCCTCCGCCGCCGCTGCTGGCCCTGCCAAGAGGGCCAGGGGACGAAACGGCGCTTCGGCCACCGCCGGCCCATCCCAGACCGGAGGAGACGGTAGGGAACGTCGTGTCCAGCAGACTGTAACCTACCGTCCCTCCGGGGCTCCCCGGGGTGGCAAGACTCGAGCGGCGCGAGGTGGCAGACGCCGTTAGGAGTGACTTTTTCCCCTCTGTATCCCCTCTCCTACACCCTTCCCGGCCCCTCTATGATTTTGTGCCTTAAACTTTATTATTTAATAAAAAAAGTTCCCCGACATAAGGGGGACTGTGTTTTGGCCGAACAAACTGTGTGTTTCTTCAAACAAATCATATGGTGGGGTTGTGTATATATGGATCTACCCTGTTTACGTTGGGGGGTGAGTTGTGTTGTGTTACGAGGTTAAGCAAGGTCTGCAACTTACACTCGGTAATAGGTTCTATTTAGCTTGATGCTCCACATGCAATTAGAACTGGTGTTATTCCATTGCTTTAACTAAGTATATGTGTTTTCACAATGCTGTGTTGTTTAGTTGCAGTAATGCTCGTACGCACACTTTTTCACGGCCTAGCCGTTACTCTCGTTCGGCGTTTTTTCCTATGTATGACATAGGCAACGGGTATAGGATTCACGCACAGGCGACTTATGTTGTTGTAAAACCTTTACACTTTTTGTGGGTAGCAGGCATTGTATTGGCTTATGCTATGCATTGCTTTCTACCGGAGGTTTTTCAAGATGGCTACGGTTGTGTTCTGTGTGTAGGGATAAAGGGTGTGTTTTCGGGAGGGGGTGTCGAATAAACCCCTCCTTTCCCACTTGATTGGTTTAGGGGATTTTTGATCTTTTCTGCTGAGCCAGTCAGGGCCAAGCCAGTGCTTGACGGGGGGGGGGGGG
This sequence comes from Notolepis coatsorum, assembly GCF_963971535.1. Taxonomy (NCBI): domain Eukaryota; kingdom Metazoa; phylum Chordata; class Actinopteri; order Aulopiformes; family Paralepididae; genus Notolepis; species Notolepis coatsorum. The sequence goes on from NC_140167.1 coordinate 189,555,785, forward strand.
GGGGGGGGGGGGGGGAGGGGTATTCTACCGACTCCTGTTATGAC